>NC_039266.1:5258924-5626424 GCF_003368295.1 Carassius auratus
ATGAAAATACAAAAATGGTGTGCACATCCCAAACATCCAATTAGGACGCAGGTGCAAGACAACTAAATGATATAGACAAATAAAGAAGTGAAGTCTGAACACTGAAAACTACTGCTCCAGAGGAATTTAATCAAGCAACGTTTCGACCTTCAGGTCTTCATCAGCCGCATATATGCCCATTTAAAATGAACGCACTTTAGCACAATGCAAATACATTAAAGGACTAGAGACATGATGACTAGTTGCCAATAAGTATTGTTATGGTGCAAAAAGTCAAACTTTAGAGGTATGTCATCAATAACCCTTAATGGAATGTAAATGTACATTCAACTTAGCTGCAGGAATCTGCGAGGGCAATGGACAAGAACATTGGTGCAGGCTTAGTAACAATTACACTTGTATGGCTGTCTATTTACAATAAACATTATAGTGCTGTCAAAATGAATGATTATTCCAAGTGATTAATCAAAAACTAAAACTGAAAAATAAGTCATAATCCTGATACCTTCTTGATTGATAGCTTCTTGTATTCGGTACATACGTCTGCTATGTCCAGTGTTCGGGGGGGGGGGAACGAGTTACAAAGTTGGTAAAGCCTATCACAACATTGTCAATCGCATCGTCAATCGAAAATGCTAATTTATTCAAACGTCTCGCTACCGAACTACCTACAGTAGCTTAATTTGTGGAGGACGAAGAAAAAGCACTCATTTGGTAAATGAGCCAGTGAGAAATAATAACTTTTAAGTAGGGTCCAGTGCCTTTTCGATACTTTTAAAACGGTACTCCTAAACAGTGCCTGAACCGATACTTTAAAGGGGGGGTGAAATGCTCGTTTTCACTCAATATCCTGTTAATCTTGAGTACCTATAGAGTAGTACTGCATCCTTCATAACTCCAAAAAGTCTTTAGATTTATTATATTCATAAGAGAAAGATAGTCTGTACCGATTTTTCCCGGAAAAACACGAGCGGCTGGAGGCGTGACGTGTGGGCGGAGCTAAAGAATCACGAGCGCCAGTAGGCTTTTGCGTTGAGAGCATGTGGAAGCTGTGACATTACCTTGAGGAAAAAAACATCATCCAAAACAATCTATGGCTTACAGTCAGATTCAGCCGTTTATTTATGATCCAGAATCAGATCCCGAGGCTTTTCGCGACGCTCTCGCTCTGATCAGTGATCAGTGTCTGTTCTCAGCCTCTTAGTGCGCTCTGCTATACGGGAGCGCGCGCTCTTCCGGCAGAGGTGCCCTTAGGACCCATATAAGGAAATTCAGCTCCATCTAACGTCACACAGAGCCATACTGTCACGGTAGGAAATCCAGTGTTTCCTCCGTGTCATGTTTTGTGGTTGTTTTTGTACTTACGTTGTCTCCATGTGCTCGTTTAGTTGATTGTGGTCACCTGGGTGTTGATTGTCTCGCTCCAGCTGATCCTCATCACCCCTCAGCTACATATACTCACCTCTCTCTCTGTCTGTTGTCAGATCCTCACTCATGTTGCAGTCTCCCTGTTGGATTACCGTCTCCCGTGTTAGTGTTCTGGATTGTGTTCGTGTTGTCGTCTTCGTGTGAGTGTTCCGGTCACTTCCTGGTTTCATCCATTGACCGACCACACCGTCACCACCGACTTCACCATCCAGCACTTCTCACGCCACTGTAGACCTTCCGTCACCATTGCCCACATCCTGGACAGTGCCTTCATCCTTCTGTTTCGCTGTATTTTCTACCATCAATAAACAACCATTCTAATTACCTGCAATTGCTTCCTCCTCTCTTACGAGCCGTCACAGTAGGATCTGACCATCATGGAAGCAGCAGGCAATCGCTCCCCATCTCATCTAGAGGACATTCTGCAGAGAGTCGTTGATCGTATGGAGCGCCAAGACAAGGCGATAGATGAGATGGGTCGAGCCTTCCAAGCAATGGTGACGAAGGTGTCCGAGCTCGCTCTACAGGCTCAACAGCAACAACAACCGCCACCCGCTGCGCCTCCCACGCCACCCACACCGCCGATCGTCTCCGGAGGGATTTCCCAGCCCGAACCACGCCTCCCCATTCCTGAGAAATATGCGGGTGAGCCAAACTTTTGTCGATCATTTCTGTCACATTGTTCTCTACACTTCGCCTTACAGCCCCGCACGTTCACCACCGAGGAGATGAAGGTGGCTTTCGTCTTGTCCCTACTGACGGGGAGGGCTGCCCTCTGGGGAACGGCGGTGTGGGAGAACCAGGACAGCTGCTGTGCATCGTTCCAAACCCTTTCGGTGGAGATGAGACGAGTCTTCGACCGCTCCGTCGCCGGGAGGGAGGCGGCTAGACTTCTCACGGATTTACGCCAGGAAGAGAGGTCCGTATCCGACTATGCCATCGAGTTCCGCACCCTGGCGGCGGAGTGTAAGTGGAACGAAGAGGCGCAGTGGGATCACTTCCTGCATGGGTTGGCTGACCGCATCCAACAGGAGATCCGCGCCGCTGAACTCCCCACTTCTCTCAATGGTCTTATTGACTTCACCATCAGGATAGACAACCGACTCGACCAAGCCGACAGACGGAGGGGGAGAGTTGTTCTCGCGACCAGACCGGAGGCTCAGCGTCAGCGCTCAGAAGTTGCGGTCAGCCCACCTGGAGATTCTGAACCCATGCAGGTGGGGCGAGCTCGGCTCTCCCGGGAGGAGAGGATCAGGCGGAGATCCCTGGGACTGTGTTTATACTGTGGCAGCCAAGAACATCACATCCAGCGCTGTCCGGTAAAAGACCAAGCCCGATAGTAAAACCGAGGCTACTATCGGGTGGGATCTCTGCCAAGAAGACCTCATCTACATCGACACTCCTTCCGGTGAGTCTACGGTGGTCTACCCACGCACTTAATCTTCACGCTTTGGTGGATTCTGGGGCCGAGGGCAGCTTCATGGACTGCAAATTCGCCAGGAAGCTCAACATTCCTCTCACCTCCCTCAAACACCCCATTGCACCTTTTGCACTCAACGGACACAAACTGCCGATCATCACACAGACCACTCTACCGGTTTCGCTCATCACAGCTGGCAACCATACGGAAGAGATGTCATTCTTCATCACGGACTTACCTCTATCCCCCATTGTTCTCGGTCACACCTGGCTCCAGAAACACAACCCAAGGATCGATTGGCTTCTCGGATCTGTGGTTAGCTGGAGCGAGGAATGTCATTTGTCTTGTCTTTTGTCTGCTGGTGTTAATGTTTCTGAGTCTGTGTTTCAGGGGGAGGCAGTGGATTTGGCTAACGTGCCCGCGGAGTACCACGACCTGAGGGAGGTGTTCAGTAAGTCTCGGGCTGATTCTCTTCCTCCTCATCGTCCCTATGACTGTGCGATAGAGTTATTGCCAGGTACTTCTCCGCCTAAGGGCAAGTTATATTCCTTGTCTATTCCAGAGACGGCGGCCATGGAGAAATATATATCCAGTTCTCTAGCAACGGGGTTCATCCGCCCTTCCTCTTCTCCAGCGGGGGCGGGGTTCTTTTTTGTGGGAAAGAAGGACGGATCCTTGCGACCTTGCATTGACTACCGAGGGTTGAACAACATAACGGTAAAGAATACCTATCCTTTACCGCTTATGTCTTCAGCTTTTGAGAGGGTGCAGGGAGCGTCTGTTTTCACTAAATTGGACTTACGTAATGCTTATCATTTGGTCCGCATCAGGGAGGGGGATGAGTGGAAGACTGCTTTTAACACCCCTAGAGGCCATTTTGAGTATTGCGTCATGCCCTTCGGGCTAACCAACTCGCCGGCAGTCTTTCAAGCACTCGTTAATGACGTGTTACGAGACATGGTCGATCTATTTATATATGTTTACCTGGATGACATATTGATTTTTTCTTCGTCTCTCCAGGAACACGTGCAACACGTACGACGAGTGCTTCTGCGGTTGCTAGAGAATGGGTTGTTTGTCAAGGCGGAGAAATGCGTTTTTCATGCACAGTCTGTTTCTTTTCTAGGACACATCATTTCGACTGAGGGTGTTCGCATGGACCCTGATAAGGTTAAGGCTGTGGCAGATTGGCCATCCCCAGAGTCTCGCAAGGCCCTGCAGAGATTTCTGGGGTTCGCCAATTTTTACCGGCGTTTCATTCGCAATTTCAGCCAACTAGCCGCGCCTCTGACCGCTTTGACCTCCCCTAGATTGACGTTCAGGTGGTCAGACGCAGCCGAGGCTGCGTTTACCAAACTGAAGAGCTGCTTTGTTTCGGCCCCCATTCTCGTCACCCCTGATCGCTCACGTCAATTCATAGTGGAGGTCGACGCATCAGAGGTGGGGGTAGGAGCAGTGTTGTCCCAGCGCGCATCCTCAGACGAAAAGGTTCATCCTTGCGCGTATTATTCTCACCGTTTATCCCCTGCGGAGGTTAATTATGACATTGGTAATCGAGAGTTGTTGGCAGTCAAACTTGCACTGGAAGAATGGTGTCACTGGCTTGAAGGGTCGGGTGTACCCTTCATTGTATGGACGGACCATAAGAATCTCGAATACATTAGAACCGCCAAAAGACTTAACTCCAGGCAGGCTCGGTGGGCATTATTTTTCGGTCGTTTCGATTTTACACTTTCTTACCGGCCGGGTTCCAAAAACATCAAACCCGATGCTTTATCCCGTCTTTTTGAGCGTTCCGATCGTACTGCTACTCCCGAGCCCATTTTACCGGGGACCATCATTATCTCCGCGCTCAGATGGGAGGTCGAATCGAAGGTTTTGACTGCCTTAGAAGGGGTAACGCCCCCGGCTCGTTGCCCACCGAACCGATTGTTTGTGCCGGAGGGGTTACGGTCAGACGTTCTCCAGTGGGGTCATTGTTCCAGTGTTGCTTGTCACCCAGGGGTTAGTAGAACTAGGTTTCTAGTCATGCAACGATTTTGGTGGCCTGGTATGGCTCGTGACGTCCTCGACTTCGTCTTGGCTTGTTCGGTTTGCGCTATTGGGAAGACTTCCAATCGACCTCCAGAGGGGTTACTCTTACCGCTGTCTGTCCCTTCGAGACCCTGGTCCCACATCTCGCTAGATTTCATTACCGCCCTCCCGCCCTCTAAGGGCAATACGGTGATTTTAACCGTAGTGGACCGGTTCTCGAAGACGACTCATTTCATTCCCTTGCCCAAATTGCCATCAGCCAAGGAAACAGCGGTAGCTGTCATTGACCACGTCTTCCGTATACATGGCCTTCCGACAGACGTGGTTTCTGACAGGGGTCCCCAATTTGTGTCCAGATTTTGGCGAGAATTCTGTAAATTGTTAGGAGCGACTGTTAGTCTTTCGTCCGGGTTCCATCCCCAGAGCAATGGTCAAACCGAGCGAGCCAATCAGGATGTCGAAAGGGTTTTGCGATGTTTGGCTTCCAATAATCCTTCGTCCTGGTGTCAGCAACTCTCAATTGTGGAGTACGCACACAATTCTTTGCCAGTGTCATCTACGGGCATGTCTCCATTTAAGTGTAGTTTAGGGTACCAACCACCTAATTTTGTCAGTACGGAATCCGAGGTTTCGGTCCCCTCCGCACACGCACTAGTCCAGAGGTGTCACCGCACCTGGACCAGAGCTCGCAGAGCTCTGCTCCAGGCTAGGTCGCGCATCAAGGCTAAGGCCGATCGCCACCGGTCGAAGCCTCCCCGTTACGTCGTCGGTCAAAGAGTGTGGCTTTCTACCCAGAACATTCCTATGCGTTCCGTTTCTAACAAACTTGCTCCCAAATTTATTGGCCCGTTTTCTATTACCAAAATTATTAATCCGGTAACCGTGCGTCTTAGCCTTCCTCCGGCGTACAGGAGGATTCATCCCGTGTTCCATGTGTCCAAAATTAAATCGGTGATTTCTTCCCGTCTTAATCCGCCTGCCCCGTTTCCCCCCCCGCCTCGTCTCGTTAATGGGGAAACCACCTATTCGGTTAATCGTATTCTGGACTCTAGACGGAGGGGACGCGGATTTCAGCACTTGGTGGATTGGGAGGGTTACGGTCCGGAGGAGAGAAGCTGGGTTCCTGCTCGGGACATATTGGATCACCACCTTATAGATGATTACAATCTACAGGTAAAGCAGGCTGGGAACGTCAGGTGACGTCCTAGGGGAGAGGGTACTGTCACGGTAGGAAATCCAGTGTTTCCTCCGTGTCATGTTTTGTGGTTGTTTTTGTACTTACGTTGTCTCCATGTGCTCGTTTAGTTGATTGTGGTCACCTGGGTGTTGATTGTCTCGCTCCAGCTGATCCTCATCACCCCTCAGCTACATATACTCACCTCTCTCTCTGTCTGTTGTCAGATCCTCACTCATGTTGCAGTCTCCCTGTTGGATTACCGTCTCCCGTGTTAGTGTTCTGGATTGTGTTCGTGTTGTCGTCTTCGTGTGAGTGTTCCGGTCACTTCCTGGTTTCATCCATTGACCGACCACACCGTCACCACCGACTTCACCATCCAGCACTTCTCACGCCACTGTAGACCTTCCGTCACCATTGCCCACATCCTGGACAGTGCCTTCATCCTTCTGTTTCGCTGTATTTTCTACCATCAATAAACAACCATTCTAATTACCTGCAATTGCTTCCTCCTCTCTTACGAGCCGTCACACATACTCGAAAAAAAACTTTCCGAAACTTGTGACAAACCGTAAGGAGTATTTTGGGAACAAAAATACTCCTTCAAACGTACAACTTAATTTTTGAAACTTTGTCCATGTTTAGCATGGGAATCCAACTCTTTAACAGTGTAAAAAAACTCAGTACGCATGAAATAGCATTTCACCCCCCCTTTAAAAAAAAGAACCACAAAAAAAACTATGGATAACTTTAAAGAACATTACAAATATTTAAAATAAATCCATAGCTTTCAGCTTGGATGCTCTCATTTCCCAAGTTGTGCTTCCCTTAATCTAAGGCTAATAAACGTATTTCACAATCTGGGTCATTATTTAATACAAAACCACACATAATATTTCTACTGTATCTCTGTCAATCACTCTGATATTTAGTTAAGATGAGTGCTGTCTGTCACTGTCTTTTATCAGTTCTGTGAATTACTGTATGCTCATTCTTTATAAAGTAGCAAAAATGTCGTTTTTAAAATACAGTACTGTGCAAAAGTCTTATGGAAAAATTAGTATTTTCACCCCAAAAAAGGGTTTTAAGCCAGTTATTTATATCTTTTGCTGCAGTGTGTCAGTAGGAAATATCAGTTTGCCATTAATTTTAATAATAATCTAGTGCGATTTTGAATGCACAAGCAGCTTGACAACAGCAAAATGAATGTTTGGAAATGTAAACTGATATTTTATACTGACACACTACAGCAATATATATAAATTACTGGCCGAACACCATTCTTTTAAGTGAAAATACTAACGTGTCTAAGACTTTTGCACAGTAGTGTATGTATAAAGTACGTATGATTAAATTAAGTATATTTAAATAAGTGTAATTAAAGTATGTGTTCGTTCATATGTGTTAAGGGCTAGATTTTCGCTGGAGGAAACGGCTGTGGTGTGATGAGCGAAAACTTTACAGATGAGAAACCGAGTGATTGTTTATTAAGCACATACCTTGTGTCCTTTGTTTATTTAAGTGGGCATGCGCTGCTCCATTCGCGGTCTGCGCTTCTGTGGATTGAAGAGCGCGCTGAAAGACGGGAGGAGACTGGTCTGACGCTGGTTTCATGTGAAATTTAAGGGGCTGACTCTGAGGCGATCGGATACCGGTTCCAAACCCAACCCTACTTTTAAGAAATATATATTTTTTGATAAACGAGCCCAAAACTGGCTATGTCCTTGCTGGAGTGTGATGTGATTTGTGTCATGTGCAGGTGCGATGGATCACGTACAAACCAATAGGGTGTCAGAATGGTATATGTTTATACTTCTCATCCAACCACAATCAAATTCACTGCTTCCGGATGGCGCGATTTATCTGGATACTATAGTTTTTTTTTTTTTTTTTTTTTTGAATGATGACACCCGGAATGAAAACAAGCCAAAATGAAATAGCAGTAACGAAGCTATTTTTAAAATGTAAGGAGTAGAAAGTACAGATACTTGCCTGAAAATGTAAGGAGTAGAAGTAAAAAGTCGGCTGAAAAATAATTACTCAAGTAAAGTATAGATACCCCAAATTTCTACTTAAGTACAGTAACGAAGTATTTGTACTTCGTTACTTGACACCTCTGCGAAGGGTTGATGTCGAGATTTTATAAGCTGCTAGTTTGGTCTCTCTTAAGCACAGCTTACACTGCATAGAGCATAAATATGGCCAGGGGTTCACTTCATTTCCTTCGAGTTCAACTTCAGAATATGACTGGGTTTCGTTTTCAGCGGTGTCTGCACCACTAACGCCTGTTTTGTCCGTCTGCATCTTTCTTGTGATTTTAGCGCCAGTTTGTTCTCCTGCCCATTATTTACTGACGTAGTTTCCAGGGAGCGAATTATTATTATTATTATTATTATTTTTTTTTTTTTTTTTTTTTTTTTACTCAGTAATTAATGTGTTTTAAAATGTAGCGAAGTACAATACTTCAAACAAAATATACTTAAGTAAAAGTAAAATTACAGATTTTAAAAATTACTCTAAAAAGTAGAAGTACACAAAAAAGCTACTCAATTACAGTAACGCGAGTAAATGGAATTCGTTACTTTCCACACAGCAGCAACTGAATGCTACCCCAGATAGTCACGCAGTGTGAAAACAAAGGCGATCCGACAAGTTTGAAAATTGTAAAATTTGAACTTGAAGATAACACCCTCTAAAGATCTAAACACTTGCTACATGCAAAAATAAATTAACTGATACCATTTTGCAGAGATGAACAAAGTCATCCTGATACCTCAAGACAATAAAAGTTACTAAGAGTGTGAGAGAGAGGGAGAGAGAGAGAGAGAGAGAGAGTATTATCTTTTACTATTTTTCAGCAAAATCAGGTTTATCATATTCATTAACATAAAGTTTTAATTTGTATATGTGGGTATGGTACATAAGAACGTGGATATGATGAAGATGATGGAGAAATACTGCTAAAAACTGACAGAAAGAGTGAGAAAGTAAATCTATGTTCACCTAGAAACTAATTTCACCCTCTGTCACACGTTTAATCAAAAAGAGCGTATCGTATTTCATGCATCTCATTTCTGTGATGGAACTTTGACTTTTTGTTCCTCTAAAAATGCAAGTCAACAAATAATTCCCTGCAAGTGAAACAGAACTGGAGTGAATACATCAAGAGGATCTACAGCAGACAATGAAGATCCCCTAGGCCAGTATTTCTTCTATCTCTCTCTCTCCTTTCATCCTCTTCCACCCCTTCCTCTTATCAAGCCATTTTAAAGGTTCAGCGGTTTTTGGATGAGATATTGATGAGAAATCACATCAGAGTGTCATCACTACTGTAACGCTGATTGATGGCCGTGGGAATGCAAAGGAGGAGGGGTTAAATTATACAACAACCAGTGGATGATGGATGACCAAAGTCCTCCTCACTGCTTAAGCAGAAACACATGCTGATGACAGAAGAAATAAGTGCTCCTCTGTTTAAGCTACACATAATTTCATGCTGTATGTGCTGTTTTAAAATAGCAGTACAATTTTAGTAAAGAAAACAATATTAATTTAATATTTTTTAAGCCAAACTGTTATATATTAGCACTGCATACTCTGTACAGATGTGCAGAACATCTGATATGTTATGTGTAAAGTTAATCACTATCCCTAACCCTAATCCTAACCTTAAATGATATGTAAAAATTGATAGCCTGAATGCACTGTAAGTCGCTTTGGATAAAAGTGTCTGCTAAATGCATAAATTTAATTTATTTTTAATTTAGTTTGCCCAATTTGCAAAATTATGTCATTAATAAATTACCCTCTTGTTGTTCCAAACATGTAAGACCTCCGTTTATTTTTGCAACACAGTTTAAGATATTTTAGATTTAGTCCGAGAGCTCTCAGTCCCTCCATTGAAGCTGTGTGTACGGTATACTGTCCATGTCCAGAAAGGTAATAAAAACATCTTCAGAGTAGTCCATGTGACATGAGAGGGTCAGTTAGAATTTTTTGAAGCATCAAAAATACATTTTGGTCCAAAAATAGCAAAAACTATGACTTTATTTAGCATTGTCTTCTCTTCCGTGGCTGTTGTGAGACAGTTCAAAACAAAGCAGTTTGTCATATCCGGATCGCGCACGAATCATTCGATGTAACCAGATCTTTTTAAACCAGTTCACCAAATCGAACTGAATAATTTGAAAGGGTTTGCTTCTCCAATACGCATTAATCCACAAATGACTTAAGCTGTTAACTTTTTTTAATGTGGCTGACACTCCCTCTGAGTTAAAACAAACCAATATCCAGGAGTAATTAATTTACTCAAACAGTACACTGATTGAACTGCTGTGAAGAGAGAAATGAAGATGAACACTGAATCGAGCCAGACTTTGCCATTGCAGAATATTCAGCTTTTATACCTTCTAAAACTCCTGGGTTGGTTTTGCTGTTTGTGATCCATGTGATCCAACAAGGTAGCATCTACTGTTTAAAGTACTATGAAGTTGCGCCTAGTCAATTTTGCTGCATTTGGCTGAATCTGGGCAGACATTTTTATTATTATCATTATTATTTATTTATTTATTTTTATTTTTAATACTGTCATGTGAACCAGTTATGCTCTGTGATTGGATATACGTCAGGGCTTACGTATGGGTGATGGACATACAGAAAGATAACACAAGAGAGATTCTCGTGTAAGCAGTTGCTTCATGCTGAATAAAGCGAGTTAAAGACGATCTACTGTCTCTTCATATATCTATATATATTATACGAAGATAGATACACTTCACATGGTGTCAGAAGTGAACCGACACAACACGCTGACTGAAGGAAGTAGTTTGACAGGAGAAAACCGGACAGGATGGCAAAGTTTTCGGCGCCGGAGCAGCTTAACTTCGCTAAACCGGAGGATTGGCCCGATTGGAAACAACGCTTCTCCCGGTATCGAATAGCAACGAAGCTTAACAAAGAGCCAGCCGATGTTCAGGTCAGCGCACTGATTTATTCTATGGGCCCGGAGGCAGAGCAAGTGTACAATTCATTCGTCTCGCCAGATGACGACGAGGGAGAGGAGGAGGATTTTGACCAAGTGCTAAAGCTGTTTGACGCGCACTTCGTGCCAAAAAGAAATGTGATTTTTGAGAGAGCACGTTTTCATTCGCGGACACAAGAGGCGGGTGAGTCCGTTGAACAGTATATAAGGCACTTGTATGAACTCGCAGCCCACTGTGACTTTCATGAAAAGGAGGAGGAAATAAGAGATAGACTTGTTATAGGGATTAAAGACAAAGATCTTTCATTGAAGCTACAAATGACAAGTGACCTAACTCTGAAGAAAGCAGTTGACATGGCCAGGCATTCTGAGTTAGTGAAGCAACAGAACAGCGAGGCTGGTGCATCAGGGCACGTTGATGAAGTGAAATCAAAAGTTTATAAAAATAAGTGGAAAAAAACCACAATATGAGGCAGCAGGAGGACGAAAAGAAAATGAAAAGAAAAACTGTGGTAGATGTGGGCGCAGACATGCAAGAGACAAATGTCCAGCTAAAGACAGAGAATGTAACAAATGCCACAAAATTGGTCACTTCGCAAACAAATGCAAAACCAGAATGATACAAGAAGTGACTGAAGAAGTAGACAGCTTATTCTTAGGATCAATAAATGAGACTATGACCAAGAATGAGGCTACAGTGGATGAAGTCATCACAGATACAGAGCCACCATGGCGCACAACACTAGTGATATGCCATACTCCAGTCAGCTTCAAGATTGATTCTGGTGCTGACACGACAATAATAAATGAGGCTACATATAGCAGCCTCCGTGTCAAGCCGAAACTTAGTCCAGTCACCTCTAAACTGGAAAGTCCAGGAGGAAAAGTGGTCCATTTGGGGCAATTCCTAGCTAAGACGCAAGAGACAAAAGGAAGAAAAACAACAGACTGTTACTTTAGAGTAATAGTGGCAAAGTCTACTTGTGATAATTTACTGAGTAGATCTGTCGGTGTTCGTCTGGGTCTAATACAACACATTGAAGAAGTCAGTGTGTTTGGGGAATTAGGGCTGCTTAAGGGAGACCCCATAAAAATAGTCCTAAAAGAAAATGCTAAGCCATACAGCGTTGTAGCCCCTCGCCGCATACCCATTCCGCTGCTACCTAAAGTAGAGGAGGAACTTAAGCGAATGGAGGAAAATGGCATAATAGAGCGCGTGACAGAGCCTACAGAATGGGTAGCGCCTATGGTGCCTGTGATAAAGCCAAACGGTAAAGTAAGAATTTGTGTAGGTCTCACTAAACTAAACGAGAACGTGAAAAGAGAAAAATTCATCTTGCCGACCACAGACAGCATCTTACACAAACTGGCTGGAAGTAAGGTGTACACAACTCTGGATGCTGCCAGTGGATTTTGGCAAATGGCTCTGGATGAAGAAAGCTCAAAATTAACAACCTTTATAACACCAAATGGTCGATACTGTTTTAAACGGCTCCCATTCGGGATAACATCAGCACCAGAAATATTCCAAAGGAGGATGCAAGAACTACTGCATGATCACGAGGGCACAGTCGTTTATATGGATGATATTCTTGTGTTCGGAGCTACTCTGGAAGAGCACAACAGCCGCCTGAAAAAGGTGATGGAGACAATCCGTGCATCTGGTTTAAAACTTAACCGCCAAAAGTGTAAGTTCAGGCAGGCTTCCATTCACTTCTTGGGCCAGGTCATCAGTCAAGAGGGCGTAACTCCAAGCCCAGAAAGAGTGTCCGCCATCACCGCTCTGGAGACACCTACAAATGTGAGTGAGTTAAAAAGAGTACTTGGTATGGTGAATTATGTCGGCAGATACATACCCAATTTGTCACAAATCCTTCATCCCCTTAACGAGCTGTTAAAGAATGCAGTAGCATGGGTGTGGGACTCGCAGCAAGAAGCAGCCTTCCAGAAAGTAAAGTCGCTGATATCCTCTGCACCCGTTCTTCAGTACTTTGATCCAAAACTGCCCACCGTAGTAGGTGCTGACGCATCCAGTTATGGATTAGGAGGGGTGCTGATGCAAAATCATGGAGGCACACTTAAACCGGTAGCCTACTGCTCTCGTACACTAAATGAAGCGGAAAAGAAGTACGCACAAATAGAAAAGGAGTGTCTTGCTAGTGTATGGGCCTCAGAAAAGTTCTATCTATATCTGTGTGGTCTGGAGAAGCTACAAACTACTAACGGACCATAAACCACTGGTGACACTCATCAACCACAGAGACCTAGACAAAACTCCACTAAGGTGTCAGCGACTTCTGATCCGCCTAATGAAGTTCAATCCAGTCGCTGAGTACATCCCAGGAAAAAACCTGATAGTACCTGATGTGTTGTCAAGGCACCCAGAGTCAAAAGTGGACGACACAAAACTGAGTGAGGACATCCAGGCATATGTGGACTCCATCGCAGAGCTGGAAAGGCCTAAAACAGTGCTGGAGCGCATAAAAGCAGAGACAGAGAAGGATGAAACCCTGCAGAAAGTCGGACAATACATTAAGTCTGGCTGGCCACGATACAGAAAGGATGTCGTGAGGCCTGCTCTAGACTATTTTATGGAGAGAAGTAGTCTCAGTGAGCATAATGGACTGGTAAAGAGGGGAAACCAAATAGTAATCCCACAAATAATGAGAACTGAGATGCTGGAGAGAATCCACCATGAGCATCAAGGCCTAAACAAATCCAGGGAGAGATACAATGATGCCATCTGGTGACCAAAGATAAGCCATGCAGTAAAGGAGAAAGTGTCCTCATGCCCACACTGCAATGAGCACAAACCAAGCCAAAGCCGGGAACCACTCATTACAACGCCTTTGCCGAAACTCCCGTGGCAAAAACTAGCTGCAGATCTTTGTGAGTTTAAAGGAAAGCACTTCCTGGTTGTTATTGACTATTATTCAAGATGGCTTGAAGTATTAAGTCTCACCCAGACCACGAGTGAAGCAGTTATAAGTAAGCTGATGAGCATATTTATACGGTTCGGGATACCTGAAGAGCTGATTACGGATAACGGCCCACAGTTCACCTCACGGCAGTTCCAGGACTTCACATCTAAGTATGACATCCAGCATACTACATCAAGCCCATATTATCCCCAAGCTAATGGGATGGCGGAGCGAGCTGTCAGGACCGCTAAAAGCATCCTTAGGCAACAAGACCCCCAGCTAGCTCTCCTGATCTACAGGGACACCGCTACGGAGCCGACAAAAGAAAGCCCAGCCAGACTCCTCATGGGAAGGAGACTGCGAACCACAGTCCCCAAGCTCCACCATCAGTTGAGACCGTCATGGCCAAATCTGTCTACAGTCAGGCAGACAGATGCCAAAGCTAAGCAGGCCTACGAATACACCTACAACAGGAGATACTCAGCTAAGCAGCTTCCCGCCTTAGGAGTCGGAGACAGAGTGCGACTGAAAACAGACTCAGAAAAGACATGGAGAGGCACCGGGGTGATTCAGGCTTCGTGTTCCACTCCCCG
This sequence comes from Carassius auratus, assembly GCF_003368295.1. Taxonomy (NCBI): domain Eukaryota; kingdom Metazoa; phylum Chordata; class Actinopteri; order Cypriniformes; family Cyprinidae; genus Carassius; species Carassius auratus. Next base: position 5,273,476 of record NC_039266.1, read on the forward strand.
TTCGTTTGTGGTGAAAACGCCACAAGGAGACACCATCAGACGAAACCGGAGGCACCTGCAGATTGTCAACCAAGAAAGGAACGACTCTCCAACACAATCACCAAAAGTCTCCAACCCGCCGGGCAGCATAACATCAGCTACCTGTCCAACTCAAAATAATTCAGAGACTGGTAGTATAACATCGTCACCCAGAGTTTTGAGAACACGCTCTGGACGTGTTGTGAAACCTGCCGTCAAGTTAACTTACTAGTCAGAAGAAATGAGTTAACTAGTGATGTTCACAAATGAGTACAGACCACTTATGTTGAAGGACAAAAGGGAAGGTCTGAGAAGAATGTTTGTTTATATTTGCTTGTTCAGATGTATTTTGTTAATGTCTACTTAAACAGCAAGTTTAAAAATAATATTGATAAATAGAATAAGAGTTCTTATGTTTATTTAATACATTTTTGGAAAAAAGAGAATATGGAAAATATTGTGTTTTAGACCGAAAAGTAATTTCAGGGTATGTTTCTGAGAAACAGTTGTTTTGTTTAATACTGTATGAATCCTTAGACTTAAAGGGGGAGATGTCACGTGAACCAGTTATGCTCTGTGATTGGATATACGTCAGGGCTTACGTATGGGTGATGGACATACAGAAAGATAACACAAGAGAGATTCTCGTGTAAGCGGTTGCTTCATGCTGAATAAAGCGAGTTAAAGACGATCTACTGTCTCTTCATATATCTATATATATTATACGAAGATAGATACACTTCACAAATACTGGCCTTGTTTGCACCTTGTGTTGAACCCTCTGTATTTGCTCTTGTGAAGTCTTTATTGACTGTAGACTTTGACAGTGACACATCTACCTCCTGGAGAGTGTTCTTCACTTGACTGAATGTTGCGAAGCATTTTTCTTTACCATGGAGAGGATTCTCTGCTCATCCACCACTGTTGTCCTCCATGGACGTCCAGACATTGTAATATTGCTGAGCTAACCAGAGTGTTATTTTGTTTCTCTCAGAATGTACCAAACTGTTGATTTGATTTGGCAACTCCAAATGTTCCTGCTATCTATCTGATCGATTTGTTTTGTTTTTGAAGTCTAACAATTGTCTGTTTTACTTGCATAGAGAGCTCCTTTGACCACATGATGTGGCTTCACATCAACAGCTTAGCAAATGGCACTCTTGGAATCAACTCCAGACCTTTTACTTGCTTAAATGATGAATAAAGAATAGTCCACATCTCTCCGCGGAATGGCTTTTGACACATTTGTTCTTATGCACATATTAAAGAGCTGTAATTCCTTAATCTTTCCTCGAGTCCCTCCATATTCATTATATAACTTTAACTTGAATATTCTTTAGTCAACAGCTAAAATAATTTAAAAAATTTACCTGTTTCAAATATGGACCTATCTGTAGATAGATGGATACATTTTTTTTCTAAATCTTTTAGCTCATTATTTATTTTATTTTGCTTAAGTTTAGAAACATTTGACAATATTTGGGACAGCTATTCATCACGTTCTATTGCTTGTGCCATTTTCACAGATTATTCATTCAAATGTATTAATTCATACATTATTTAATATATCTAAATTACGACCTATGCTCTCAATATCAAATGCAGAAACATTCAAGCGTTCAAGGTTAGATTATTGTAATGCTTTAATGGGTGGTTGTTCTGCATGCTTAAACAAACTCCAGCTAGTCCAAATTTCAGCAGCTAGAGTCCTTACAAGAAACAGGAAGTATGACCAAATTAGCCTGGTTCTGTCAACACTGCACTGCCTCCCTATTAAACATCGCAATCAGTCTCAGATGAGGGGTGAATTGAGGGAAATGTAGTTCAGACTAATAACAGGAGAGGGTTCCCTCCAGTGGTGTTCGGGGAGTGCCATAGAGGTTGGATTCGTGACAGAGCACCCTCTCTGCGAGCGGCTCCTGAAGCGAGGGGTGGTTCTATGCCGAGGCCTTCCACGTGTTTGAGGTACAGGCCTGTTTGGATGAGCATGGTGAAAGTCCTCCATGAATGTGCAGTCCAAGATATCCTGGGCATTAACCCAAGACCTTTCCTCAGGACCATAACCTTCCTAGTCTGCGAGGTACTGTATCAACCTGCCTCATGAGCATATGGGTGACCCGGTCTTGCCTTGGCCTGCTCTCTGACTAGGCACACAGCACATTGGAGGTGAACATGAGCGGCGTTCCAGGTCTCCTCTCTACGACGTAGCCAGTCGTTCACAGCGGGCAATTCTGAGGGCTCCCCGTACCAGGGGAATGCACTGAAAGGGATTTAGACCAGTGGATGGTTTGTTCAAGGAGTTCTGTACATATTCAGTGCTTTCAGTCTTTCTGGTTGCTATGACAGTAGGAGCATACATAGGAAACTAGTTAGTTCCTGGTTGGGCCTCTCCACCTTGCCATTGGACTGGGAGTGACAGTCAGAGGTTAGGCTGACATTTATATCAAGTTGTTGACAGAAAGCAAACCAGACACTGGAGGTGAACTGCATTCTGCGGCCCGAGACTATATCCTCTGGCAGACCGTAGAATCTGAATACCTGCTCCACTAATGCCTCAGCTGTCTCAAAGGCAGTGGGGAGTTTTGCAAGGGGAATGAGGTGGCATGCCTTGGAAAAGTGGTCAATAACTGTCAGTATGGTAGTGTGATTTCTGGAGAGGGGAAAATCGATTACAAAGTCTATGGCAATGTGAGACCAGGGGCATTGAGGTATGGGTAATGGCTGAAGTAAAACAGTTGGACATTGATCTGAGGATTTAGTGATGTTACAGGTAACACAGTGCTGGACAAAAGTTTTTCAATTTCTTTTCGCATTGATAGCTACCAGAACCGAACTGCTGCTAGATGTGCTGTAGCAGTGATACTGGGATGACCAGAGCTAGGTAACTCATGAATCATCTGTATGACTTGTTTTCAAAGGCTCACAGGAACATACAATAGATTCCGTGGGCAGTCACGTGAAATAGGATCATTAGACTGAGCCTCCATAATCTCCATCATTATGTCCCATTGAACTGAAGCAAGGATACGTGTAGCTGGGATGATAGGCTCATTGAGTGAGTTGGAAGATGAGACAACATCAAATATTATTGAGAGATCCTAGGCAGTGGCCAACTGAGAACAGACTCAACCTTCTTCTCAGCCATCACCACCCCTGCTGCACTGAAGATGTACCCCATGAATGAACTCAGGGTTCGAAGAAACTCACACTTGTCCATTTTGCATACAGTTGGTGCTTAATCAGGCACTGTAGAACTGTTTGTACATGTTGCACATGAGACTCAAGTGTGTCAGAATATATCAGAATGTCATCGATATAGACAATCAACCACTAATTTAATATGTCCTGGAACACATCATTGACGAATGCTTGAGACACAGACGGACTGTTCGCAAGCCCAAACGGCATAATGAGGTATTCATAGTGCCAGGTGGTGGTAGAAAAGGCAGTCTTCAATCGTCCTCCTTCCGAAAGCGGTTGTGTGCATTGCGTAGATCATGCTTGGTAAAGTACTTGGCGGATCAAAGCTGTTCCAGAGTGGCTGGAACTAAAGGAAGGGGGTAGTGAGACTTTTCCGTGATCTCATTCAAGTGATGGTAGTCAATACAGGGCCGTAATCCTTTATCCTTCTTTTTCACAAAGAAGAAGCTTGCTGAAGCAGGAGAAGTGGATGGTCTGATGAAGCCCTTTGTAGGGGTGCACGATAAATATCATGCGATAATTAATGTGCATCTCGTCAGTAAACCCAGTTATCTAATCAGCGGTAAATTCCATCAGGTGCGTGATTTCACATAAAGCAGACAAGCTCTATTAACTGACAAGCATCACAAATCCACGTTCATTAGCAGCGTTGATTTGCGCAGCTTGTCAGTTAACAACAGCTTTGTGTAGTAACAGCTGCTCTTTGTGAAATCACACACCTGATGGAATTTATCTCTGATTAGATAACCGGCTTTACTGACGAGATGTGCATTAATTATCGGACGATATTTAATCACTCACCCCCCCTTTCCTCGTTTGTCCTCAATGTAGGTCCTCATGACCTAAGATTCGAGCTGAGTTAGGGGGTAAACTCTAACTCTGGTAGGAACTGCCCCAGGGATGAGCTCGATGGCACAGTCACTAGTGTGATGAAAAGGAAGTTGCGTGGCTTTTGTCTTGGGGAAAGCCTCAGCCAGGTCTTGGTATTCGAGAAATGACAGGGCAAGAATGAGGTAACAGGCAGTCCTTGTGACATTTTCAACGCGAGACTGGGACTCAGTTGCAGGTGCTCAGAAGGTCAGTTTATTAGATGGGCTTTAATTTCAAAGGACAGAAAAATTTAAAATGAAAATAAACAAAAACTATCCAGGAACAGGGAAGTCTGGAGCAGATCCAAAAGAGCCTCCTGGACGAATTCCACTTGGAAATCCACTGATGCAATGCCCCAGATAAACTGGTGGCACGCTGCAGCGCGGCGAAGAAGAGGAGTGGCAGCGATCGGTGATCGCGAGCATGGAAGGCTTGAGAGTAGCGCTGCCTGAAAGCAGGAGGAAGAGGGAAAAAAACAAAACTAAAGGATGAAAAACAAAACGGGCACAATCTCTGTGCAGGCTAGACGAGAGATGTGGACAAAGCTGAGACATGAACGAGAACAACACGACGATCTGACAAAAGACAGCACACATGAGGAGACTAAATAGAGAAGGAGTGATTAACATGATGCAGAACAGGTGATGGTGACCAATAACAAGATAAAAATGAAACAAGAGGGCGGAGACATGCACCACGGTGACACAGAAGCACATGGTAAGTGTAAACAACCACACACACTATAGCGGAAAACAGACAGATCAACCCGGGGACGTGACAGACATGTTGCAGACCATTTGACAATCTGTCTAGAGGAACAGTAAATAAAGGGATTATGTCTCTCCAGCCAGGGTAGGCCGAGGATTATGGGTTCCCAAGGTGAATTGATGGCGAAAAGGTGAATCATTTCAGTATGAAGTTGGCCAGTCCTTAGAGTGACTTAACGCACCCTGTACCCAGAGGGTGACAATCTAGAGCTGCCATTGCCACACCGGATTCACATGAAACAAGAAGAAGGAAATGGGTATAAGCAAAAGTTATATCAATGAAACTGCCCGATGCCCCTGAATCAATCAATGCCACAGCATCTAGGTTTATGTCATTATATGTTATAGAGATAGGTACTTCTAGGATGGATAATGAAGACGGATTAGAACTCACCGTCGATGAATCCCTGGTAGGTGGTCATGCTGGGCAGGTGATTATCATATGACCTGGTAACCTGCAGTACAAATACATATTTTCCATCCTACTGCATTCTCTCTCCTCAGATTGGAGATAGGTCAGGCCAACTTGCATGGCTTAGGGCTCTGATGAGGTCGGAACTGAGACAGGAGAGAGCAGTGCAGTAAAATGACGCTGGTGACATCTAGAGCTTATCAGGTTGTCAATACAAATCGTGAGCTCGATGAACTGTTCGAGTGTAATTCCCTTGTTGCGACAATCCAGTTCTGACTGCAACTCTGCTGTAAGACCCTTTCAGAAAAGCAGTTTCAGCGGTAGGGCTGGTAGCCATGAAGCTGAGGTGTTGAGCGAGTGGGGATGGGGCAGTGGTGGCCGGAATATTTAGAGGTGGTGAACTGCAAAGAGCCTGTAATGTCCTGCCCAGCTCCTCCGTCAGTGAAGTGAAAATCATGAACGGGTTTACAAGGCAGAGGTCAGATGGCAGAGAATCAGAGAGTTTGGTGACTGCTTAATTTCCAGCGATATCGTCGACTTGATTGCACGGATACTATTTAAACTGAACTGTTCTGGATGATAACATCACTGAATTCACGATGAATTTCCTTTTGCATTAATTAAAACAATTCCAGTGAACTTAATCAATGCACAAGTTTCAGTGTGTCCTAAATTCACGTTTATAACTATAACACTTCAAGCACTTACATAAGTAGCTATGAGAGGAGCAAAATAATGATTCTTTTCCAGTAACAAACTTTACTTTTTTCTTCAGCTATATACAGTATTGTTCAAAATAATAGCAGTACAATGTGACTAACCAGAATAATCAAGGTTTTTAGTATATTTTTTTATTGCTACGTGGCAAACAAGTTACCAGTAGGTTCAGTAGATTCTCAGAAAACAAATGAGACCCAGCATTCATGATATGCACGCTCTTAAGGCTGTGCAATTGGGCAATTAGTTGAATTAGTTGAAAGGGGTGTGTTCAAAAAAATAGCAGTGTGGCATTCAATCACTGAGGTCATCAATTTTGTGAAGAAACAGGTGTGAATCAGGTGGCCCCTATTTAAGGATGAAGCCAACACTTGTTGAACATGCATTTGAAAGCTGAGGAAAATGGGTTGTTCAAGACATTGTTCAGAAGAACAGCGTACTTTGATTAAAAAGTTGATTAGAGAGGGGAAAACCTATAAAGAGGTGCAAAAAATGATAGGCTGTTCAGCTAAAATGATCTCCAATGCCTTAAAATGGAGAGCAAAACCAGAGAGACGTGGAAGAAAACGGAACACAACCATTAAAATGGATAGAAGAATAACCAGAATGGCAAAGGCTCAGCCAATGATCACCTCCAGGATGATCAAAGACAGTCTGGAGTTACCTGTAAGTACTGTGACAGTTAGAAGACGTCTGTGTGAAGCTAATCTATTTTCAAGAATCCCCCGCAAAGTCCCTCTGTTAAAAAAAGGCATGTGCAGAAGAGGTTACAATTTGCCAAAGAACACATCAACTGGCCTAAAGAGAAATGGAGGAACATTTTGTGGACTGATGAGAGTAAAATTGTTCTTTTTGGGTCCAAGGGCCACAGGCAGTTTGTGAGACGACCCCCAAACTCTGAATTCAAGCCACAGTACACAGTGAAGCATGGAGGTGCAAGCATCATGATATGGGCATGTTTCTCCTACTATGGTGTTGGGCCTATTTATCGCATACCAGGGATCACGGATCAGTTTGCATATGTTAAAATACTTGAAGAGGTCATGTTGCCCTATGCTGAAGAGGACATGCCCTTGAAATGGTTGTTTCAACAAGACAATGACCCAAAACACACTAGTAAACGGGCAAAGTCTTGGTTCCAAACCAACAAAATTAATGTTATGGAGTGGCCAGCCCAATCTCCAGACCTTAATCCAATTGAGAACTTGTGGGGTGATATCAAAAATGCTGTTTCTGAAGCAAAACCAAGAAATGTGAATGAATTGTGGAATGTTGTTTAAGAATCATGGAGTGGAATAACAGCTGAGAGGTGCCACAAGTTGGTTGACTCCATGCCACACAGATGTCAAGCAGTTTTAAAAAACTGTGGTCATACAACTAAATATTAGTTTAGTGATTCACAGGATTGCTAAATCCCAGAAAAAAAAATGTTTGTACAAAATAGTTTTGAGTTTGTACAGTCAAAGGTAGACACTGCTATTTTTTTGAACACACCCCTTTCAACTAATTGCCCAATTGCACAGCCTTAAGAGCGTGCATATCATGAATGCTGGGTCTTGTTTGTTTTCTGACAATCTACTGAACCTACTGGTAACTTGTTTGCCACGTAGCAATAAAAAATATACTAAAAACCTTGATTATTCTGGTTAGTCACATTGTACTGCTATTATTTTGAACAATACTGTACTTGTTTAAGTAAGGTACCACTGAGTTCCCACTATCTCTTCTACCATGGGATCCTGGTCAAAATACGCAGCAAAGGACACATTTTACAAAGAAATACACATCACCACACAATGAACAAAGATAAAACACAATTTTTATAAAAAAAAAACAATACAAATCGTAGTCAGTTATTGAAACGTACACCATTCTATATAAAGGCTTTTAAATATCCCTCCAGCGGGTATCCAAAAACTAAATGTAAGTTTCCTTTTTGTTCTAATCCTTTCTTAGAGACTTATTGCTTTAAATTGTCAAAATGTGATCAAATATTGCCTCATAAAATATTTATGCTTGTGCTTCTATAGGAGGATTGCCTTCACTAGCCACTGTTTTTCCTGGGTTTAATCATTTTGTTTTACTTTGTGTGTGTGTGTGTGTGTGTGTGTGTGTTGGGGATCTGCTACCACTGTTCTTTGAAAACCTGGACCTAGGTGGGCCTAGGATGTAGTTGTTATAATTCAACATTCGGTCTATGGACATTTTGCAATATTTCCTTTTGGGACAGTGTCTATTTTGTAACGTTTGTAATGTGAAATGCTGTGTTAATGTACTTATGGCCGATTTGGTTTGAAGTGTTTCTTGCAGTGTTGGAATGTGTGTATGTGAACAGTATTAATTTGACTTTATTAACTGTAGTCTTGTATTGTTAGACTTTATATCATGTAACTCATTTATTATGAGACTTTTTCACTATGATTTTTATTTATTGTAGAATTGCTCCCTGTTACCTATTTGTCTGCGCAGATTGTAGTGTTTTATTGTCTAGTGTTTAATAAAATGGACTACATCAGTCCCATCTTGATCCCTTCACTGGATATAACCTGTCTAAATAATTTAAAGGGCAATGATGTTTGGGTTTTCTAGATAAGATATACAAATTGTGTGCGACTGTGCGACAAAGATATTTGGTCAATTTTCTACCATACATTTCAAAATATCATTTTTGATTAGTAAAATCTTAATTTATATATTATGTTCAAGGTCACACACACACACACACATACACATTATATATATATATATATATATATATATATATATATATATATATATATATATATATATATTAGGGGTGTAACGATACGCGTATTCGTATTGAACCGTTCGGTACGACGCTTTCGGTTCGGTACGCGGTACGCATTATGTATACCGAACGGTTCGTTGGAGTAATTAATTATATTTGAAAAAAAAAAAAGAGAGAGAGAAAGAAATATAATGATATGCGTTCAACAAGGTAGCCCAATAACCCAAACAACGTAACAGGCAACGCCCCTGACACTCCCGAAGAAGAAAAAAACACCATCTTATATGTTTATGTTAGGCTACTCAGCAGGCGCTCGCTCACTCAGTACACGCTGAAGGCTCGTTGCAAAATAGCCAATGCGTTTAACAGACTAGAAATGAGAAGATCCTCCAATAACCAACAGGTCTGGTGTTTGGGTGCACTTTGGATTCCCTTTAAGCTATAATGGTGATGGCAAGAGAGTGGTGGATAAAAAAACAACGGTATGTCGCATCTGCAACATGACAGGGTACACCAGCGGGATTACAAAAAAAAAACAAAAAAAAACCAGCGGGAATATCTGGGATATATGCGTCAGTACTATCTGGGAAAAGACGAAAAAAAGGAGAAACATGCACGCAGCAAACTATCCCTGCAGCATTTAGACACTATAGCTTACAGGGAATCCAACCCAAACACCAGACCTGTTGGTTATTTTAGGATCTTATATTTCTGGTCTGTTAAATGCATTAGACATTTTGCAACGAGCCTTCAGCGCGTGCTGAGTGAGCGAGCGCCTTAGGGGCCGTTCACATATTGTGCCTAAAAACGCATGGAAAACGCTAAGCGCGTCTTTCTCCTGAGGCGTCTGTCTTTGCTAAGCAACAATGACGTGCTCTCTCCATGAGACGCGGAAATTTCAGCGAAGGATAAATGGATTTGCAGCTCTAAAAATCGCTTGCAGTAGCTCTGCTACTGAATTTATTTCAAAATTGCAATCCATATACAACTATGATCAGCTGTTCCTTCATCTTGGCTGAGCTCTCAACGTTGTTACGGGAAAGGATGAAGCTGATTGGTTGGTTCTTGTCACATGACCCGCGGTGCGCTTGCGGCATTCTGAAAAGTTGAGATGTTTTTACATTTTGCTGTATCTAAAACGTATCGAACCGAACCGAACCGAACCGTGACATCAGTGTATCGTATCGAACCGAACCGTGAATTTTGTGAACCGTTACACCCCTAATATATATATAGTACAATTTCTTATACAGTATATTTAGTATACAGTATACAGTGGCTATGTTTACATGCACAATTTTTGGTCAAATCAGACTGAATTCATTTGGATGTTTCTGCATCATTGCTCATGCGCAGTCCTTTCAGTTTCGGGGTTCAATCTGATCGAGTGTTTACATGCACTCTCAACTGTATAAATAAAGGAACAAACCATTCCTTTCAATCCGATGGAATTAAGGTGTTAAGATTGATTAAGGTGTTTACATAAAGGCTTTTCAGTCCTAATGAGCCCTTAAATCCAACTACAAACAGATTATTTGGTTGCATTTAAATGTAGCCACTGTCTGGTCTCAAGGTTACTACTCCTCTCTCATACCTGACTCAATTTACATACCTGTGTTCTCCTGTGATCCCTGTGCTCCCTCAACATCTGATCACTCATCTAAGTTCCTAGAGATGGGCAGAAGAAGCCTTGTGAAGCTTTTGATGCTTTTTCCTGATTGTACCAAAAAAAAGATTCAAAGTCTCAAAGACGGACCCTATCAGTGATATCTAGTGGTCAGCTACAATTATAGCAGCCACTTTCAAATGATTCGCACAACTTGTTGATCCCAGTTTCAACACAAAAGCAATACTCAGCAATGGCAGCAGTGTTTTCATTCTTCTTCATTTTGTGTCACCTTATAATTACTTCAGGCATTTCATTGTGATGTATGAAGCATCAAACTTCATTAGTCATGTGATCACTGAGATTTGATACAATCCTTAGTCTTTTTAACCAGTTTGCTTCAATAGAGTAAAACAGGCATCCGATCCTCAGTGTCAGACATCCCATCTTTATAAGTTCCATTGCCTGCATTACTGAACTGTTGATGCTTACCTTCTCCTGTCATCCTTATCCTCTGCCCTTCTGTTACTGCCCCTCTGTTGAATAAAGCCTGTTGTGATTTGCAACTTACTTGAGTGTTATCTGTGTTTCACGAGTTCACCCTTACATGTAATCTGAAAGCAAATAGTACGCATATTTTGGCATGCTGTCCTGGGGGAGGGGTCCCAGCCTGGAACATAGCCCGAACCCAGAGAACTCCCCCTATTCCAAATTTGGGATTAAATAGATTAGAAGTAAGGAGTTTGGGTGTATGAGGGATGCCGAAAAACTGTCGTAGGACAGGAGGTCAGAAGGCTGCATATATATACTTGTTGTGCTAGTTAAGATGGTTTGCTAAACGAGATGCACCTGTGCCAAATTGGATGATTATCTGATAGTGCTCCTCCCGAAACTTGTTGATAAAACCTAATTTCACAAGTTTACCCTTACATCTAATCTCAAAGCAAATACTAAGCATATTTTGGTGTGCTGTACTGGGGTAAAGGCATAGGACAGCAGCCAGAGAGCTAAATTTAGTTGCCCCCCAAAATATGCGTGCTTAGAAGAGAGAAGGCGCAGAACGACTGGGAGAGCCTGTGCAGTGTTTGATGAGAGCTACGGTTCGCAATGTCTTACTGGCGGGCCCTCCGTACCACTATGAGAGGAGAACAATGCCGGATATAAAAAGAAGGACTCTTGCTGCATCCGAAGTGAGCTGCGGCTCTGCTGCACCAGAAAGGAGAGTTCCTCTTGCGGCTGAGTACGAGGCACAGTTTGATGCATCTGATGGAGGGCTCTCACTGCGACCGAAGGGAGCCAGCGGCTCTACCCCATTGGGAGGGAGATCCCTGGCCACCATTGAGCATGCAACATAACTCAGATGGGGGGTTCACACTGCGATCGAAGGGAGCTTTGGGTCTGCTGCACCGGAAGGGAGAGCCCCGTCAGATGCTGAATAGGCAAGGAGATTCGAGGCGCGGTTTGGCGTGTCGGATGAAGGGCTCCTAATGCAACCGAAGGGAGCCAGCGGCTCTACTCCACCAGGAGGGAGATCCCTTACCACCATTGAGCATGCAAAATAACTCAGAAGTGGGGTTCAACCTATGACCGAAGGGAGCCGTGGGTCTGCTGCACTGGAATAGGAGCCCTAGTCCGATGCTGAAAAGGCAAAGAGACGCGACTGATGGAGGGACTCCGTAGAGAGCTGTGGCTTTGCTGCAGCAGGAGAAAGAGTCCCCCATTGCGAGTTGATATGAGGCATGGTTTTATGCCTCCGAGGGCTCTCGCATAATTTCAAAAGCTTGTATGAGAGTCCTATCCAGACCATATACCCCTCTCAGAGCACAGACCCGAATCAGCTCAAGACCCTAACCAGAGTCAAAAGAGGGATCTAGCCCCTGACCAGAGTCAAGAGATGGCTCCAGCCCTCTGTTACCATGGATAGCTAACACAAGTGGTGAGAGGTTCCTCCCTCATCAAGGCCAATGAGGTTATCTGTACTTCCTTTGCTCCTGGCTCCTTCGATATGACTGTGGTGGTCGTCTGTACACCCTGTGCTCCTGGTTCCTTTAATATGACTGTGGTGTTCATCTGTACTCCCTGTGCTCCTGGCTCCTTCGATATGACTGTAGTTGTCATATTTACTCCCTGTGCTCCGCTCACCATCTGAAAGACAAAGAAAGGACTCTTGTGACTTACTCAGATAAGTTCCATTGCCTGTATTACTAAACTGCTGATACTTACCTTCTCCTGCCGTTCTTATCCTCGGCCTCTTTTTTGAATAAAGCCTCTTGTAAATTTGCCACTTACCTGAGTGTTCTGTATGTGTGATTGCTGACACAAAGCAATTCAGCAGATAATTCTATCAGCCTTTTCCACCAGGCAACATGGGATTTTTACACTGCTGGTTTGTGTCACAAGTAGATTTTTCAGGGTATCTTGGAGGAGAGCAGTGTCAAAATGGCTTCAAAATATGAGGGGGTGGGGGAGGTGCCTCAGGGTTCAGTGCCTTCTTAATGTGCACTACATCAGAGACCTTACATCCAGGAATATGGATATTTATATCACTGCTTTGGCAACAAGATGTAGCTCTGTGTTTAGTTCCAACCTGGATGTCGTTGTGTTCTTGAATTATTGATTCACCAGAAGAGGGCACTATGGGTTACTAAGTTAGTACCTATAAAAGGTGTAGAAGAAAAATGTAACGTGTGCAACCATGTGGCATCCAGGCTGTGGAATCTGACTCTTCATGCTTACCTGGACTTGAAACACTACAACTCTTCCTAGCCAAGAAAGAGCTTCCTTTTCAGATCTGTCTAAAAGTTTAAAAAAAATTGAACTCTCTGACTAAATTATGCATGCATATGGATATTGTAATATGTGTACATGTGTGAACAAAAGCATATATTTTACAGAAATCTACATACATTGCTGCAGTAGTCAGAATAATGCAAATATGATGTCTTGCCTTAGAATAATTTCATTGATAGTTTCCAAAACAGATTATCTGCAAGTACTTGGATCTGGTTTAAAGCCACATGTAGTCACACCAACACATAAGCTACAGTACACTGTGGAAATAAATCCAGATTCTGATTGTTTTTACTGTCTTTCAAATAGATTCTCATGCTATGCCTCATTTAGCTGTGACTCATTTATTTTAATTGTGTGAAGTGTGCAAATCCTAAGCTGTCAAACCTCTGCAGTTGCCCACAGCTCCTTTTTCCTGCCAGCAGTGGTTTGCGGTTGCTGGCAATTTGTAATACAGTAAATACAACCCAGGCTATCAATACTCATCTGTGCATAATGACATTCCCACATTACTGCACTCCATATATCATAACATTATTGATGCATTCAGCTGCAGCAACTTAGATTTCACATAAAACATCAGGTATGACAATATAGGTGCTCAATATATAAAATATTGATATAAAAACAATCACGCTTGAAATTATTGCTCAGAGACTTAATCCTTACTACTTAAAATGTTAGATAAAAAAGTGTTGTTCTATACACCTCTTCTGTAGCTCTAATCGGAATGATGAAAAGCATTTTTGCATAAAGGATTATGTGCTGTAAACAATGCTGGGTAGGCTTATGTGTGGGAGCACAAGGGACATGTTTGCTGAGGGATCATTTACATTTTTGACATGGCCACTGCTAAAAATAATCATGCAGGTGGGTGGCAAAGCTTGTTGCAAAAGACATAACAAAAGAGACAAGGGGAGCTTTGAATGAAGTGAGAGCCCCATTTTCATTTGGGACAGCTAAAAGTTCTTTGAGAAATGCTTACAAGAGATTTCCATGACATTTGTATAATTCTGATACTCTGTCGTTATTGTGAATTTACCAAATTGTTATGTTTATAGACATTATCATTCTCATCTTCTAAACAATAGTTCTGTTTCAAAACCCATGCATTGTTTCCCCCTAAAAGATAATATGTATACTGTCTTCCAGGATGTTTTTTTTTTGTCAAAATTGAAAGCAGCATCAATAAGACAAATTATACAGCAAGTTTGTAATATGACTAAAAAGACTAAAATAAATAAATAAATAAATAAATAAAAGACTTGTATAATGTTAATGTTTAATTTACCAACATAATTATTTTTATTTTAGCCAGCATAAAACTGCAAATTATCATGTGAACGTATCATTATGTGTAATTTAACTGCATACTTTCAATCCAAGAAATTAACACTTGGATAGATGGATGGTTGTATGTTTGAATAATTATCACCAATAAAAATGGGCAGGATTTATGCCAGATTTTACAGTAGTACAGTAAATACTGTACACTATAAAACAAATCCAATAAACAGGGCAAAATGTACAGTACTGTATTAATATAATGGATTTTTTCATATTGATTCTTAACTTTAACCTGTATTTTGATTTTTTCACAGCATTGCATTATTATTAAGAGTTAGAGTTAAAGAAAATATCAGTAAAATGAATGGATATTTCATTTTCAGATTGATTTAATTGATTTCACAGCAAGTGGAAAAACTCAAATAGCTGACTAGAGCTTATATAGGAATGCCAAGATAGGTGTCCTATTCCCATAGGTAGATGTGATCAGCTGCGAATCATCTGATGCAAGCTTGAAACACGTGATCAACCAGAACTAACGCTAACGCTTAATTTCTGTCAGGATCATTATCCTCAAAATTATAGACATTTAGCATAAAGTTTTGTTTGAAGGTATGGCTCTGTTCTGGTCAAAAACTCCCTGCCCCTCCATGCAGCCTGTCAAGAATGAGCAGGGAGAGCAGCAATGATAACCCAACACACTAACATGCTATTAATTGAATTAAGGGGGGAGCGTTACTCCAAGCTGAACAATGATAAACAACAAGCATGTTGCTGAAGCTGCTTTAAGCAAAATGAGATTGTAAAGGGGGAAGCATATACCTTTAGCATCAGCAGTTTAAAACAACAAGCATGTTAAAAGTATTTGTATATATGTGCCATATTTTGGGGGAAGCAACACCCCGAGCTGAGCAACGAGGACACACAGCGAGCATGTTGCTTTGAGCTGCGTAAAGCAAATTGTGTGATCATGAAAGGTGAAGCATACATCCTAATAGCAGCAGCAAATTTAAGACAAAATGCATATTGTACATGCACATGCTGGTCTGGCATGTATACTACATCGGTTTCGTGTGGACATGGATATTTCTTGAGACGAGGAAAAAAAAAAAAGATTGGGGGTCTGTCTCCGTGTGGACGGGGCTGAAGAAGTAACGGGTACTTACGGTTATGGATAGAAATGTAGCGGAGTAAAGAGTACAATATATGCCTCTCAAATGTAGTTGAGTAAAGTCATGAATACTCCCCAAAAATGATACTCTAGTAAAGTACAGATCCCTCAAAATTGTACTTAAGTACTCTACTCAAGTAAATGTTCTCCGTTACTGTCCGGCTCTGTATATCATGTTAATATATTGCCATAGTTAAATTCCATAACATGCCAATAACATGTAATACCAATTTCACATGTTCGCACATACATAAGTTCTTGCATAATTTCTTTCCGTTAATTCTTAGTTTTTGCCTTGATAATAGAAAATATGAGCTAGGCATCATGTATAGCAGTCAAAAATGGGATATGAACTACAAAATGACCAGATCCTGCCATTAGCTATATAGAAGACATATCTTGTATGTATAGGGCTTTCCATGTGGGAAGTAAGTTTATTGGATTTAAATCTAAAACAGGATTGCTTATTTGCTTGCCACGATAGGTTAGATTCCCTTAGGTAGATGTGATCAACTGAGAATCAGCTGAGAATCATCTGATGCAAGCTTGACTCACACGTGACCAGCCAGAACTAATGTCAACGCTTAATTTATGGTAGTAGACAGTAACACAGATCAATATACTTCATAAAATCAAGTTGTTACTCCTGACCTCTTTTTTTTTCTCTCTGATGTTTCCTGAAACCGTTTCCTAAGCAGTTTATCAAAAGCAGAGCCCAATATTGTGAAATTTTAATGTATTCGTATCTCTTCTCTAATAAAACCATTTTCTTTACTCGTCACCTGAGCCTTTCTTCCCAAATACAGATGCTAATGTATGCCTGTTAAAAAGAATTCTGGGTGATATCAAATTGAATTTATTCATGTCCTTAATGCTTTTCCCCGGGGCTTGGATTTGGGCATCCTGCAGAGTATGTGAACACCACAATAAATTACACACAGAGGATAAACAAACACATTTGATAGTTAGTATTTGAAGGGCACATAGTGCATCCCTGCTTCTCTGTGGGTGTACAGGTACACACAGGGAGGTCTCAGATATGGGTACTGACAAAAGACAAAGGTGATTTTTTGGGCTAGACGGTTCCCTGTGAATCAGGCAGAAAAGTACAAATAATACAGATAAATGCCTCCATCAACATGACTGTTTTTGATTCTCTCTCCCACATGCAGTGAAGGATGCAGTTTTGTTGATTTATTGAGGTCACAAATCTTATAGGAAAAATGTCTCTATCCGTGAAAAGTAGAGCACAAATGCAGTCTCAGAATATGCAAATGAATATTGTGCCTCACATTTTTATTTTTGTCAAGCATCATTACTATTTTTTTCAACAAACCCCTGACCCTAATTATTAAATTATGTAAGTCGTTCCATTTGTTTGTGCTACAGAGTTCAAAGATGAGTTAAACTGTGTCTCCTTCAATTTGCTTATGTAAAAACAATTATGTTTATGAAGGATAGAAGTTGCAAAAAAGGGTTGGTAAGACAGCCCCGCACCATGTTGAAAGAAAAAGGTAATATAAAATAATGGGATAGCTTTAATATTTGTGTGTGTCTCCATGTTATGGGGATCAAATGTTCCCGCATGGACAATAATACCAGTAGATTTTGACCTTGTGGGGACATTCTTTTTGGTCACCATGAGGAAGCAAGCTGTTATGTTATGCATAAGCCCAAGTAATAACATTAACTAATTGATTTTATTATGGTCCCTTTAATACATTCTGTTGACTGATAAGTAACATTGCACCTACTGTACATGACATATACCCCTTTTGCACAAAGGCAGTTTGGGTGCTGGTTCAGAGCCAGAGCCTAGTTTCAAACCAGTTCTTTGTCTTTCAACACCCAAAGCAGCTTCAAACCAGGAAAAGTTGTTCAGTATTAGCATCAAAACATTGCTGGACTGGAAGGAAATGCCGCTTGTGTCAGGGGCTGGGGGCGAAGTTACCATGACCAACAAGATGAACAGAATCTTTCTGCCACCATATTTGAAATAGCAGCTAAAAATATTTACTTGACTAAGCAAAACTGCAGTGATCTTGTAATCTGGTCCTCTCCAGAAGTCCAGAATAAATTAGAGGATGCTTCATAGACGAAACCAGTGTCGCAGCAAATTCAGCTCGAGATGGCTGCAGCGGGGTACAAAAGGAACATCGAGCAGATTAGCAACAAACTTAAAAGGAGTACAGGGACCAAAAAAGGGCCTTGGTCAAAGTGACAATGGCTGGCAACGTTGAAACCTGTTCCCTTATTTGGTCACCTTCCTCCTTGTTTTAGTTAATTGATTGTTCCCCACCTGTCTCCTGTTTCCCCATTATCCTTCTGTGTATTTATACCCGGTCTGTTTCTTGTTTTGTGTCTTCACTCCTGTCCCTGTTCCCCTCGGTTATTCTGGCCCTCCGTCCCTCCCCCTGAGCCTCCACCTGTCCGCCTCCCTCCTGGTCTCTGTTTTGTCTATCGTGAAGCGTCTGGAAGCCACTCCGTAGAGGGGGGGTTCTGTCACAGTGTCTGGGTTGTGTTCCCTGGGTGTCCACTAGGTGTCCTCCGTTCCCACGGTGTCTGTCATCTCATCACTTCCTGTTCCCTTATTTGGTCACCTTCCTCCTTGTTTTAGTTAATTGATTGTTCCCCACCTGTCTCCTGTTTCCCCATTATCCTTCTGTGTATTTATACCCGGTCTGTTTGAGTCCTTGTCATGGAGTCCTTGTCGTATGGATGTTACTTTCCTGAGTCTGCTTTTCCCGTGTGTTTTTGGTTGTGTTTATGTTTTGGATCTTCTGGTTTTGACCCGGCCTGGACTGTTTATTCTTTTGGATTGCCCCTCAAATAAACCTGTTTTACTGCATTTGGATTTCTCCTGTGCTTATTGTATCACTGTACGTGACAAATTCGCTGCAGTAAAGTTACTGATACTGGTAAGTTCCATTTTTATATTGTTTAGTTTTGTTTGTTGCCATCCAGCTGTGTACTTCGTAGCTGTTTAGTGAGGAATTAATTTGTCATATCAGGGTTGCAATATTGCTAGCTAACGTTTGCCTAACTAGGATTGTATTATCTGTCATTTAAATGTTTAAAGTATCACAGAACATTATAGAAAAATTATAGGACAATTCTTTTTTTAAAGTACTGTCGTGTTTTTGTTTGTAGAATTGTTTGCCATCGATGAAGGTGATGACAACGTTGAGTTAGCACTGTAGCTCTCCCACACTGTCGTGTATCAGATCTGGAACAGGACAAACACTGAGATATGTGTATTACCAACAGGTACTGAAATAATGCTTATATTTTTCTTCATGTTACTTGATGAACATAAATTAAAATTGCTTTGATATGTAACAATCATTACATTAAATGCAATTACAGCATGTGTTTTCAAGCCTGTCCTGGAGGCCCTACTCTGCAAATTTTGTATATCTCCCTTCTCTAACATTGATGTTGTTGCTGTTGAAAGAGAGACAGTACTGTACGTCGAAGATAAGAGGTTCTTGCAGCACAGCAAGGAAATGAAGGATGCCTTGTTCCAGGAAATGAGAGCGGACACCCATTCTCTGCTTGGACTTATGGGGCGTGTGATTCTGGTAATGGAGGCACATTCACAAAAATGATTGCAAATAAATTACATCAGTTTTTTTTTATTATTATAATTATTTGTGAAAATTGTATTTTCATTTACTGCACTTTACATTTTTAAAATTTTTATAAAGAGTTGTATTGTGTCTTTTTCTTAATAAACTATTTTTTATTCAAACAAATGTCTGGTTCAGTTTCTTTAATAAATGTAGGAGAATATAATACAATTTATGCATTATATGTGTTCAAACACAAATGGTAGTGTAACAAATGTAGCATTGGTGTATTATAAAACAATTCAAAGAATCACTCATTCCCTCTGTTAAAATGCATTATTAATGCAGCTCTGATATCAGCCCCTTTTGTGTTAGCATGCTCAGGTAATGCCTGAAGAGGATTCAAGTTCATTTGTATAGTGCTTTTTATGATACAAATCATTGCAAAGCAACTATGACAGGGATTTTCTGAAAAATGAATACAAGACATAGTCAACCATAGTAAGTAGCAATATTTGTTAGTTCTCCATGTTGCTTCAGGGTTAGCATCATCTGAGGTCCTCTGAAGGGAGGGCATCATCTCTTCTCGGGTGTTCTGGATCCAGACTGGAGCTTGTGTAAATCCTAGTTACACGGGATGTAAAAAAGTTAAATTAATTAGTTTAACCCAGGCTAAAGAATAATAATGTGCATTTGATCAGATTGAACTGCAGTCACAAATTATGAGATGCATTATTCGAATGCATGGCAAAAGAGATGTGTTTTAAATCTAGATTTAAACAGAGAGAGTGTGTCTGAACCCCGAACATTATCAGGAAGGCTATTCCAGAGTTTGGGAAAAAGCTTTACCTCCGTTAGTAGACTTTGCTATCCTAGGAACTACCAAAAGTCCAAAGTTTTGTGAACTTAGTGAGTGTGATTGATTGTAGCATGGTATAAGGCTAGTTAGGTATGCAGGAGCTAAACCATTTAGGGACTTATAGGTAAGTAATGATAATTTGTAACTGATACGGAACTTAATAGGTAGCCAGTGAAGAGACTGTAAAATTGGGGTAATAATGTTTCTAATATGAAAAAATGCTGTTTTTGTAACATGGAAAATATGGTTTTCAAAAGACAAGTTGCTGTCAAATATAACACCCAGATTTCTGACTGTAGAGGAAGTAACAGTACATCTGTCTAGTTGCAAACTGTAGTCTACTAGATTCTGTGTACTCGTTTTTTTTTTTTTTTTGGTCCAATAAGTAATATCTCTGTCTTATCCTAATTTAATAGGAGAAAATTGTTGGTCATCCAATCCTTTACATTTTTAACACAATCTGTTAGTTTAGATAATTTAGAAGTTTAATCTGGTCTCATTGAGATATATAGTTGAGTATCATCAGCATAACAGTGGAAACTAATACCATATTTTCTAATAATATTACCAGGTGGCAACATGTATATTGAAAATAGAAGAGGACCTAGGACAGATCCTAGTTTATTTGTGAATCTGCCTTTGGTGGCTAGAACAATAGTTCGGTCCAGACGGTAACGCTGAGTCATATAGTTAATATCAGTGATAAGCAGCATGCACGATACAAGGAAATGGTCAGTAACATCATCACTTTGAGGTACGATTTCTATATCAGTAAGATTGATTCCATGAGATAAAATGAAATCTAGTGTATGATTAAAACTATGAGTGGGCCTGGTGACATTTTGCTTGACTTTAAAAGAGTTTATTAGGTCAGTAAACACAAGTCCTAATGCATCATTTGTATTATCAATGTGATTATTAAAATCTGTTGCCTGGTCTGATGAGTCTTGATTTCTGCTGCGACTTTCAGATGGTAGGGTCAGAATTTGACATAAAGATCATGAAAGCATGGATCCATCTTGCATTGTCTCAACAGTTAAGGCTGCTGCTGGTGGTGTAATGGTGTGGGGGATATTTTTGAGGCACACTTTGGGCCCCTTAGTATCATTGAACATTGTTTACTGCAAATGTCACAGCCTGTATTGTTGCTGACCATGTCCGTCCCTTTATGACTACAGTGTACCCATCTTCTGATGGCTACTCCCAGCAGAGTAATGCACCATGTCACAAAGCTCAAATCATCTCAGACTGGTTTCTTGAACATGACGATGAGTTCACTTTATTCAAATGGCTTCCACAGTCACCAGATCTCAATCCAATAGAGCAGCTTTGGGATGTAGTGGAATAGGAGATTCTCATCATTGTGGAGCCAACAAATCTACAGTGAATGTGTGATGTGATCATGTCAATTTGGACCAAAATATCTAAAGGGAATGTTTCTAAAACCTTGCTGAATATATGCCACAAAGAATTAAGGCAGTTCTGAAGGCAAAAGGGGGTGCAACTTGGTACTATCAAGGTGTACCTAATAAAGTGGCCAGTTAGTGTAGATTTTCAAATTATTCTCCTTACATGGTTTTATTTATTTATTTATTATTATTTTATTTACTGTCGTTAATTCTCTTTTCCACTTACCTAGAAACTGGTCCATTGCACCAACTTACCTTGAGGGCACATGTTTAAGTAGCTCATACATGCATACATTTATGTATCAGATAATATATTAGTAAACCTGGTGAATATCTTATTTAATTCAAATATTGTTTGAAATCTGGGTTTTCGTAATATGCAATATGACAACAGTAGCAACACAGAAATAGCAACAAATAAAAGATAAAAATGTATTAAACCAGTTCAGAAAAAAACAAACTCCATACTTCACTCATACATTAAAACCAAATTCTTTTGAAAATCTTGTTTAAGAACAAATTAAAGATTTTGTTCCATTTGTTCATATTTTTCACCCACTGAAGAAGTTAAACTATTATGGCCAAACCATCACCAATAAACAAACACATACTGCATAATAAACACAGAAAGTCAAGATCAGTCTGTGTATTTGTCACGATCAACATCTGGAGTGCCCACGAACCACAGTAGAGGGCACTCAGGACTATTGCATTTGGGGTCAGAGCTCCATTTCCCATAATTCCATGCCTAGGGCTAATCACCGCCAGGTGTTCCACATTACCACTCCCCTATATATACTGTGTTTGGACTCAGTTATTGCGAAGTCTTGTTTAGTCTGACTTTTCCTAAGCAGTTTCCTTTTGTTTGTTCCTGCTGTGTTGTATATTGGATTGTTTATACCGCCTGTGATTAAGGAACCTTTATCTTTTTTAGAGAAAGAGACTAGAGGGTGGGGTCTTTTGGCTTGAGTCAAAAAGGAACCATTTAAAACAGTCTAGAAACTGCTAGAGCTGAGAAAAAGAAAAAAAAAAGGAAATACAAACACAAGCACTAACAGAAAATGCATTTGAAATGCACAATAAAGGTTTTATTAACAAGTTCGGGAGGAGCATGTGCAGATAATTAACACAGGTGGAGAGCACTCAGCAATCAATGGCAAGAGGTATATATACAGCAGTCTCACCTCAATTCATTTGACAGTCTCACAGCAGTTAGTAGCTTTTTTGGTCTCAGCTCTGCTACCATGTCTAAATTAAGCTCTTCATCCGATGGGGACGTAAACATCACAAAGGTTGCAACTTCGCACGACCACCCCTCCAACGCCAGACATCACACCTGAGCCCCAGGCTTCTTCACGCAGCCGCACACCGCCCCGAACAGCCCTACGCTCACCAAGACGCCAAGGCCAGTCATCACCGGCAAGGCTTCCACCTTCTTCCCCGGCCTCCTCCTACAGCTCGGCCGTCCTGACGATCTCACCTATCGGGAAATGGACCGTAGCTGGATTGAGGGAAGCGCTGGGCAACTCAGACATACAGGCTTCGCGAAAAATGAACAAAACGGAGCTGTATGATCTGTACGTATCCCTACAGTCAACTCCCAAAATGAGCCACAGGCAGAGCAAAGCCTGCAAAACCCAAAATTCGCCTACCCAGCCAACACCGTCGTGTTCCCACACAGGATCCTGCTCACTTCACCCATCGAGCCGCAGCCACAGGCATTCAGCGAGCCTGGGCCGCGCCCCAGATTCCGCCATGGCAGGTCCACACCCACCTCTCGACTAGGCCCAGCCCTCCATCACGGTTTCTGCTGCCGAAGTGCCGGCCTCCCCACAGCCCCTCAGTTTTATACTCCTGCTGTTCATAACCCTTTTTCTTTTCGGTGGCCTACAGCCCCCGTTGGAGACACTAGCGCGCGGCCATCGCTGGTAGCAGCACAGGCCCAAGAATATCAACAATTCTATCCACCAGGTTATAACCCCGCCCACTTCCAGTGGCCTGGAAGTAACTTTCCTTTTCAAGCCGCAGCGGGTCATCTAAGCGTGAGGGCGCCGCCGACATTCGCAGCCCTGGATTATACCCTTCCCAGCTCTCCCATTCAAACTAAATCACCAACACAGTCGCCATGGAACCACCACCAGTATCCCAAAGTATCCGCACAGATCCTATCAGGTGCGGGTGTAGACCTTTCTTCTCTTCTCCTTCTACTCCCCACAGCGGAACCAGACCGCCAAATAGATTGCGGTGATTTCTGAAAAACACGAACACTCACTTATCTCGTGTTCTTCCATTTTCTGAATTTGCAATTGTTTTTCCCGTTTCACTGAAATCATCTGTTCAGCTTTTCCCCACAGGCAGCGCAAACTGAACGATTATCAAGCAATTATAGCCGAGCTCGCGCTGTCCTATGGGGGTGGGCACTTCTACACGTACCAAAAACTTTTTTTGCGCAAAAATTACAGTGCGAGTTGCACAGTGGAATCAGCGCACATACTGGGGCGCACTTGACTCAGATCTCCACAGCAGAGTGTTTTTAGGTTGCAAAAACATTACCATCACTTCTACCACAAAAGACTGCTTTTTAAGTTATCTTCCTGATGTATCCAAATTCCTTAGCATATCCAAAACCTCAGAACAACTTGATGATGTAACAGAAACTATGGACTCTCTCTTTTCTAGCACTTTAAATACAGTTGCTCCTTTACGTTTAAGGAAGGTTAAGGAAAACAGTTTGACACCATGGTATAATGAGCATACTCACACCCTAAAGAGAGCAGCCCGAAAAATGTGCAGCTGGAGGAAAACAAAACTAGAGGTATTTCGTATTGCTTGGCAGGAAAGTAACATATCCTACAGAAAAGCATTAAAAACTGCTAGATCTGATTACTTTTCTTCTCTTTTAGAAGAAAACAAACATAACCCCAGGTATTTATTCAATACAGTGGCTAAATTAACGAAAAATAAAGCCTCAACAAGTGTTGACATTTCCCAACACCACAGCAGTAATGACTTTATGAACTACTTTACTTCTAAAATCGATACTATTAGAGATAAAATTGCAACCATTCAGCCGTCAGCTACAGTATCACATCAGACAGTGCACTGTAGACCCCCTGAGGAACAGTTCCACTCATTCTCTACTATAGGAGAGGAAGAATTGTATAAACTTGTTAAATCATCTAAACCAACAACATGTATGTTAGACCCTATACCATCTAAGTTCCTAAAAGAGGTGCTTCCAGAAGTCATAGGTCCTCTTCTGAATATTATTAATTCCTCATTGTCATTAGGATATGTCCCCAAAACCTTCAAAATGGCTGTTATTAAGCCTCTCATAAAAAAAAAAAACACAACTTGACCCCAAAGAACTAGTTAATTATAGACAAATCTCAAATCTCCCTTTTCTGTCCAAGATACTAGAAAAGGTGGTATCCTCACAATTATATTCCTTCTTAGAGAAAAATGGTATATGTGAGGATTTCCAGTCAGGATTTAGACCGTATCATAGTACTGAGACTGCTCTCCTTAGAGTTACAAATGATCTGCTCTTATCATCTGATCGTGGGTGTATCTCTCTATTAGTTTTATTGGATCTTAGTGCTGCGTTTGACACAATTGACCATAGCATTCTTTTGCATAGACTTGAACACTTTGTTGGCATCAGTGGAAGTGCATTAGCATGGTTTAAATCGCACTTATATGACCGCCATCAGTTCGTAGCAGTGAATGAAAATGTATCATATCGATCACAAGTGCAGTATGGAGTACCTCAGGGCTCAGAACTAGGGCCGCTACTCTTCTCGATTTATATGTTACCCTTGGGAGATATCATCAGGAAACATGGTGTTAGCTTTCACTGTTATGCTGATGATACTCAGCTCTATATTTCTTCACGGCCCGGTGAAACACACCGATTTGAAAAACTAATGGAATGCATAGTCGATATAAAAAATTGGATGACGAGCAATTTCTTACTGCTAAATTCTGAAAAAACAGAGGTGTTAATTATAGGACCTAAAAACTCTGCTTGTAATAACCTAGAACACGGTCTAAGACTTGATGGTTGCTCTGTCAATTCTTCGTCATCAGTTAGGAACCTAGGTGTGCTATTTGATCGCAATCTTTCCTTAGAAAGCCACGTTTCTAGCATTTGTAAAACTGCATTTTTCCATCTAAAAAATATATCTAAATTACGGCCTATGCTTTCAATGTCAAATGCAGAAATGTTAATCCATGCATTTATGACTTCAAGGTTAGATTATTGTAATGCTTTATTGGGTGGTTGTTCTGCACGCTAAGTAAACAAACTACAGCTAGTCCAAAATGCAGCAGCAAGAGTTCTTACTAGAACCAGGAAGTATGACCATATTAGCCCGGTCCTGTCATCGCTGCACTGGCTCCCTATCAAACATCGTATAGATTTTAAAATATTGCTTATTACTTATAAAGCCCTGAATGGTTTAGCACTTCAGTATTTGAATGAGCTCCTTTTACATTATACTCCTCTATGTCCGCTACGTTCTCAAAACTCAGGCAATTTGATAATACCTAGAATATCAAAATCAACTGCAGGCCGCAGATCCTTTTCCTATTTGGCGCCTAAACTCTGGAATAACCTACCTAACATTGTTCGGGAGGCAGACACACTCTTGCAGTTTAAATCTAGATTAAAGACCCATCTCTTTAACCTGTCTTACACATAACATACTAATATGCTTTTAATATCCAAATCCGTTAAAGGATTTTTAGGCTGCATTAATTAGGTAAACCGGAACCGGAAACACTTCACATAACACCCTATGTACTTGCTACATCATTAGGAGAATGGCATCTACGCTAATATTTGTCTGTTTCTCTCTTGTTCCGAGGTCACCATGGCCACCAGATCCAGTCTGTATCTAGATCAGAGGGTCACTGCAGTCACCTGGATCCAGTACGTATCCAGACATGATGGTGGATCAGCACCTAGAAAGGACCTCTACTGCCCTGAAAGACAGTAGGAACCAGGACAACTAGAGCCCCAGATACAGATCCTCTGTAAAGACCTCGTCTCAGAGGACCACCAGGACCAGACCACAGGAAACAGATGATTCTTCTGCACAATCTGACTCTGCTGCAGCCTGGAATTGAACTACTGGTTTCGTCTGGTCAGAGGAGAACTGGCCCCCAAACTGAGCCTGGTTTCTCCCAAGGTTTTTTTCTCCATTCTGTCACCGATGGAGTTTTGGTTCCTTGCCGCTGTCGCCTCTTGCTTGCTTAGTTGGGGTCACTTCATCTACAGCGATATCATTGACTTGATTGCAAATAAATGCACAGACACTATTTAAACTGAACAAAAATGACAACTGAATTCAATGATGAACTGACTTTAAATATCATTTTGCATTATTGAGACACTGTTTTCCAAATGAATGTTGTTCAGTGATTTGATGCAATGTATTTTTTTAAAGCGCTATATAAATAAAGGTGATTGATTGATTGATTGACTTGCGCAGTTTGCAGGTCAGTGACGCATTCAACTGCATCGTGCCCGCAGGTTAACCCTTCCTCTCTTCCCTACGTGGGAACAAACACAGCTAAATCCACCAGCTACATACCTCAGGCAGCAACCACCCACACAAACCAGGACTCTCCTTTCGACTAAGGCCGACAGGCCTGTAATAATTTTAACAATGGTAAATGTAACAGAGCGTGCTACCAGTTTATGCATATCTGTAGTTTCTGTGGCGGCGCTCATGCCCATGTATGTCCAGTTTACAAATCTGTGAATAAAAAATCTAAAAATTATTTGGCGACTCCTGTAAATATTTCGCGCATGCACTTCGAACTAGCTCATCACCCGGACACTGAATTTACTCATTATCTGCTGTCAGGCCTAAAAAACGAGAGCGCCAAATTCAAATAAACTATTTTTTCATTCATTCTTTTTTCCGGTGGATCGCCTCATTCTGTTTGTGACACTGTACGCTACAAAACCATGCCGTGTTTTTACTACCAAGACGCAGTTTACGACCGTGAGTTATTCCATAACGGACACAAACAATTCTGTCGCTGAAGAAATGAAATGTAAACAAAGGAATTATGAGATGTCGTTCAGTGGACCCTTACCTTCCTAACTAAACTGGGATTTACAGCTGTGGATGTGTTTATGACTTGTTACGACGGATCCGGTATGTAAAGTGTTTTCATTGCTTATTTTTTTATGTGTACTGCTTACACAAATGTAGCAAATACAGTCTTTATAAGCTTTCCATTGAAAAACAGCAATCTGTCGTCGATGCTTGAGGCTTAGATCTTTATAAGGATAAATAGTTTGTCAAGATTAAATATGTCCCGTTTCATTTAATCTATTCATAATCAATGACACGTGGGAGTTGAGAGGCTTTGAGGACGAGGGTGTTCTGGTGCTGGCTAAAAGGTTAAACCTGGCTTAGAGTGCCCACTTTCTAAAAACATCACATGTAATAATCTTCAATCTGCCCTCATAGAACCTGAAGTCATAAACAAACTGATCAAAAAAGAATCTGAGTCAGGCTTCATGATCGGCCCGTTTGACAATCCTCCATTTGATCTGTTTCGTATTAGCCCCATTGGAGTGGCTACAAGAAAATTCTAATTGTTGAAAACACAAACTCCTATCCCTGCTCAGACATTTAAACTTAACAATGCGCATCATTCCACAAGGCCGCCCCTTCATATTGCATATCCTCTCACTCGCGTCCTCCGTTCACTCACTAGAGGAACTCATTTCCATAACTCAAGCATGTCACGATGAACTCTATGGCTATGGTTAACATTTCTAAACCAGTGGAATCGGTTGCCCCGACCGATATCCAACTGTACACAGACGCCACCCCCTCAATCGGTTTCAGAGAATTTTTTCAAAGTCGTTGGTTGGCGGCTCCGTGGCCACCGCAGCTCCAGGACATATCTCAATCCTCAACTATATTCTACCTCTACGCTCTCGTAGTAGCAGCTTTTCTGTTGGGGAAAGAATGGGCCGCTAGTAGCATTTTAGTGCATTGCGACAACGACGCAACAGTGCATTGCATTAACAAAGGCCGTTCCCATTCACCTGCTCTGATGTCACTGTTTAGGCATCTCACATGGATTACACCTCGCGACCAATTCATCATAATTGCTAAACACATCCCTGGGTCAGAAAACCAAATCGCTGACTCCCTGTCTTTTTTTCTGTTTCAGAAATTCAGGACGCTGGCTCCAGAGGCGGATCAGTTCCCAACTCCAGTACCTCGCTATTCAGAACTAATATTCCCGTAACCCACCTGTTAAAACTGACTGCTTGGAGATGTTTTTAAACATTCCATTTCTCTTATAACACGCCTTTCCCTGATTTTTCTCTTCTTTCAGTCACCTCTTTTATTACCTACCTTAATAGCATTAAGGGCCTTCAAGTCGGGTCCATCAAAGGTTACTTGAGCGGCATCCAGTTTTTCCATAAATTGATGTACCGCGCTACTTCCCCTGAGATAAACAACTCACAAACATCTTTCCTCTTTCCAGTTTTCTCTTTTTTTATCCAGCGAGCATTGGGTCTCACAGCGGACGCAGTTTGAGAAAATCTCCTGGTCAAGCTCACATTTTCTTTCTTTCCTGTTTTCTCTTTCTGTCCAGCGAGCATTTGGTCTCACAGCAGACGCAGCGAGAACTTTCCCGGTAGAGCACTTACATTTTCTCTTTCGTCCAGCGAGCATTGGGTCTCACACCAGATGCAGTGTGAGAAAATCTCCTGGTCAAGATCTCATTTTCCTCTTTCCTGTATTCTCTTTCTGTCCAGCGAGCTCTTGGCCTCACAGCAGACGCAGTGAGAACTTTCCCGTTAGAGCACTTACTTTTTCTCTTTCTGTCCAGTGAGCATTTGTCTCACAGCGGAGAAAGGCACAGACTCGCCTGATCGGTCACTCCAAATTACAATTGCTTCCCGTTGCAGGCCAGCAGGGCCTGTCAGTCCAGGTACAGTGAGCCGCCATCACGGGCCCACTGGCCAAACATTCAGACCCTTTCTCGAGATGCCAGCCCGCCAAACGCGGCACTCATTTGGAGGGGTCTTTAGTTTGGCGGCTGTCCTCTGCTCTTTAGCTTTTTGGGGGGAGTACTCTGGGTTCCGGCCAAACTCCGAGCTCGGAGCCCTCCCTCTGGACAGCACGCTAAATACGCATCAAACTTTACCCCCTCAATTGTATTTAAGTGTGAACTCCTGAAATGAGGTTTTATTAAAAAGTTCGGGAGGAGCATTTGCAGATAATTAACACAGTTGGAGAGCACTCAGCAATCAATGGTAAGAGGTATATATACAGCAGTCTCACCGTAATTCATTTGACAGTCTCGCAGCATCCCCCCCACAATCCCTTCTCCTCACTTCTAGTCCTAAACCACTTACATGGGGGGAGTACTCTGGGTTCGGGCCAAACTCCAAGCTCGGAGCCCTCCCTCCGGACAGCACGCCAAATACGCATTAAACTTTACCCCCTCAATTGTATGTAAGTGTGAACTTGTGAATAGTAGATAAAAAATTTTAATGTATCTTGTCTGATCATTTGTTATTGGACCACCAAAATACACATCCAAGTGGAAACAGAGATTCTCTCGCATTTCTGGGATACTAAAGATATGGATATACTTTATTTCTCAAATGAGCTTTTTCAAAAAAAAAAAAAAAAAAAAAAAAAAAATCTCACTTGACTGTGAGGGCAGATGGACACTTTTAGTTAATGCAAACTAGTGGACCTTTCAGTTTGAGTGTTTGATAACTTGCATGTGCCGTTGTCTGGATGAATCCGCATGGATGCAAAAATTTAGCTGCATTTGGACGTCGGATTGTGATGAACAAATGCAGTTCATGTTCTCTTGAGTACAGTAATGTTGTGAAATCTTTCTGTACAGCAACTATACAAACAAAAACTAAAAAGTTTGTGCAAACCACAGCATAAGACAATCATTCTGCTAATAAACTGAAGCTGGACACATTAGTTGTCACAATAAACAAGAAGGAAGTGTCTCTGCGGTCCAATCTTTGGTTTATTTTCCTTTTGCTGTATAGGTCAGTTTGATATCTGACCTGAGAGAATGTTTCCACCATACTGTAATATGTATGAGAATTGAGTTGGAGAATCATGAATAGCATCTGCAGAGTGTCTATCGTGATGTGAGAGTTATTTGCTTTCTCTGATAGAGGTGCAGAGAGGAATAAGTATCTAGAGTGTCACAGGAATCACAACTATTTTATTAATTTATTTATTTTTTGAAAGCATCAGTGATATGCCCATTGTGTATGTGGTGGTGGTGGGGGCTTCTGATATTTTGATTAATTCTCACCTTTTTATATATATTTGCATGTCGAAGAGACTGCCGTGCTGTCTCATGGGAAAGTTGTCATAAGCTATCAGTATTTCATTTAGCTGAATTTAAAAAATGCTTGATTTCTGAAATGCCTAATTCAAAATACCCTTAAATAAGTGTAATTCTGTGCTCTAAACTAAAATTTCTATATAACTTTACTAATTTAATCAATATTCGTTGTAGTGGCAGGTTCCTTTGTCACTAACTTATCCAAAATAATGTTTTAAAGTGAGCTCTTCAGGGCTGGATTAACAGTAGGGCTAGGAGGGGCTGAAGCCCAAGGCCCGATCAAGGAGGGGGCCTGTGATTGGCTGTGGTGTAGATTGACTGGAGCACCGATCGCTAAAGCCCCACCATGCCCACACTTATTAGCATTACATTCCATGTATTACCATTGGAGACTGAAATGTCAGGTTTGAATTTGGTTTACCAGTCAAATGCATTTATTCTGTATTTGACTTTTGAATGAACTGTATGCATATCTATCAGATGATCGCTGCACCTGATGTCGCATTCACATCTTTTCACTTCAATCAGGCATAATCTGTAAATGGTCACGCAAAGAACAATCTTCGATAAGTAACAATCTTCGATAAGTAAAAATGTCAGCTATTCTAAAAAAATAAATACAAATAAAAATAAAAATGTGAGAGAGGGGCTCAAAAAAAGAAAAAACGTAAAATACAAACAGCATATAAAACATAGTCAGTAAAATCGCCAACTATCAGATTATTTTATTAAAGCTGATGATGGAGCAGAAGTTGTGGAACAGCAAGTGGACTGGGCACATGGAGCAGATAAAGAAAACAATCATCTACTCCCTTTTCACACACCATTGCATACCTGTGCAGGGCTCTAACTCCATAATCAAGTTTGCAGATGACACCACAATGGCCTAATCAGTGGCAATAATGAGATCTAGAGTCTAGGAGCACATGGTGAGCTTCAAGTTCCTTGGTGTCCATCTCTCTGAGGATCTTTTCTGTGCCCTCCATACCGATCAAAACGGCACAACAGAGCCTTTACTTCCTTAGTAAACTTCCTGCTGAACTTTTACCGCTGCACTATTGAAATAATTTTCATAAACTGCATCACAGTGTGGTATGGAAACTGCACTGTTTCAGACCAGAAAGCCATCAAGCAGGTGGTGAAAGCTGCCCAATACATCACTGGTGTCGGTCTACCCTCCATCAAAGATGTCTACCACAAAGGCTGCCTAAGGAGACTGAGAAGCATCATGAAAGACTCCTATCACCCCAGTCATAGACTTTTCTCTCCTCTCCCATCGGGGAGATGTTAAAGGAGTCTTCGCTGTCGCACCAGCAGGCTCAGGAACAGTTTCTTTTCCTCAACGGTCAGCCTACTGAACTCCAATCTCAGGAGCTGGACACCACATTCTAGATTGACCACCTAAGGCTTAGAAAAAAAGAAAGAAAAGTGAACTGAACAATAACACGTCTGCACTCCTCACTCACAATGTTCTTATTAGTCCCTCTGTATTTTGCAAATTTCTCTGATTTAGTTTTTTGCCATTTGCCATTTGCAGTGTTGTGGCCATTGGCCATACATAAACTTATGCTATTTACGTACCTCACTGTATAATGCACCTTCTGTTCATACTCACTGTATAATGAACCTTCTGTTTATTATTTCTTTCCAACCTATGTTGAATGTACAGTCATTTGCATTAAACTGATTTCTGCCCTCCTACCTCATAACTTGCACTATATGTCATAAAGCTTAATGTACAAACCCGATTCCAAAAAAGTTGGGACACTGTACAAATTGTGAATTAAAACAGAATGCAATGATTTGGAAGTTTCAAATTTCAATATTTTATTCAGAATATAACATAGTGACATATCAAATGTTTAAACTGAGAAAATGTATCATTTTAAGGGAAAAATAAGTTGATTTTAAATTTCATGGCATCAACACATGTCAAAAAAATTGGGACAAGGCCATGTTTACCATTGTGTGGCATCCCCTCTTCTTTTTATAACAGGAGATAAATTGCTCAAGTTTAGGAATAGGAATGTCATTCTTGATGTGTCACACATTCTTGTCTAATTCAGGCTTCTACTGTCTTAGGTCTTCTTTGTCGCATCTCTCTCTGTATATGCGGCAAATGTTTTCTATGGGTGAAAGATCTGGACTGCAGGCTAGCCATTTCAGTACCCGGATCCTTCTTCTGCGCAGCCATGATGTTGTAATTGATGCAGTATGTGGTCTGTGGTTTTACTTATAGTGTTTTAGCCGGCAACGGCGAATGGCACGGTGTTGCCCTCAACATATCCGTTTGCTGGTGTCTGACTCTTGCCTGTTTGAACCATGACTTTAAATAAAAGTTTGTCTCTTGTCTCATCGGCTCTGTTACGACAGTAAAATAAAGGGTTGCCATGTAACCAATATGTTGGCCCTTGACAAGGCATGTTTGTCCATTTTCTTTTCTCCATTTTTTCTCCAGTCAGGT
The DNA here is from genome assembly GCF_003368295.1 of Carassius auratus. NCBI lineage: Eukaryota > Metazoa > Chordata > Actinopteri > Cypriniformes > Cyprinidae > Carassius > Carassius auratus. The sequence goes on from NC_039266.1 coordinate 5,306,734, forward strand.
GCTGTCTGTGATACAGAAATACTAAAGGTATTTTTTTGTTTATGTTTTTGTTTTTTAACACAGCAGCATCTAATTTTCTGGGCCTGGGGGCCAAAAAAATATGGCGGTAATATGGCGTCTATGTATTTGCACTTGTAAAGCAGCCGTCATACATTTCCAGAGCACAGCAATGTTTAATCTACCTCCCACCTCCTCTGGAACTGATTCAGAAAGAATTGCCATTAATTTCATCATTCCTGGTGAAAGCATGACGAAGTTCCTCGCTTTTGCTTATCTTAATGTCATGCTTCTCTCCTGAGGACTCATGATCATCCTTTTTTTTCTTGCTTAAAAAAAATTGGAATCTGATACTGTAGTATATCTCATAATGAATTTAAGTTTCATCATGTGTTTTTACTAACCACATATGGTGTGCATATTCAGTTTAGTGTTCTCATCACTATACTGGAGTAATAGGACCTACACAGAACACATCACCTTCCCTTAACCTTATCTAACAGCATCCTTAGCTTTCCCAGGAGATCTCCCATACAGATACTGTCACGGCTCAACCCTGCAATGATTCAGACAAAAACTACAGATTTAACAATAGCCCTCTAGTGTTATGGCTACAGCTTAAATATGGCTTTGATCTAGGAATAATGATGTTTATGTGTTCACTCTTTAGCGAATAATTAACTGATGGACCAGATCTCCCTCTTGTGAGCTCTTGGTAAATTACAGGGTGCTTCACTAGCCTACCGTGGGACTCAAATGGATTGGGGACCTCCTTAGTAAAGCCATCTGAGAGTGGTTATATTCCAGCCATTGTTATGGCAGGATGGGCTAACATCAATACAGCTTTCTGAGGCTAGTTGTTTTCTACTGCAGTTGCAGTGAGCCCTCTCCTGGAGTGGTCCCATTTTCCTATAACCTAGCTATGTACTAGCTCAGTGATTGCTCCCATGCATGTGTTCAAATAACGGTCTCTTGAGCCCTTACTTAGACAGTGTTGTCTTCCCTCTGTGGGTTGTAAGTAGACAGCCCACTCTTTGTGGTCTTAGATGATTCACATCATCTAAATGTTTCACAATGCCAGGATGTTTTGTTTTTGTAATTGTTTTTGTTTTGTTTTTGTTTTATGTTCTATAACATAGACAGCAATACGATATAAAAGTAATATGAGTTATAATGTTGTTAGTCTCATGTAAGTAAGAATGATTAGACAAAACTTTGCTGTGATAGGCAATTTTCTGTTCACAAATATAGCCATATATGTTTATAACTAGTTTTGGATTGTATAGGCCTACATACAAAGCATGTGTGTGTTTATGAATGTAACTAAAGTTCTGTTCATTAATATCTGGTCTGGTGTAAATATTTTGAATGTGTTATATCACGGGCCTGTACCATGATGGTACCTGAACAAATTCAGAGATACAGGATTAGTTTTGAGTTGACAAAAACCAAACCTCTCCAATCTGCCTTTGTTGGTATCAACTTTCTTTGACAACTCAGGCTTTGATCCTGAGTTTGTGGAGCACATGCACATGAATGTGTGACATCACTGGCGAACAGCCAATCACAAGCCTTGCAACACAAAGCAAGTTTGATTTACTTCTCCCAAGAGACCCAGCGAGATTTAAAACTAAAGGTTAAAGGTTTTGCTAAAGGTAAAGGGATTGAAGAATATGACAAATTTAAACATCATATAAAAATGAAGGAAGACTAATAAAATAAATTATCTTGCTCTATCAGTGCAGTGAAAAGTGAAACTTGTTAACTTAGTTTATATATTTGAAAATATATAGTGAAAGAGACTCTAACATGTAAGGTCAGATTGTTTTATTTTTTAAACAGTGCAATATTTTGATACTGCAGCTTATTTATATTATACATGATATGTATACATTAATATTATTTTAAATAAACAAATTAAAATAACTGTTAAAACTATAAAATATAAATAATAATAATACTAATATGAATCACAATAATTATATAAATCATAAAATGACTCTGTAATTATCATTAAAGCTAGACTTCTTCTTCTTCTTTTTTTTTTTCTTTTTTTTTTTTAGCATTAGTGACCTTTAATATGGAGCAAGATAAACTGGAGTGACTTTGTGTCAGACATGTGTCACTTCTCTCACATCTGACTGGTCCAACTTCAGTTTGAGATCTCTAACCCAGAACATAAGCTGCCCCGGAGCAGGTTAGCCGTGGAGTGTAAGTTACTATGGCAATGAATTCCGTTAAAAACTAAGCCACTTACGTGGTACCTTAAAGCCAGGATTGGTGCAAACTAACCTGAAACTTACCTGGCTAGCCAGCTAATCTAGCTTCATGGTACAGACCCCAGGTCATTGGTGTTTTTGATCATCTGAGGTGTAAATGTATCAAGTAAGCTGTAAATATCACTGATAATAAATGTTCTATTTTGTAATTGTGTTATTTTTTATTTTTTCCTATATATTACTACTTATAGGAAATAAATTATCAGTTAGCATTACAATAATGTTAATAATGTAGTATATTTGTGTAAACAGCATGCTTACTTTTTATTGCAGATATGATGAAAACAGTGCAAAAGAACCTGTTGCAAAGCAAGTACTTCAGAGCACATAAACAGTATCACTTTGGAAATGCCTGGTAAGTATTGTTCATTTATATACACAATACCAGTCGAAAGCTTTTGAACAGTAAGATTTTTCATGTTTTTGTTAAGAATTATCTTCTGCTCACCAAGCCTGCATTTATTTTATCCAAAATATATAAAGTTGCATTTGCTAAAGCAGAAATATTGTGAAATATTTTTACTATTTAAAAGAACTCCTTTCCATTTTATTTATATTTTAAAATTGTATTTATTCTTATGATCAAAGCAAAATTTTCTGCATTATTACTCCAGTCTTACTCCAAGTGTAACACTATACATTCAAAAGGTTGGAGTCAGTTTATATAGAAATTACAACTTTTATTTAACACACAAGTGATGATAAATACAGTAATCATGTTACAAACAATGCTGTTCTTCTGAACTTCCTATTCATACAATTGCTAAAATTATCATTCTCACCTCAACATTAATAATAATAATAATAATAATAATAATAATAATAAAATTTTGAGTAGCAAATCAAAATATTAGAATGATTTCTGAAGGACTGTGTGAGTAATGATGCTAAAAGTTAAGTTTTGAAAGTCAGCTTTGATTGTTCCTAATAAACTGTTTAACTGCACTTGCAAGTGAATCACAAGTTATTTTCTTGTAACTCTTCCCTCTCAGTCACACACCTGACTTCAAAATTTTATTTTTTCACTAACCACGCATAAACGTTTTTTTTTTTTTTTCTCAAAAACACAATCATGTATATAAATGATATTTACATATTATTGTACCCCAGTTTGTAGTGACTACAGTGTTTTCAAACTTTAGCCATTTATATGTTTATAAGCAACTGAAAAATTCCAAAATTCAGGGCATGTCAAAACTTCTTCAGGCCCCCAAAACACTCTTTGACCCCAGAGGGTTAACTTGGGTGGGGTGCTCCCCTTGATCTAATCAGGGTCTCCCCATTTCTGCCTGATTATTTAAGCAGCCTGTGGTGTCAGTGGCCTGGCCCCTTTCTAAGGGAAGTTTTGGCGTATGTTGCATTCTTGGTGCTCTCCCACCAGGTGGACAGGCTCGCGACTCAGTGTGTCATGGTTGGATTTGTTCCCCAGTGTCCCCCCTAGAGGTTGTGGCGTAGAGGGAACGAGATGCTGCACCCCTCGCCATGCCTTTGGCCTGCCTGTTTATGTCTCTTTCAGACAACTAAGTTGGTGATGTATTCAGCAGGTGCCCTTTTATACTTCCGGGCACCCCGTCTATGACGTCATGGGCCATGTGGACCAATATGATTGGCGTTGTTTCACATGTGTTTCAGAGACTGTTCATTAGGGGTGCGCCAAAATATCGATATGGCAATATATCGCGATATTTTCTCCCGCGATCGATTCTCGATGCGCTCTTGCCAAGTATCGATCTTAAAAGTCGTTATAAAACGCTCTATTAGTATTCATTATGCCTTGACCCTTCTCCAGAAGTAGATAGGGGGCGCTCGATGCGAGTTTGGCTGTTGTGTTGTGAGCGTAAAAGAAGACGTACACACACTTGAAATGGCGGAGTCAAGCGAGAAAAGTAGAAGTGAGAGCAAGAAGTTAAAGGACGCTCCAGCAACATTTAAATCCAAAGTGTGGACTTACTTTGGATTTTATAACAGTGCTGACGGGGCAAAGCTAGAAAAGGACTACACAATATGCAAGAACTGCTTTGCAAAAGTCCGCTACACGGGAAACACAACCAACATGCACAGCCACCTCTCGCGGCATCACCCGGAGGTCTGAGAGAAAGCCGTGGTTGGTGCTGGCTCAAAGCCGACACACCTTGGCAAAGGCAAAGCTACCACCTTGTTCTGCTAGGGCAAAGTCAATCACAAATGGGATCGCTGTTTACATGTGTAAAGGGCTCCGTCCGTACAGCGAGGTGGAGAACGAAGGGTTCTGCTTTTTAATGAATATCTTAGAGCCACGCTTTGATATTCCCTCTCGGAAATATTTTGCTGAAAAAATGATTCCGGCACTTTATGACCAGACCACGGCTAAAGTTGAGTCGGCACTCCAGTCGGCAGAAAGAGTAGGGCTCACGTGTGACGGATGGACATCGAGAGCCACAGAGTCCTACATAACGGTCACTGTACATTTTATAAACGAAGACTGGGAAATTAAGTCATATGTCCTGCAAACCCGAGCAATGCACGAAACGCACACTGGGACACACATTGCCGATGTACTGAAAGCCGCAGTGGGGGAGTGGAATCTTGACGCTAAGAAGAAGTTGTTGGTTGTCACCGACAACGCATCAAACATGCGTGTAGCAATGGACTTGACAGGATACCAACATGTTAGATGTTTTGCTCATGTTTTAAATCTTGCATCCCAACGTGCGCTGAAAATAGCTGCTGTTACCAAGGTACTTGTCAAAGTTAGGAGGATCTCAACATTCTTTCATCGAAGCACAACTGGAGCAGAAGCACTGAAAAGAAACCAGGAACTCCTTGGCCTCCCCCTTCACAAGCTCATAACGGACATGCCTGTTCGTTGGAATAGTGCCTATGAGATGATCTCCAGGTTTCTTGAGCAACAGCCAGCTGTCTGTGCTGCCCTCTTATCACCAGAGGTAAGAAACGTTTGCAATGTAGAAGTTGTAATCTATATGTGTAATAAATGTGAATAATTTATCGTGTACACATTAATAAGTTTGTAAATAAATACTAATTCATATGATATAAACTTGCTTGATACAATGAATAAACAATGAATAAATACTTTATACATATTAAATAGGTATATACTGTATATATAAACTCCAAATAAAAACATTAGATTACATCATACAGTTCATGCTTTATTTTCTTTAAAATAAAGAACACTAATTATATACATTTTATTAATAAATTGTATTTTTCTTTTTTTTTTCTTAAGGTGAGAAAGAATGTGACTGACTGTGCTCTGACAGAGAATGACATCTCAAGTGCTGAAGAGATGGTGGAAGCATTTAGACCAATGCTTGTGGCAACAAATATCATGTGTGAGGAAAAGAATCCCACCATTTCAGTGGTTGCTCCTCTTCATGCCCAACTGCTGCGAGACACAACCAGCACTGAAGAAGATTCCCCTCTGGTTCGAGAGATTAAGGGAGCCATCAATCAAGACCTTTCAAAGAGATATCAATCAGAGGTGGAAAAAGGTCTCCTACGCATGTCCTCAGCCCTGGACCCTAGATTTAAATCCCTTTTATTTCTGTCACCTGAAGAAGTGCAAGACACTTATGCAAAACTACAGTCAAAAGCTGCAGCTTTAAAAGAGGATGATCCAGTGCCTTGTGGTGATGTTCAGGGGGATTTAGAGGAAGAGGAGACCTGCACAGCAAAAAAAAGAAAGTCTGCACTTGTTGATCTTCTTGGTCAGACCTTCAAGAAGACCTCTTATGTCTCTACATCAGCAACCTCAATTGCAGAGAAGGAGATAAAACAATATCAAGATGCTCCTTCTCTGCCTCTCACTGAAGATCCACTGTTGTGGTGGAAATCTCAGCAACATGTGTTCCCTCTCCTTTCCAAGCTGGCCCATATGCATTTGTGTATTCCTGGGACCAGTGTAGCAGCTGAGAGGGTCTTTTCAACTGCAGGAGATATTATCAGTGCCCAAAGAAGTTCACTCACTCCTGAACATGCTGACCAACTCCTCTTTCTCAAGAAAAATATGAACATATAAAACGCATCACATGAAGCTGTTTTCTATTTTGTTCTGAAAAATGTTTATTTTTGAATGCACTTTAAGTTAGGTACATTTTAGATGTACTTTATCCCTGATATATTTTATTTTTTATTTGAAAGCAGTAGCCCAAAGGTTTATGTTTCTTGCACTTAATAGTGTCACTGTTCATGTTTATGAAGGACAATCATATAGTATTGTTTACACTGAATCTGTCCTCAGCCTTACAGCTGTTTTGCACCCAAATGGTGTCACCGTTTGTCGAAGACATAGTATTACTACTGATTGCAGCAATGTTACACTAAAATAGTGTCTGTGACTGTTTTGTTGCAACTAAGTCACAACTTGTTTTTGTTTTATCCACAAATAAATAAATGGAGACTCATTTTACTAATTAAAAAAAAAAAAACTTCTTATTTCTTAAAACATGATATATTGTGAGTTATTACTGATAATATATTGATTATCGCCATATCGTGATATTATCATATCGTGAGCAATGTGTTGCGTATCGTATCGTATCGTAAAGTACCCAGTGATTCCCAGCCCTACTGTTCATACTGGTGGCATTACCCCATTTGTCCCCCAGGGGCACAGCATCTTGTTCCCTCTTGGGGAACTAGGATTACATGCGTAGCCCGAGACGTTTACTGCTACTTGGGAGATCTCTGTAATCCCATGAACATGGACTACCTGTGCAACCTGATTTGGTTGCAGGTACTGCCTCATGCTATTAAAGCAGTGAGAATGACTCCAACAAAATACAAAAATAGAGACAAATCAGTCGGCAATAATAAAGAGGGAGAGCAATTGTCTGTGGCCTTCACTGTCACTTTTGCCTCTCAGGTAGGTGAAATGGTTTCAAAATCTATGCTTCCTAAATGGACAGACTGATTGTTACCTTTTTTGAGCATTAGTTCAAATCCTATAAATGAATTGCACAAACTGTATATTGCAAACTTAATTGGACAAACTTCCAAGAGCACTGATATTTAGTATAACTTCAGTAGCGTGTTTGGTGCTGGCATCATGTCTCTTTTCTGTGTTCATGGTGTCCGAGACCAGAGCATTTCAACTGTGAGGAGCAGAGATTTGTGATTTTGCCTGGAGCAAGAAGTAGATCTTTTGATTGTCTGAGTGTCTGGGTTTTGTCTTGCTCCAGTATAACTCACAGCAGGGCTTCTCTTGGGGCAAGAAGTGGAAAAGAACAAAGGTCTGTAATACCTGGAGAAGGCTATTTGTTAACAATTCAATTCAACTTGATTCCAGTTTCTCATTTGGCTCAGGTCCCCCAGAAGTGCACACATTGAAATCTGAAAATTGGCTCATGGCTGTTCAATTTTGGACACCGTTGTTTTTGAGTCAGTCAACCAAATATGACTAATCACTTTGGAGCCATTCCCCTTTGAACAATACTGTATACAATATATGCACTTTTTATTTTCCTTTCTTCCACTGAAGCAACATGACAGTCATTTATACTATATGCTGTAGTTAAGATGCATCAATTGTATTAATTATAACCTATTTGCCCAATGGCAAGCAAAATGACAAGATACCTAACAGGATGGAAATAAAGAGCTATCAAATAAAATAAAAGATAACTTAACTGTTGCTCAGACTGACAGAGAGCTCAAATGAGGACAAGGGAATTTAAGATTATTTTAACCATCATTTAAAGGAAAAGTGGATATTATAACATAGATTATCATTTCTCTAATTATTTCTAACATGGCAGAACTTGCACAAGAATACATATTATATTTGTTTAAAGTATCTGGAATATGTCTCTAAAAAAGTGTACATTTTATAGCTGCTGTGAATCTGAATCTAAATAATTTCATAATTAATACATTTTTCAACTCTGAAACAAATGTTTTCAGAAGAGTTATTGTAGTTTCAGTGATATGGAGTGAGAGGCATCAGTCAGTACAGGGCTGGACTGAGCTTCAATCAAACTGCTTAAGAGCAAACGTATTAAATATTCTGCTGAGAGAACACACTGATCCTTCTGCTGATTAAACTTTACTTACAGACACTTCAGCAACATATAGACCAATCAATATAAATATCTCTTGAAACAAACATCACAAATGAGATTTCTCATAGGTTATTTCACCTCTATAGTACCTAGATTAAGTGGTGATGAAATGGAAAAATAGCCTTCTTTTCAGAATTTTATATATATATTTGAGATGTGAGACATGTCAATGACAAATACAAATAAAAAATATTCTGTACTTCTGTGTGACTTCGAATTATCGTTCATGTCTTTCCTTTAATAATAAAAAGTTATTATGTTCATGAGCTATGAAAGGGCAACCACTGATCAAAAAAATTATCCTTTGAGTTTTGCCAATGATCATCTAGTGTCTGTACTTTAAAATAAAATAAAAAGAAATGTAAAGGATGTGCATTCCTCCATTAAATTAAAATGAATTGCTTCTTGACAGTGAAACTGGATGAGTAAAATCATGGCCAAAAGTTTTGGCAGTGACATAAATTTTGTGTATTGCAAAGTTTGCTGCTTAAAGCTGTTGTGGTGTTCATTCCCATTGTTTCTTGATTATTGTGTAGTGATCAGATGCTTTCAAAATAATCGTTAAAAGCTTTATTGGCCAAAAATAAATAAAATGAACTTTTCACAAAAAAATAAATAAAATTAAATTATAAAATAAAAATCACTGTTTTTTGATCCTGACACAAAATGACCAGCTACCACTAATCATACCAACAGCACATGTGAAAGTGTGAATAATTAGTAGTCAAGTAAAATCACTATCTAAATCTAAACACAGGAAAATAGGTAAGGCAAGATTAAACACGGACTGGCTCTTTTAGCTATCATTGAATCAGGGATAAACACTAAACAATGATTGTCAGTGAATGGTGATGTGAGACTGATTTATATATTGTGTGTTATTGGTAGCAGCTGTGTGTGATTGGTTTCAGGTGCACTTGTGATAAGTACAATGGAGCATGGGAAATGTAGTCCAGGGTGTGAGATCCAATATAATCGGACCCTCTGGTGGCAAGTGGATGGAAGTTCATGGACAGTATTCATGATAATCATAAAAAGATATTGTAAGAGTAGACTGATTTCCATAAAAGGAGGGAAGAAGTGCTTCCAATCATTGTGATGATCTGTACATTTTCCTGCATGATGGAGCACCATGTCACAAAGCAAGAGTGACAAAGAAGTGGCTTGAATATCATTAAATTACAATTTTGGATTTGTGGCCAGGCAACTCCCCAGATCTCAGTCTCATAGAGAACCTGTTGTCAGTTCTCAAAAGGCGAGTGGGCAAGCAGAAGCCCACAAATTATGATCAAATCCGAGAATGAATAAGGAAAGAATGCATCACCATCAGTCAGGATTTGGCCCAGAAGCTAATATCCAGCAGGCCAGAGTGAATTGCAGATGTTATGAAGAACAAGGGTCAACACTGAAAATATTGACTCATTATATTTATTTCCAATGAAAGCCTTTAAAGCTTATGATATGTTTATCATTGTTGTTCAGTATAACATAACAATTTGTGGAAATATAATCTGCAAATACTAAAGCAGCAAACTTTGCAAAACACAAAATCTATGTCACTGCCAAAACTTTTGGCCATGACTTGTATTACTGAAAATCCACTTAGTGTCAAAACCTTGCAGTAGCTAAGTACATTGCACCCAAAAAAAAAAAAAAGAAAAAAAAAAAAAACTGTTAGTAATTGTATAAATAACTAAATCAGAAAAGCCTTCATGTACCTTATCCGGCCGAGATCGATCTAAATTACATTTTGATTGGAGTAAAAGGAGTGGGGCATACCAGAAATAATCTGATCAATAGGAAAAATGAAGCCTGTAAATGCTTGAATCTTCTCAGATTCTAAAATAGCTCAAACACATGCACACTACAATGATATGTATACCACAGCCCTTTTATAAGATCTCTTATTACATATGTTTTATTTCTTATGAACATTCATACAGTGTACAAAAAAAGAAAAAAATCTGTAAAATATACAGTAAAAAAAACAAACAAAAAAAAAAACACGGCAGCTGTGATTGCCAGAATTATACTGTAAAAAAATATGGTAACACCATTTTAGGTTTAATGGTTTAACCTTAAATTTACAGTTTAATACCATAATTTAAAGGGGGGGTGAAATGCTCGTTTTCACTCAATATCTTGTTAATCTTGAGTACCTATAGAGTAGTACTGAATCCTTCATAACTCCAAAAAGTCTTTAGTTTTATTATATTCATAAGAGAAGGATAGTCTGTACCGATTTATCCCGGAAAAACACGACTGGCTGGAGATGTGACCTGTGGGCGGAGCTAAAGAATCACGAGCGCCAGTAGGCTTTTGCGTTGAGAGCATGTGGAAGCTGTGACATTATCGTGAGGGAAAAACCATCATCCAAAACAAACCATGGCTTACAGTCAGATTCAGCCATTTATTTATGATCCAGAATCAGATCCCGAGGCTGAAACTGAACGAGAGCAGCAGCAGCAACGACTCGCTCCAAGCGGGGCTCGAACCGGGGTCTCCGGCATGGGAGGGGACGCACTAACAAGGAGGCAGAGATATTTTAAGCCATTTTACTCACCGCCTGCGGTTCCAACACACGATCGTGACCCTTTTTCGTTGGGATTGCATCATCCTTAAGAAATAAATGATACGCAAATCCGTCGTCAAACTGGGCCTTGTTTGTAAAACAAGCATCTTCGAAATGTAGGGAACAAACAAAAACGCTCTTCCGGCAGACGTGCCCTCAGGACCCATATAAGGAAATTCCGCTCCATCTAACGTCACACAGAGCCATACTCGAAAAAAAAACTTTCTGAAACTTTTGACAAACCGGAAGGAGTATTTTGGGAACAAAAAATACTCCTTCAAACGTACAACTTAATTTTTGAAACTTTGTCCATGTTTAGCATGGGAATCCAACTCTTTAACAGTGTACAGTGAAATCTGTTTTGTACCTTTGTAATACTCTGGTAACCGCTAAAAGCAGGTGGTGATAAGGAAATAACATGATGAAAAAAAGCCTAATACAAGCAGCTTTTAAACAATAAGATACATAGAAGGTGCACAGTATCATTAAACTGAAATATGCAATAAATATTAATTTAACAAAATTATATGTACATACAACCCTAATAAACATAACAAATAAGAAAAAATAAATAAATAAGAAGAAAAATTGTTATTTCAAATTCAAACTAAATTTGAAATTGTCACGCCCTCTAGTCTCTGTTTTCCTGGGTGTCCACTAGTGGGCTCACTTCCCCTTAGGCACTTCACCGTAGGCACTAGAATTCCTCTAGTCTGGTCCTGTCTTCACAGTAATTGCACTCCTGTTAATTGCACCAGTGCACCTTTAAATACCAGTCTTTCCCTGTTGTTTGGAGTCCTTACCCTTCGTGTTATCAGCCTTCTCGTCATCCGAGATTCTCCTTCATCTTCTCATCTTCCGAGATTCACCCTAACCTCTCGTCTTCCGAGTTCCCTTTCCTGTTCCCTCCTTTGTTTATTTGTTTGTTTATTTTGGACTGTCTGTTTGGCTTTTACCTTGGCTTGTTCGACCACGATTTGGATTACCCTTGATTTAATAAATACTTGCAATTAGATCTACTCTCTCCTGTGACTCTCTGGTACACAATCGTCAATAGAGATCCACGGCATGTCTATTCATATTTCCTCCTCAGTCACCGAGCGGGTGAGGAATGGTTTCGAGGGTACTCACCTGGTTGTGTTTTGTGGGACCATGGGAGGTCGCTCAGGAATGACTGGTCGAGAGGAGGTCCGGCAACACTCTCCAATATGGCCCCCCGTCGACACTGAGTACGGATGGGAACCGCCGTCTCACCATTGTGGACGGAGAGGGGCTGACCCAGCATCATTGCACAGGATGGCCGCCAACCCAGCACCACGAGGCAAGATGGAAGCCAGCCCAACACCACAGCACAAGATGGCCGCCAGCTCATGGTTTCGAGGGTACTCTCCTGGTTGTGTTTTGTGGGACCATGGGAGGTCGCTCCCCATATGCATTTGTGTATTCCTGGGACCAGTGTAGCAGCTGAGAGGGTCTTTTCAACTGCAGGAGATATTATCAGTGCCCAAAGAAGTTCACTCACTCCTGAACATGCTGACCAACTCCTCTTTCTCAAGAAAAATATGAACATATAAAACGCATCACATGAAGCTGTTTTCTATTTTGTTCTGAAAAATGTTTATTTTTGAATGCACTTTAAGTTAGGTACATTTTAGATGTACTTTATCCCTGATATATTTTATTTTTTATTTGAAAGCAGTAGCCCAAAGGTTTATGTTTCTTGCACTTAATAGTGTCACTGTTCATGTTTATGAAGGACAATCATATAGTATTGTTTACACTGAATCTGTCCTCAGCCTTACAGCTGTTTTGCACCCAAATGGTGTCACCGTTTGTCGAAGACATAGTATTACTACTGATTGCAGCAATGTTACACTAAAATAGTGTCTGTGACTGTTTTGTTGCAACTAAGTCACAACTTGTTTTTGTTTTATCCACAAATAAATAAATGGAGACTCATTTTACTAATTAAAAAAAAAAAAACTTCTTATTTCTTAAAACATGATATATTGTGAGTTATTACTGATAATATATTGATTATCGCCATATCGTGATATTATCATATCGTGAGCAATGTGTTGCGTATCGTATCGTATCGTAAAGTACCCAGTGATTCCCAGCCCTACTGTTCATACTGGTGGCATTACCCCATTTGTCCCCCAGGGGCACAGCATCTTGTTCCCTCTTGGGGAACTAGGATTACATGCGTAGCCCGAGACGTTTACTGCTACTTGGGAGATCTCTGTAATCCCATGAACATGGACTACCTGTGCAACCTGATTTGGTTGCAGGTACTGCCTCATGCTATTAAAGCAGTGAGAATGACTCCAACAAAATACAAAAATAGAGACAAATCAGTCGGCAATAATAAAGAGGGAGAGCAATTGTCTGTGGCCTTCACTGTCACTTTTGCCTCTCAGGTAGGTGAAATGGTTTCAAAATCTATGCTTCCTAAATGGACAGACTGATTGTTACCTTTTTTGAGCATTAGTTCAAATCCTATAAATGAATTGCACAAACTGTATATTGCAAACTTAATTGGACAAACTTCCAAGAGCACTGATATTTAGTATAACTTCAGTAGCGTGTTTGGTGCTGGCATCATGTCTCTTTTCTGTGTTCATGGTGTCCGAGACCAGAGCATTTCAACTGTGAGGAGCAGAGATTTGTGATTTTGCCTGGAGCAAGAAGTAGATCTTTTGATTGTCTGAGTGTCTGGGTTTTGTCTTGCTCCAGTATAACTCACAGCAGGGCTTCTCTTGGGGCAAGAAGTGGAAAAGAACAAAGGTCTGTAATACCTGGAGAAGGCTATTTGTTAACAATTCAATTCAACTTGATTCCAGTTTCTCATTTGGCTCAGGTCCCCCAGAAGTGCACACATTGAAATCTGAAAATTGGCTCATGGCTGTTCAATTTTGGACACCGTTGTTTTTGAGTCAGTCAACCAAATATGACTAATCACTTTGGAGCCATTCCCCTTTGAACAATACTGTATACAATATATGCACTTTTTATTTTCCTTTCTTCCACTGAAGCAACATGACAGTCATTTATACTATATGCTGTAGTTAAGATGCATCAATTGTATTAATTATAACCTATTTGCCCAATGGCAAGCAAAATGACAAGATACCTAACAGGATGGAAATAAAGAGCTATCAAATAAAATAAAAGATAACTTAACTGTTGCTCAGACTGACAGAGAGCTCAAATGAGGACAAGGGAATTTAAGATTATTTTAACCATCATTTAAAGGAAAAGTGGATATTATAACATAGATTATCATTTCTCTAATTATTTCTAACATGGCAGAACTTGCACAAGAATACATATTATATTTGTTTAAAGTATCTGGAATATGTCTCTAAAAAAGTGTACATTTTATAGCTGCTGTGAATCTGAATCTAAATAATTTCATAATTAATACATTTTTCAACTCTGAAACAAATGTTTTCAGAAGAGTTATTGTAGTTTCAGTGATATGGAGTGAGAGGCATCAGTCAGTACAGGGCTGGACTGAGCTTCAATCAAACTGCTTAAGAGCAAACGTATTAAATATTCTGCTGAGAGAACACACTGATCCTTCTGCTGATTAAACTTTACTTACAGACACTTCAGCAACATATAGACCAATCAATATAAATATCTCTTGAAACAAACATCACAAATGAGATTTCTCATAGGTTATTTCACCTCTATAGTACCTAGATTAAGTGGTGATGAAATGGAAAAATAGCCTTCTTTTCAGAATTTTATATATATATTTGAGATGTGAGACATGTCAATGACAAATACAAATAAAAAATATTCTGTACTTCTGTGTGACTTCGAATTATCGTTCATGTCTTTCCTTTAATAATAAAAAGTTATTATGTTCATGAGCTATGAAAGGGCAACCACTGATCAAAAAAATTATCCTTTGAGTTTTGCCAATGATCATCTAGTGTCTGTACTTTAAAATAAAATAAAAAGAAATGTAAAGGATGTGCATTCCTCCATTAAATTAAAATGAATTGCTTCTTGACAGTGAAACTGGATGAGTAAAATCATGGCCAAAAGTTTTGGCAGTGACATAAATTTTGTGTATTGCAAAGTTTGCTGCTTAAAGCTGTTGTGGTGTTCATTCCCATTGTTTCTTGATTATTGTGTAGTGATCAGATGCTTTCAAAATAATCGTTAAAAGCTTTATTGGCCAAAAATAAATAAAATGAACTTTTCACAAAAAAATAAATAAAATTAAATTATAAAATAAAAATCACTGTTTTTTGATCCTGACACAAAATGACCAGCTACCACTAATCATACCAACAGCACATGTGAAAGTGTGAATAATTAGTAGTCAAGTAAAATCACTATCTAAATCTAAACACAGGAAAATAGGTAAGGCAAGATTAAACACGGACTGGCTCTTTTAGCTATCATTGAATCAGGGATAAACACTAAACAATGATTGTCAGTGAATGGTGATGTGAGACTGATTTATATATTGTGTGTTATTGGTAGCAGCTGTGTGTGATTGGTTTCAGGTGCACTTGTGATAAGTACAATGGAGCATGGGAAATGTAGTCCAGGGTGTGAGATCCAATATAATCGGACCCTCTGGTGGCAAGTGGATGGAAGTTCATGGACAGTATTCATGATAATCATAAAAAGATATTGTAAGAGTAGACTGATTTCCATAAAAGGAGGGAAGAAGTGCTTCCAATCATTGTGATGATCTGTACATTTTCCTGCATGATGGAGCACCATGTCACAAAGCAAGAGTGACAAAGAAGTGGCTTGAATATCATTAAATTACAATTTTGGATTTGTGGCCAGGCAACTCCCCAGATCTCAGTCTCATAGAGAACCTGTTGTCAGTTCTCAAAAGGCGAGTGGGCAAGCAGAAGCCCACAAATTATGATCAAATCCGAGAATGAATAAGGAAAGAATGCATCACCATCAGTCAGGATTTGGCCCAGAAGCTAATATCCAGCAGGCCAGAGTGAATTGCAGATGTTATGAAGAACAAGGGTCAACACTGAAAATATTGACTCATTATATTTATTTCCAATGAAAGCCTTTAAAGCTTATGATATGTTTATCATTGTTGTTCAGTATAACATAACAATTTGTGGAAATATAATCTGCAAATACTAAAGCAGCAAACTTTGCAAAACACAAAATCTATGTCACTGCCAAAACTTTTGGCCATGACTTGTATTACTGAAAATCCACTTAGTGTCAAAACCTTGCAGTAGCTAAGTACATTGCACCCAAAAAAAAAAAAAAGAAAAAAAAAAAAAACTGTTAGTAATTGTATAAATAACTAAATCAGAAAAGCCTTCATGTACCTTATCCGGCCGAGATCGATCTAAATTACATTTTGATTGGAGTAAAAGGAGTGGGGCATACCAGAAATAATCTGATCAATAGGAAAAATGAAGCCTGTAAATGCTTGAATCTTCTCAGATTCTAAAATAGCTCAAACACATGCACACTACAATGATATGTATACCACAGCCCTTTTATAAGATCTCTTATTACATATGTTTTATTTCTTATGAACATTCATACAGTGTACAAAAAAAGAAAAAAATCTGTAAAATATACAGTAAAAAAAACAAACAAAAAAAAAAACACGGCAGCTGTGATTGCCAGAATTATACTGTAAAAAAATATGGTAACACCATTTTAGGTTTAATGGTTTAACCTTAAATTTACAGTTTAATACCATAATTTAAAGGGGGGGTGAAATGCTCGTTTTCACTCAATATCTTGTTAATCTTGAGTACCTATAGAGTAGTACTGAATCCTTCATAACTCCAAAAAGTCTTTAGTTTTATTATATTCATAAGAGAAGGATAGTCTGTACCGATTTATCCCGGAAAAACACGACTGGCTGGAGATGTGACCTGTGGGCGGAGCTAAAGAATCACGAGCGCCAGTAGGCTTTTGCGTTGAGAGCATGTGGAAGCTGTGACATTATCGTGAGGGAAAAACCATCATCCAAAACAAACCATGGCTTACAGTCAGATTCAGCCATTTATTTATGATCCAGAATCAGATCCCGAGGCTGAAACTGAACGAGAGCAGCAGCAGCAACGACTCGCTCCAAGCGGGGCTCGAACCGGGGTCTCCGGCATGGGAGGGGACGCACTAACAAGGAGGCAGAGATATTTTAAGCCATTTTACTCACCGCCTGCGGTTCCAACACACGATCGTGACCCTTTTTCGTTGGGATTGCATCATCCTTAAGAAATAAATGATACGCAAATCCGTCGTCAAACTGGGCCTTGTTTGTAAAACAAGCATCTTCGAAATGTAGGGAACAAACAAAAACGCTCTTCCGGCAGACGTGCCCTCAGGACCCATATAAGGAAATTCCGCTCCATCTAACGTCACACAGAGCCATACTCGAAAAAAAAACTTTCTGAAACTTTTGACAAACCGGAAGGAGTATTTTGGGAACAAAAAATACTCCTTCAAACGTACAACTTAATTTTTGAAACTTTGTCCATGTTTAGCATGGGAATCCAACTCTTTAACAGTGTACAGTGAAATCTGTTTTGTACCTTTGTAATACTCTGGTAACCGCTAAAAGCAGGTGGTGATAAGGAAATAACATGATGAAAAAAAGCCTAATACAAGCAGCTTTTAAACAATAAGATACATAGAAGGTGCACAGTATCATTAAACTGAAATATGCAATAAATATTAATTTAACAAAATTATATGTACATACAACCCTAATAAACATAACAAATAAGAAAAAATAAATAAATAAGAAGAAAAATTGTTATTTCAAATTCAAACTAAATTTGAAATTGTCACGCCCTCTAGTCTCTGTTTTCCTGGGTGTCCACTAGTGGGCTCACTTCCCCTTAGGCACTTCACCGTAGGCACTAGAATTCCTCTAGTCTGGTCCTGTCTTCACAGTAATTGCACTCCTGTTAATTGCACCAGTGCACCTTTAAATACCAGTCTTTCCCTGTTGTTTGGAGTCCTTACCCTTCGTGTTATCAGCCTTCTCGTCATCCGAGATTCTCCTTCATCTTCTCATCTTCCGAGATTCACCCTAACCTCTCGTCTTCCGAGTTCCCTTTCCTGTTCCCTCCTTTGTTTATTTGTTTGTTTATTTTGGACTGTCTGTTTGGCTTTTACCTTGGCTTGTTCGACCACGATTTGGATTACCCTTGATTTAATAAATACTTGCAATTAGATCTACTCTCTCCTGTGACTCTCTGGTACACAATCGTCAATAGAGATCCACGGCATGTCTATTCATATTTCCTCCTCAGTCACCGAGCGGGTGAGGAATGGTTTCGAGGGTACTCACCTGGTTGTGTTTTGTGGGACCATGGGAGGTCGCTCAGGAATGACTGGTCGAGAGGAGGTCCGGCAACACTCTCCAATATGGCCCCCCGTCGACACTGAGTACGGATGGGAACCGCCGTCTCACCATTGTGGACGGAGAGGGGCTGACCCAGCATCATTGCACAGGATGGCCGCCAACCCAGCACCACGAGGCAAGATGGAAGCCAGCCCAACACCACAGCACAAGATGGCCGCCAGCTCATGGTTTCGAGGGTACTCTCCTGGTTGTGTTTTGTGGGACCATGGGAGGTCGCTCAGGAGTGAGTGGTCGAGAGGAGGTCTGGCATCACTCTCCAATATGGCCCCCCGTTGACACTGAGTACGGATGGGAACCACCGTCTCACCATTGTGGACGGAGAGGGGCTGACCCAGCACCATTGCACAGGATGGCCGCCAACCCAGCACCACGAGGCAAGATGGAAGCCAGCCCAACACCACAGCACAAGATGGCTGCCAGCTCAGTCCCATGAGGCAAGATGGACACCAGCCCAGCGCCACAGCACAAGATGGCCGCCAGCTCAGAGCCACTGCGCAGAATGGTCGCCGGCCCAGCGACACTGCACAAGATGGCCGTCAGCCCAACGCCACGAGGCAAGATGGACGCCAGCACAGCGCCACAGCACAAAATGGTCACCAGCCCAGCCCCACGGTGCAAGATGGCCGCCAGCTCAGCGCCAACGCCCAAGATGGCCGCTGAGACGTTTTTGGATTATTTCTCCAGGATGTCAAAGATCCTAGAGATTCCCAGGAGTGTTCACGTCACGTCTGCTGATCCAGAGACTGTTTGTTTCACGTCTGCTGAGCCAGCACCACAGTACAAGATGGCCACCAACCCAGCGCCACTGCACAAGATGGCCGCCAGCCCGGAGCCACTGCAGATGATGGCAGCTACATTGGGCTTTCCTGGTTTGAGTCAGGTTCCAGTTGACCTTGCAGAGTTGAGTTATATTCTCATTGACCCTCCAGAGTTGAGTCAAGTTCCCGTTGACCCTCCAGAGTTGAGTCAGGTTCCGGTTGAACTTCCAGAGTCGAGTCATATTCCCGTTGACCCTCCAGAGTTGAGTCAGGTTCTCGTTGACCCTTCAGAGTTGAGCCAGGTTCCGGTTGACCCTCCAGAGTTGAGTCAGGTTCCAGTGGACCATCCAGAGTTGAATCAGATTCCTGTTGACCCTCCAGAGTCGAGTCATGTTCCAGTTGATCCTCCAGATTCAAGTCAGATTCCTGTTGACCTTTAAGAATCGAGTCAGGTGTCCGTTGACTTTCCAGAGTTGAGTCAGGTTCCGGTTGACCCTCCAGAGTCGAGTCAGGTGCTTGTTGACCCTCCAGAGTCGAGTCAGGTGCTCATGGACCCTCCAGAGTCAGGGTTAGTCACCGTTGACCTTCCAGAGTCAGGGTTAATCACCGTCGACCTTCCAGAGTCAGGGTTAGTCACCGTTGACCTTCCAGAGTCAGGGCTAGTTCCTGTTGACCTTCCAGAGTCGAGTCAGGTGCCCGTTGAATTTCCAGAGTTGAGTCAGGTTCCGGTCGACCCTCCTAAGTCGAGTCAGATGCTCGTGGACCCTCCAGAGTCAGGGTTAGTCACTGTCGACCTTCCAGAATCAGGGATAGTCACCATCGACTTTCCAGAGTCAGGGTCAGTCACTGTTGACCTTTCAGAGTCTGGGTTAGTTCCTGTTGACCTTCCAGAATTGAGTCTGGTGCTCGGGGACCCTCCAGAGTCAGGGTTAGTCACCGTTGACCTTCCAGAATCAGGGCTATTCACCGTTGACCTTCCAGAGTCAGGACTAGTCACCATTGACATACCAGAGTCAGGGCTAGTTACCGTGGACTTTCCAGAGTTAAGCCAAGTCACTGGTGATCTTCAAGGACAGAGCCAAATCACTGGTGATCCTCAAGGACAGAGTCAAGTCACTGGTGATCTTCAAGGACAGAGTTAAGTCACTGGTGATCTTCAAGGACAGAGTCAAGTCACTGGGGATCTTCAAGGACAGAGTCAAGTCACTGGGGTTCTTCATGGGAGAATTCAAGTCACCAGTGATCTTCATGAACAAAGGCAAGTCACCATTGATCTTCATGAACAAAGGCAAGTCACCATTGATCTTCATGAACAAATACAAGTCACCAATGATCTTTATGAACAAATGCAAGTCACCAATAATCTTCATGAGCAGAGTCAAGTCAGCATTGATCTTATGGAATCCAGTATAAACACCATGGGGTTACCAGAGTCTCGTCACTTCTCTGTGGAACTGCCAGAGCCTCTCCACATCTCTGATGAACTGCCAGAGCCATTCCACGTCTCTGCTGAACTACCAGAGTCTCTTCTCGCCTCTGCGGAACTTCCAGAGTCTCATCACATCTCAGTCGAACTCTCTGAACACCCGACTGATCCTGTTGTGGCCACGGAGGCTACCCTTAACATGTTCATGTTCTATGTTTCAGACTTGCCCAACCAGACTTGTCCTCCTGTTTGCCCGACCACACAATTGTGGGGGTCTTCTGCTTCGCCCTGGGGGGCGTCCGTCCCGACCACACAACCTTTAACAGACTCCACTTCAGAGCATCCCATGAAAAGTGTATGTGGCTGCCATTTCAGCCCATCACGATGCAGTGGACGGCAGGTCCCTGGGGAGACATGACATGATCGTTAGGTACCTGAGGGGTGCCAGAAGGTTACATCCTCCTAGGACATCCCTGATTCCCTCCTGGGACCTCACTATTGTCCGGACAGTACTTCAGAGGGGTCCCTTTGAGCTGCTGGATTCAGTCGAGCTTAAGTTCCTGTCTCTCAAGACAGCCATACTTGCGTAATGCCCGAGGCCAGCTGTGTGCCATTGCATCCGTGCCCAGGGGGGCCTGGGACAGGGAATAGTACAGCTGGCAGTGGGAGGACTCGTGGGAAGCGAACAGGTTCAAGGATCCGTCCTAGGTCCCCTTCTATTTTCAATATATATGTTGCCCCTTGGTAATATTATTAGAAAATACGGAATTAGCTTCCACTGTTATGCTGATGATACTCAGCTATATATCTCAACGAGACCAGATGAAACTTCCCAATTATCTTAGCTAACAGAGTGTGTTAAAAATGTAAAAGATTGGATGACACACAATTTTCTCCAATTAAATTCGGATAAGACAGAGATACTAATTATTGGACCAAAAAACACTACACTGAATCTTGTAGATTACAATCTGCAACTAGACGGATGTACTGTTACTTCCTCTACAGTCAGAAATCTGGGTGTTATATTAGACAGCAATTTGTCTTTTGAAAATCATATTTCCATGTTACAAAAACTGCATTCTTCCATCTTAGAAACATTGCCAAGCTACGAAACATGTTATCTGTTTCTGATGCAGAAAAGCTAGTTCATGCATTCATGACCTCTAGACTGGACTATTGTAATGCACTTCTAGGTGGTTGTCCTGCTTCGTCAATAAACAAGCTACAGGTAGTCCAAAATGCAGCAGCTAGAGTCCTTACGAGGTCAAGAAAATATGATCATATTACCCCAATTTTACAGTCTCTGCACTGGCTACCTATTAAGTTCCGTATCAGTTACAAATTATCATTACTTACCTATAAGGCCCTAAATGGTTTAGCTCCAGCGTACCTAACTAGCCTTCTACCACGTTACAACCCATCACGCATCCTAAGGTCACAAAACGCTGGACTTTTGGTCGTTCCTAGGATAGCAAAGTCCACTAAAGGAGGTAGAGCTTTCTCACATTTGGCTCCCAAACTCTGGAATAGCCTTCCTGATAATGTTCGGGGTTCAGACACACTCTCTCTGTTTAAATCTAGATTAAAAACACATCTCTTTCGCCAAGCATTCGAATAATGTATCTTTTTAATTGTGAGTGTAGTTGCATCTGATCAAAGGTGCATTTTTATTCATTAGCTTAGCTATGCTAATGATGTCTGTATTTTGTTTCTATGTTTCGCCATGGGATTTATATCCCGTGGTAACTAGGATTTACACAAGCTCCAGTCTGGATCCAGAACACCTGAGAAGAGAGGATGCTGACCCTCAGAGGACCTCAGATGATGCTAACCCTGAATCAACAGACAGAACTAACAATTATTGCTAAATGTGTGACTGAATCATATAATAACTTAATATTGATAGTTCATCGTCTAGCTGACTACGTCTTTTATTAATATTATTTTTATTTTTTCTAAAATCCTGTCAAATGTGCACAAACTACTAGCTACTACTAAATATTGTAGAAACAATTTTCTGTAAAGTTGCTTTGTAACGATTTGTTTTGTAAAAAGTGCTATACAAATAAACTTGAATTGAATTGAATTTAGGTCTACCTGGGCTTCCCCGAATCGACTCCAGATCAGCTGGACCATCTGGGGATGGAGTCACCATTCCCCGGGAAAGGTGAGCTGTAGTGAGAGTCCGTCGGCTGCATGATTGAGCTCCCCCGGGATGTGGGTAGTGCACAGCGACTTGAGCCACGTCTGACTCCAGACGTAATCGGCGGCAACACATCGGTGTGATGGTGATACGATGTGTACCACGGTTCCATGCCCATCTCGGGACTCAAGAGTGCAACCAGTGCTGAAGTGGCCTCATATGGAGCAACCTGAGTGGCGTGACTGCGGCTGCGGATGCCATATGCCCCAGGAGCCTCTGAAAGTGTTTCAGTGGTACCACTGTTCTGACTCTGAAGACATGCTCGCTGGTGAGCCATGCCGTCATACTCACCGAGTCTAACTCCATACTGAGATAAGAGATTCTCTGCACAGGGGAGAGCTTGCTCTTCTCTCGGTTGACCCCGAAGCCCCAACTGTGCCGGAGCACCAAGTCCATGTGATCGCACAACTGCTCTCGGGACCGGGCCATAATGAGCCAGTCGTCAAGATAGTTGAGGATCCTGATGCCCACTTCCCAGAGTGGGGCAAGGGTGCCATTCGCGACCTTCGTAAATACACGAGAGGACAGGGAGAGCCCGAAGGGGAGGACCTTGTACTGCCATGCCTGACCCTCGAATGCAAACCGCAGAAATGGTCTGTGGTGAGGGAAGATCGAGAAATGAAAGTACGTGTCTTTCAGGCCGATCACTGCAAACCAGTCCTGGGGCTGAACGCATTTGATAATGCGTTTCTGTGTCAGCATCTTGAACGGGAGCTTGTGCAGGGCCCGATCCAGGACTCGCAGATCCAGGATAGGCCTAAGGCCACCGCTTTTCTTGGGTACGATGAAGTAAGGGCTGTAAAACCCTGTGCTCATCTCGGCTGGAGGGACCAGCTCGATTGCATCCTTTGCCAGCAGGACAGCAATCTCCTCGCACAAGACAGAGGCATCCTGGACTATCATCGAAGTCTCGAGCATGTCATTGAACTTGGGAGGTCGCCGGGTGAACTGAATCCGAATCAGCCAGCGTGATGGGTTGTGAAGCGCAAGCCACACTCCCAAATTCCGCACAAGTGGCACCAAAGTGACAGTCGACATACCCGCAGTGGTGCAGCGATGGGGAGCTGTGTTGGATGGCCCAGAAGGCATCGCGTTCCGAGTCATCACAGCCACACTCCTCCTGTTCCCGGAGGAAAGGGAAATTCAACTGTCCAACTTGGAGGAAAGGGAAATTGCTCTTTTAAGAAAAAGCGGAACAGAAAGAAACAAAAACGGAGGATTCTTCACCCGGCCTCCTCCGAGGGAAGGAGTGGCTCTGTCTCCACCAGCTCCTGAAGAGCAGTCTTCCACATCTCCGAGTTGCCCGTGTCAGGGACGCTTAGTCGTCTTCCTAGAGGACTTCGCAACCGGAAGTGACACGGGGGGCGCCGCTCTCCTGCACGGGGCTCAACGCGCTGGCCTCTAAGAACTCTCAGCACGGTGTGGAGCTGGTGTGGAGGACGCAGGGGGGCACCCACGGCGACGAGCAGGCTGACGCACTGCACGCGAAGGAATGGTGGCAATCGGAGGATCACGTCGTGGCAAGATGTGCTGTATGGCCTC
Organism: Carassius auratus; assembly: GCF_003368295.1. Lineage (NCBI taxonomy): Eukaryota > Metazoa > Chordata > Actinopteri > Cypriniformes > Cyprinidae > Carassius > Carassius auratus. The sequence goes on from NC_039266.1 coordinate 5,330,969, forward strand.
AGTCTGCTGTTGTTCTGTCAGGAACTGCTGGGCACAGCCCCTGACAGTGTCGCCACACAGGACAGCCTGGGAGATGGGAGCGTCGAGAAAGTACACTTTGTCAACATCTCTCATACAGACCAGGCTGAACCAGAAACGGCACTACTGGACCACCAGAGTGGACATCGCCTTCCCGAGGGACTGCGTCATGACTCCATCACCTGGAAGGGTGAGCGCAGCTCCTGCATCAACCTCGGGTTGGTTCTACCCTAGTGCATTTGTTAAAGCCTTGGATTGGTGAGTTTACATCACTTCCCCATGCACATTCAGGAATAAAGGAACCAGAGCAAAATGCGGTTGTGAGCCGCGCTCTACACCGAGAACCAATCGAACAGCCATGAGCACTCAGGGCTGGGCGGTGCTTTCACCTCCATCCTGAAGCTCACAGTTGCCTGGGCAATCACGGCTGTCAACTCTGGGTCCAATTCGGCAGTGGCGACAACACCCGAGGGGGGCAGCCCCGCCGAATCTTCATCCACAGAGGTCAACAGCCCATCCCGTTGCTGCAATCGACATCTGATCCCCGGCAGCAAACTGAATGACACAGCAGATGAATGGCTTTGTGGAGTATAACAGCTTTCATACAACCACTCGGCTCTGAAGCAAAAATCTAATGAGTGGATGCACCTGTCACCCTATTTATACCCGTTGGCACGGGGAGTGGCTCAGGTATGTTAAATCCACTAGCCAATTTTCATTGGCGTTTTCTCTTAAACTCAGAGATGATTGGCCTCCCAAGTGAGACCCCATATGTCGTTCAACATAACTCCTAGTGACCAACAGATAGGAAAATGCCTATTGCGAATTCAAATTCTCAAACATATATTCCAACCATATAATGGTTGCTAGATTTATTTGGGTATAATCACAGATTTTATATACCACAACAATGTATGTTAACTAGCTCAGATCCAATTGTTAGAAACTTTAAGATGATCTGTTGCCTAGATACCATCTCAGTCAGTGCTAGCAGCACGAGTCTGGTTTCCCTAAGGAGTGTGCTTTATTAATTGCCCCACACTATATTGAGGCTTGTATTGACATTTTTCAGTGAGTTGATTTAATCAGGAAGCAAACATAAGTGGTAGCTCTGCATGTCTGCATGAAGTTTTATCAGGGTTTACAAAAATAAATAAAATGAAAATGAAGGAAAGTTTGGAGTCTCTAAGCCCTTGACCTGATTAATCACTTCAATTCAAAGCTAAGTTTGAGCTCATCCAGGGTTTAAACATGTCTAAGCTCACTTTATTAGAGACCACATCAAACACCTCAACAAACTCCACCCGGCCCTGGTGTTAGCACACTTCCATCAGATCAGTGGATCTTTGATGTTGAATTTAAACCAGCCTCTACCTTGAAGTGTTTGATGCCTGAGATATATCAAATCATGTGAGATACAGTTGCAGGAAAAAAGTATGTTTACCCGCATTTATGCATAAATTGGGCATTTTGGTCTGATCTTCAACTAACTCACAACAAAAGGCAAACACAAGAATATCAGACAAATATGACAAATGTTCATTTCTTTATTGAATATGGCATAGAACATTCAAAGTATGGAAAAAAGTTTATGAGACATTTGGCAGTAATAACCACCATTAGATATTTCCTGTAACTGTAAATAAAACTTGAAGAATATAGTCAAATGAGAAATTTATGCATCTTTCACCTTTACACTAGTTTTTCAGTTCTGCAGAATTCTTGGGATTTGATGTGAATGGTCATACTTTTTTTTTTTTTTTTGTCAACTGTACCATATGAAAATATCAGCAGCAGACACAGCATGCCAGTCCATAATAATAAGATTTCTAAGTCAGCATAATATGTTACATTATTAATGCATAATAATACATCAAACAAATTTGTGGCTTGTAATTTTAGATTTACCCAAAATCTTGCTGTAAAGTTCAAAATGCTAAAACATAAGTGTAAAGCTATTATGTTATTATTCTAATAAGATTTTTATTTTAAATAATGTACAACAATGAATTAGGGATATTGAATAAGTACATTTTTATTTTATGATGATTTTAATATATATGTTTTTATCAAGCAAAAACCCAACTAAAATTCCAATATAAGGTATAAAATCTCTTTTGACAAATGTCTGGGGAGAAGAAAAACTGCAATAAAGGAGAAAAATTGGATACATATTAAAGGTTGAATGCAAACACGATATTGAGCTGGCATCACATAAAAGGTTATTTGTTCGATTGTGGTTCGCCTTTTGTTGCTGACATTTCATTCCGAATACAGAGCGTAATAGGTTTTATGCGGGTGTTTTGATGTCCATGTTTTTTTGTTTTTTTTACTCAAAAGATGTCATGGATAGACGTAGACAACTACACTTAAATGTCACAATAGCAATTTAAAAAATGTCAAAATAATTTGAAAAAATTATCTTGAATCCCTGTAGCATTCAACAGAATATGCATTTGTCTGACTAGTACACCTTTTCTTATGTACGTAAAATAAAAAAAGGTAAAAATAATAAAATGAGTTACAGTTTTTTAATGATTGCTTAGACACAATTTTAAAAACACGGTTTATTTTGTCAAAACACTATGCACGATTAACAAATCCACACACACAAGCATCAGAACATCTGAGATCTTTTGCAAAACTATTTTACAATAATGTAACAAAACCCTATTTTGATACCATATGGCACACACATGGTTCAAACAGTTGGATTCGGGTTTGAACCACTTAGGCACTGCTGGGTACAATCTAAAACCCTTTTAACATTTCAAATTTTGATATATATACATAAAAATATATTGTATATACATATACAACTTTATAAGACTTTATATAAAGCCCTTACAATGTATTATATAGGTTTTAGTACATTAATTATGCCTTGGAATGCACCTTTGCAAAACAGTGAGAGAAGAATCTTCTCAAATGGTGAATCCATGCTTACATCTTTAATGCGTTCTCCTTTATTTTATTTTTTTTTACTTTTTATTTATTTATTTATGCATTTATTTTGTATGTATTTATTTATTGCTTGTAACTCAGTATGGGTCAACACTATCAAACTGAAAAATACAAAATAAATAAAATTTTATTTACCCCCACCCAGATAATGTTGATTAGAAGTCACAAAGAGACTTAAACATTATTATTATCATCATCATCATCATCATCATCATCATCATCATCATTATTATGTCAAAACAGTCATCATTTTTTGTAATGGAAAGATATCATATTTACATTCCAGCTGCTGACTAAGTAAATGCATTTGAAATGCAATTGCTTTTATATTAAGATGAATGAACAACTTTAATACATATTTTCGTCTTCCTGAATATTTAGTTAATGTTTGAAAATGTGGTTATGGGCTTTGAGTGAGAATGTTGTTTCAATAAAATAAAAGAATATCAAATTAAATGGTATTTTTTGTTGCAAACATTCTAGTGATCATCTTAGTGTTTACGTTCTGATGTGTAAAATTGTGGTGTCATATGTCTTAGGAATGATTGTGCTGAAATGAATAGTAAGCAACTATCAACAACCCTTGTATTGTTCCAAACCTGTATACCCCATTTTTTCCTCACTGAAAAAAAATTATAAATAAATAATATAAAAATTAAAATCTAACACTTTATATAAAGGCTTTATAATGTATTATAAAAGTAGTTTTAGTACATTAATTATGCCTTGGAATGCACCTTATCTCATGAAAAATTACAACCACATTTAATACATTATTAAACTGCAATTCATTGTTACATTATACATTTTAAATTCGGTTATAATTGCAGTATGTACAACAAGAAATAAGACATTATTATGCATATAAGCAAATAAGTAATACAATCCACACTATGAATAATTATAATCCTTTATACCCTCTAATAACCATTTCAAATGCATTATACATAAAGACTTTAAAGTGTTACCAAATCTTCTTTTTAATTTATCTCATAGCAGCACTTTTCCATACATTAACAATTCATAGAAACCTTGTCTGTCAAGTTAAAAAAAATGTACTGGACTGTAGTGTGCATTTAGAGAAACTCCTGTACTTTCTTGACTGTCTTTCTTCCTGCACTTTCTTGCATCCCCCCTCTCCCCCAAACCCCCACCCCATGTTTTACATGGTCCCCGAACCGAACCCAGAATTTATTCTAGATTTTCAGCTCTGAAACTCTTGCAGATCCCTTGACACTCTCACCCGCCTCACTCTCCTATCAGTGGGTGGATAAAAGACTTAATCCAAAATTCCCAATGGTTACGCATGCTATTAGGGTGTTAACAGTTGAAGGAATATCTTCCAGAGGCACATCTTCAAACTTTCTGCTTTTATTTAATCAAGGTCTCAGAGAAGAGTACACTTGCTCTTCTTTACAGGTTAGAAATGTCTCAATGAGGTTTTGTTCCCATGACTATTCCCAGAAAAGGGCAATAGAAGAAACAGACACATTCTCATTGGATTGTGTGCTGTAACCACAGGTAATCGTGTCTTTTTTACAATGTGATTTAAAGTTATTCCAATAGGATTGGAGGGATTATACATAAAGTATGCAAAGTATTAGAAAATTCAAACCTGAGTTTGAAAGCTTTTTCTAAACTGGGGTTATACCCTAACTCCAAGCATTGAGGCATCACATGGCACCAGCTATTGAAATCTGGTACAATGTGATTATGAGGAATATTTACAAGATATTTCATGAGGTTGTAGTCTATATGTTTAAACAAATAATATTTTAATTGATATGAATACCTGTTTATGATACACCTTTTATTGGACAAAATATACATTTGGCTTGAATCACCTGAAAAATGTTTTTTTTTTTTTTTTTTTTTTTCATTTGCAGTGTGTTGAGCTCTCATGGCTACCATACTTTTGAAGTGAAAAGCTTCACTTAAAATTTAAGTGTTTAAAATAATCAAATCCATCATTAAGATGTTTTTAACTTAAAACCGTTGTTTCTGTCTGAAAGAAACCTCTAACCATAATATTGCATTCTTTTATTCATTTGTAGCGCTTGTTTTTTTGTGTCTGGTGAATTTTGTGAGATATTTCATTATAATAAAATGCTGTTTTTCCTTTTAGCAGTATCCTATACCTGCTTTCTTTCACTTCATATTACCTTCTACTTTTAGTGTTTCCCGCACACTGATTTTCTGTGGAATAATTGATTCGCCTTCCCTATTAGTTGGCTTGCCGTCTTCAAGGTGAGCTATTCTGTCACTCTCTGTCCCTCAACAATTCCTCCATGAGTCTTTAATGGCTCCCCTGAGACGTCTAATGGGAGTTTGGATGAGCTACGATTTCCACATTCATTCATCCTCCACTTACTTATGGAACCTTAAGTGACTCTTTTTACAGAAGGAGAATTTGCCACAATACTTTTTTACATTTCTGATTCAGCCTAGTAAAGGAAGGGTAGAGGTTGTGTTGCATTTGAATATCAGTCAATTGTATGGAAATGATCTGCTCATTGGCCATCTGTTGTTCTTTTAGCAAATCTGTAGTTTCTGCCATCAACTGAAATTACTGATAACTTTCTAAATTGAGGCAGTTAATGAAATAGCACACTGAGAGTTCATTAAGAGACCTCAAGAATATAGCAAAATCTTTCGAGATAAACAGCTGCAGTAATTCAATAACAGTGTCACAGTAACAAAAACAAAACAAACCTGTGGTTTGAATCTGAACCTAAGCTGGTGTTTTCAGCAGGAATAGTGACATTAATGCATTCAGATTTTACTGCTAATTGTTGAGGCACTGCTCTACAAACCTGTAAGGACCTTGCAGTGGCAGTCCAGATCAAATATAGTTCCATGTGGCTGTATTTTTTTTTATTTTTTTTATTTAAAATAAAGTAAATACGTTTCACACAGATATCCTCACAAAGCAAGTTTTTTTGCCTCTTTTGTTAGTAAAGGTGGTGCAGTATGGTTGTTAAAATCCTTGTTGGTAACTGAAAGAAATAAACTATAAATTTTCACCATTGCCATTTTAACAGGGCACCTACTGTACTGTATTCACTTTTTTCCCCATTTCCAATATATATATATATATATATATATATATATATATATATATATATATATATATATATAGTGTGTTACAAACACGCCAGGTTCCACCTCCACACAATCACAGCGCACACCCTCACCGGAATACTAGTCATCACCACCTGCTCCTCATCATCCACTCATCAGCACTGCACCATATAAGCCACACACACGCACCCAGTCATCATCCGGTCACGTTCGCGACATGATCATTCCTGTATGCTTACTATTAGGACTAACTCCTCTTCTACTCTCTCTCCAAGGATTGCCTCCGAAGATACCGATTCCCCTAAGTGTGTGTGTGTGGTTCACCTACCTTTCCAGAAGTCACTACCTACCCTGCACGGATCCCAACGCCCATCCACTCCTCACTTACTGCTCCTCTGCTTGTGTCTAAATAAACAACTTCATCTGTTACTCCTCTGTCTCCCGAGTGATCCGTAACAGATGACCGGACCCGCACCGAGAGACAAGCATGAGCCTCACGGATCCCTTCCAAGACCTAGTTGATGCACTCCGTCGTACACTCATGTCGGCACCAGCATCCCCACCACCAGCGAGCACTTCCGCCGATCCCATCATCCCTCCTTCACCTGCCGTGCACGCCAGTCCCATGGCCAGGCCGGCGCCCTACTCTGGTTCGGCGGAGGAATGCAGCGGTTTCCTGCTTCAGTGTTCACTGGTCCTGGAGATGCAACCGCTCTCGTATCCAACAGACTGGGACTCCTCGATAGGTGAGAAACTGTACAATTTAAAACAAGGGAAAATGTATGTCAATGAATATGCCTTACAGTTCAGAACCCTGGCAGCCTCCAGTGGATGGAACGAACAAACCTTGCTAACAACCTACCGCCAAGGACTGGAACCCAGAGTGCGTTTGCATCTCGCTGCATACAAGGATATCATCTGCCTCGAGCGATTCATCCAGCTGTCCATCTGCTTCGCCACTCGTATGCAGTCTTGCTTAGAAGAGCACCAGGGCCAGGCGCAGTCCTCCACACCACTTTGCCGACCAGAGAACGTCAGCTCCCCAGAACCAGCCAACGAACCCATGATTGCCGGCTGACCCAGAATCGAGGAGGGCGGAAACTGGAAGAGATACATCAGTGGCAGTAAGTGTCACAACAGAGATTACCAGATCCACACAATCACCGGCAGGCCATTAAGCAAAAAATATGTACGTCACTGGTCGGGTCCCATATCTCTCCAGACAGGACTACTACATCATGAGAAAATCCATCTGCTGGTTCTGGAGGACTCCACCGCTGACGTAATCCTAGGGCACCCATGGTTGGAGCAGCATAACCCTGTGATCTCCTGGAAGACTGGAGTGGGTGAAATCCTGAAGAGGGGTGAAACTTGCTTTCAGTCATGTATCTCCGGCTGCCCTGTTCCCTTGGAACATCCCCTTGAACCGCTACCTGTTTACTCTACATTCATTGAAAGCCCTGTCGAGAACCAATCCATCTCCATTCCCCAGTGCTACGCCCCCTTCAACGATGTCTTCTGCCCTAAGTGGGCCTCCAAGCTGCCTCCACACCGGCCGTGGGACTGTGCAATAGATCTGCTGCCGGGTGAACCAGTGCCAAGGGGACGGATATATCCCCTATCCATTCCCGAGGAGAAGGCCATGGAGGACTACATCAAGGAGGCGCTGGCACAAGGATACATCCACCCATCTACCTCCCCTGCTGCCTCCAGCTTTTTCTTCGTGGCCAAGAAAGATGGAGGTTTACGGCCATGCATTGATTTTCGAGCCTTAAATAAGATAACTCAGAAATTCTTGTATCCACTTCCCCTCGTCCCAGCGGCCCTGGAACATCTCCGTGGTGCCACTGTATTCTCCAAGTTGGAACTCCACAGTGCGTATAACCTCATCCGGATACATGAGGGGGACGAGTGGAAGACCGCCTTCATCACCCTACTGGCCATTATGAGTACTGCGTCATGCCGTATGGGCTTGTAAACGCCCCCTCCGTATTCCAGGATATCATGCATGAGGTGCTCCGGGATTTCCTCCACCAGTTCGTCCTAGTTTACATTGATGACATCCTGATATACTCCCGGAGCCTGGCAGAACATCAGCGCCACGTCACGGAGGTCCTGCAATGCCTGAGGGACTACCAGCTCTATCTGAAAGCAGAGAAGTGTTCATTCCATCAACCCTCAGTGCAATATACCATCGACCGCAGTGGAATCCGGATGGACAAGGGGAAGGTGAGCACAGTCAGGGACTGGCCCATTCCAACCACTATTAAGGAACTGCAACAATTCCTTGGCTTCGCCAACTTTAATAGACGATTCATTAAGAATTTTAGCACAATCACCAGCCCTCTAAACAACCTCCTCCGCCAGAAGCCCAAATCTCTGTCTTGGACTCCTGCCATCACTGAGGCCTTCCAGGCCCTCAATCTAGCCTTCACGACCGCCCCACTCCTTGTACATCCAGACCCCGATCTACCATTCGTAGTGGAAGTGGACGCCTCAACCACCGGAGTGGGAGCGGTCCTTTCACAGCAGCAGGGGAATCCCAGCCACCTCCATCCATGTGCCTTCTTCTCCAGGAAACTCAACCCGGCGGACGCAAACTATGACATTGGGAATGGGGTTACTTGCCATCAAACTTGCCCTGGAGGAGTGGAGACATTGGCTGGAGGGAGCCAAACATCCGTTTCAAGTTCTCACCACAAGAACCTGGAATACCTGGAATACCGCTGGGCGTTATTCTTCACCCGCTTCCAGTTTTCCATCTCCTACCGCCCAGGGGCAAAGAACGTAAAGGCCGATGCTCTATCCAGATGTTATGCACCCGAAGAAAGGTCAGAAAACCCAGAACCCATCATCCAGGACAAGGTCATAATCGCTCCTATCACCTGGTCAGTTTGGACTCTTCCTCCAGCCGAACCTCCTAACAACACCCCGCCGGGTTGCCCACCAGGACACCAGTATATCCCCAGGACACGGCGCACTCCACTTATCCACTCCACCCATACATCACTTGGCACTGGTCATCCGGGGATCAATGAAACCCTCTCATTGCTACGGGAATGTTTCTGGTGGCCCAACATGGCCTCGGATGTCAGAAGGTATGTGAGTGGATGTACCAGCTGCGCCATGTCCAGGAGTCCTCGCCATCTACCATCTGGCAAACTGTGGAAAAATTGTGGATAGATTTTCTAAAGCTTGTTGTCTTCTTCCTCTGAAGGGCCTACCAACTGCCATGGAAACGGCAGAGCTGATGTTTAACCATGTCTTCAGGTACTTCGGCATTCCAGAAGACATCGTGACGGATCGGGGTCCCCAGTTCATCTCCCGGGTATGGAGAGCGTTTCACTCCGTCCTAGGTGTGGCCATCAGCCTGTCCTCCGGCTATCACCCACAATCTAGCGGGCAGATGGAGAGGAAGGTCCAGGAGATCGGACGCTTCCTCCGTACCTTCTGTCACGGCCACCAAAACTCCTGGAACCAATTCCTGGGGTGGGCCGAGTACGCACAGAACTCCCTCCGCCAACCAACCAGCGGACTCACCCCCTTCCAGTGCGTACTCGGCTAAAAGCCACCTCTATTCCCCTGGTCAGGAGAGCCCTCGGATGTTCCCGCAGTCGACTACTGGTTCCGGGAGAGTGAGAGGGTCTGGGATGCGGCTCATCACCGGCTACAATGGGCTCTTCACAGACGCAGGACGACAGCCGACCTTCGCCGGTCCGAGGCTCCCCAGTATTAACCCGGTCAGAAGGTCTGGCTGTCTACCCGGGACATCTGCCTGCATCTACCCTGCCGCAAGCTTATTCCCAGATTCATTGGCCCGTTCACCATCACCCAGCAGATAAATCTGGTCACCTACAAACTCCAGCTCCCCCCTGAGTACCGGATTCACCCTACATTTCATGTGTCACTCCTGAAACCTCACCATCCCTCTGTTTCTCCCTCCACAGAACCTGGCGAGACGGAAGCCCCCCCCCCCCTCCTCTCCTCCTAGATGACGGCGCAGCTTATACAGTCAAGGACATCCTGGACTCCTGGCGGCGTGGTGGGCAGCTGGAATACCTAGTGGACTGGGAAGGATACAGTCCAGAGGAACGTTCCTAGGTCCCACGCAACGACATCTTGGATCCCGCCTGGATGCCTTCCATTCCATTCACCCCAACCGACCAGCTCCGAGGGGAAGAGGACGCCCACCACGTCGTCAGGGTCCTCGGCACTCAGGAGTGGGCCCTGGGGAGGGGGGTACTGTTACAAACACGCCAGGTTCCACCTCCACACAATCACAGCGCACACCCTCACCGGAATACTAGTCATCACCACCTGCTCCTCATCATCCACTAATCAGCCACACACACGCACCCAGTCATCGTCCGGTCATGTTCGCGACAAGATCATTCCTGTATGCTTACTATTAGGACTAACTCCTCTTCTACTCTCTCTCCAAGGATTGCCTCCGAAGATACCGATTCCCCTAAGTGCGTGTGTGTGGTTCACCTACCTTTCCAGAAGTCACTACACACCCTGCACGGATCCCAACGCCCATCCACTCCTCACTTCCTGCTCCTCTGCTTGTGTCTAAATAAACAACTTCATCGGTTACTCCTCTGTCTCCCGAATGATCCGTAACTTATAGCTCACATCCCTTTATCCAATCTGTAGTCACATTTTCAAAACTCTAAACACAATTAGTACAACATCCATCTGATGTGACCATACCATTAACAAAATTCATGTTGTTTTCACAAAATATGCAGTCAATTGCCATCGTTCTAAAATGCTTACATTTTAGAAATGAAGACCTTATTTTACAAACTTTAAATATAGTATAAAGCTTCTACTTCTGCAACAACAGCAGCTCAAAAGTATTGAAAAAAATATCTCTATATAAAATATTGTAACAACTGATAAGCATTTTTAAGTAACAGATCACTGAAATATTTAGAAATGGTGTATTCCAGTCTCAGTTGGAGGAATAGTCAGATGTTGAATCTCTTTCCACTACATCAACATAAAGTAAAAAATACATATTTTAATTGGTTTTGTGGATGCCGAACAACACAAAGAATCAGAGAGGTAGAGGACTAGTTGTAAGAGGTAGAGCAGTTGGATCAGAAAAAGTGAGAAGAAGAGGTAGGGGAAAAGAGTAATCATGTGTTGGATTGTGCATTTTTATCGTTCATATTTTCATGAGTCAAGCATCGTGGGAAAAAATACCTAGAATACTGTATCCATCCTTGACATGCTTGTACCCCAATATCTCCACAGGCCTCTTGCATCGCTTGAAGACTTACAAACCCGATTCCAAAAAAGTTGGGACACTGTACAAATTGTGAGTAAAAAAAAATAATGGAATAATTTACAAATCTCATAAACATATATTTTATTCACTATAGATAACATAAAATGTTGAAAGGAAGACATTTTGAAATGTTATGCAAAATATTGGGTCATTTCACATTCCAAAAAAGTTGGGAAAGGTAGCAATAAGAGTCCAGAAAAGTGAAATGCATATATAAATTACAACTGGAGGACCAATTTGCAACTTATTAGGTCAATTGACAACATGATTGGGTATAAAAAGAGCCTCTCAGAGTGGCAGTGTCTCTCAGAAGTTAAGATGGGCAGAGGATCACCAATTCCCCCAATGCTGCAGCAAAAAATAGCGGAGCAATATCAGAAGGGAATTTCCCAGAGAAAAATTGCAAAGAGTTTGAAGTTATCATCATCTACAGTGCATAATATCATCCAAGGATTCAGATAATCTGGAACAATCTCTGTGCCTAAGGGTCAAGGCCGGAAAACCATACTGGATGATCTTTGGGCCTTTAGACAGCACTGCATCACATATAGGAATGCTACTTTAATGGAAATCACAACATGGGCTCAGGAATACTTCCAGAAAACATTGTCAGTGAACACAATCCACCGTGCCATTCTCTGTTGCAGTTAAAACTCTACAGGTCAAAAAAGAAGCAACATGTAAACATGATCCAGAAGTGCAGGCATTTTCTCTGGGCCAAGGATCATTTAAAATGGACTGTGGCAAAGTGGAAAACTGTTCTGTGGTCAGACAAATCAAAATTGTAAGTTATTTTTGGAAAACTGGGACACCATGTCATCTGGACTAAAGAAGACAAGGTCAATCCAAGTTGTCATCAACGCTCAGCCTGCATCTCTGATGGTATGGGGTTGTATGAGTGTGTGTGGAATGGGCAGCTTGCATGGGCAGCTTACACATCTGGAAAGGCACCATCAATGCTGAAAGGTATTTGCAAGTTTTAGAACAACATATGCTCCCATCCAGACGTCATCTCTTTCAGGGAAGACCTTGCATTTTCGAACACGACAATACCAGACCACATACTGCATCAGTTACATTTACTGTAGAAAACTAGACCCATGTCAAACAAGACTACATAGACTCATTGTAGAAGTAAAATTATATAAATACTTACTCTGAAGTAGAATAGTTCCCTCCTCTTACACCTTGCGCTCATCTTCCTCTCTGTCCATCTCTTCTTATATTTTCTACTCGCTTTACACTATACCATTGCCCTCCAATCCATCCATCTATTCTCCCTCTACTCCTCTATCTTCTCCTTTTCCTACAACATCAGCTCTTCTTTCTCTTGCTCCTACATCCTCAGCTATTATTTTTTTTCTCCATCTTGTCTTCCTCTTCTTCTCCCTCTACCCTGTCCCCCACCTCTCACTTTTCCACTGCTCATTCTTCCTCTTTTTTTATTGTCTTTTCTCCTCATTCGTGTTCTTTGTTGTTTTTCTCTTCCCCTTATGTAGTTGTTGTAATTAAGACAGCTGTGTGAACAATTAGGAAATTGGCCTTTTCTGTGTTGAGTGGATTACTAACTCATCAGATATCAATTTGGGGTTAATTGAGGACATAAGATGTGCAATTGACTATTTTACAGTTCACAGAGTTTTGTTTGTTGTGTTTTTAAAATGGTACAAAAATGCTTGTGATCTTTGTGAAGACCAATAAAAAAGCTGCAAATGTTTTTCCTGATGTACTTTTTTCTTGTAGTTGTGAATTTGATGTAAACTCACAAATCCAATTGTGAGATACTGTAAAAATTTCACAATTACCGTTTTTACTTTATTACTCTTTGACGGAAATAAGCTTGCATAGTAACCGAAGGCCATTTATGTCGGAATACATTTTTTATTATATTGTCTATTATATGCAGGTGGAATTGAAACATGGCAAGTTATGCGGTTTATGTAAAGCCATCAACTTTTAGTAATTTGACTGTTACTGTGCTATGATTGCGCTTCTGTTGGATAGAAGCTAGTGCTAAGGTTTTCAATGAATCAAACAATTTTGAAACAGGTTTGCTGTGTTTTGGTAGAGTTAGTATATGTGGAAAAGCATATTCAGCATTTTGAAATGTAGAGTCTGTTAACAAAATGTGGTTTTGGCAAGAAATTTTACTTTTCAGCCAACTGTGTGATGTAGGTGTGTTGCTGTGTTAAGAGTTTAGAAAATAATACTTTAAGTATTGGTAGGCAATAAAAAAAAACTTTTATTTGTTAATTATAAATTATGCTGTATTCATAATTTCAATAAATCAATGCAAACAGGTTTTCTCAAATATATCCTTTGGTCAGTATATAAGTAACAGAAGTTTATGGAAAGCCCCCACAATTCACAGCAAAACAAATATGGGGGGTGATATGCGTGTGTGGGGTAGTGGTTGGTTGCTTTCTTGTGGCTTACAGACAGATTCGAAATTTAGACAATGGATATGTCAGAATCTAATGCAATATTGGATTGCCTGCTGAGAAATCAACACTTAGACATTTTTATGTCAAGACAAACATCATTATTCATCTTTAATTGTTTCCTCAGACGCTCTCAATAGCTTCCTGGAAGGGACATTGTTCCCAGATGCCTTTGCACACAGATGCATTAGGGGGCTGAGATAATTACCAGACATTCATTAGCATAAACTTCCATGAGTCTCCACTCAGTGGGCACAGATCCATCAAGCTTTGAATTAATGGAATATGAGATGTGTTTGTGACAGGTGAATAAATAAATGAAAGCTCAGTGAAACAAAGCAAATACAGCAGAGCTGATGGTGAATTGATATTGTGTTTCAGACCAAATTAGGATTTCCAGTAACTGGTGCACTGTTCTTCTTCTTCCCTTTCATAATGGTGTAATTTTGCATTATGATCTAGCCAGTTATTATATAATAATCATTAAAGTTTATGGACAAAATAAGAATTTAGAATCAGAACCCTCTTTTGCCTAGACAGATATCCTATATTTTGTTTTCTAAGTTCATGGCTATTAGTTTTATTGCTTAGACAAAGCTCATTTTGTCAAAACACTATACACAATTAACACATCCACAAGTAAGAGTATCAAAACATCTCAGATCTTCTGCAAATCAAAGCTCTTCATTTAAAACTTTACAATTATTAAGCAAAACCCAATTTTGTCAAATTTTAACGAATCTCTATGGGGTTCAGGTCTGGTCGGTTTGCTGGCCAGTCAAGCACACCAACACCATGCAACTTTTGGTGCTTTTGGCAGTAGGTGCCAAATCCTGCTGGAAAAAAAAAAAAATTAAATCAGCATCTTCAAAAAGCTGGTCAGCAGAAGGAAGCATGAAGTGCTCCAAATTTTATTGGTAAATGGGTGCAGTGACTTAAAAAAAAAAAAAACAGATGTCACTGCACCCCAAATCAGTCACAGACTGTGGAAATTTAACACTGGACTTCAAGCAACTTGGGCTATGAGCTTCTGCTTCTGCTATTCCAGCTTGCATTGCTTATACTCTATTCATACACATGAACATTGGTTTACTCACTGTTTACTCACTTGCTTTAATGGCGGATGTATGTCTACCTATGAGTGCAGGTGAGGACACGTTCAAGCTGAATTCAGTGCAGCTTGAGCTGGAGGCCATGGAGAAGCAGATTTGTGACCTGGAGGTGAGGCAGGCCCAGCTGAGATGGCAGACAGCCATGCTGGAAACCTCCCGGGCTGATGCTCACAAGTCTGGGATATGTATACAGTGCCCTGCTAACAGTCCCACAACTTCTACTCTGTGTGTTTCTCTGCAAAGGCCCTGTGCACCCAGGACGCAATCTTCTCAGATGTCATTCACTCCGGCGCCAGGGCACCACAGACCCTGGGTGCATTCACAGCAGAGGATGTGAGCCAGGCCTCTGGCGATGACTTCTTCCCCTTCGGTCTTTCAGTTCTCCACCCAGAACTGCTTCGCTCCCCTCGGCGAGACTGAACGTGGCGCTGTGAATGTTGGAGACTCTACTGTCTGAAATGTCTGTGCTATGCTAGCCGAAGGTAAAGTGCACACTCACTGTTTTCCTGGTGGTCATGTTCTCAATGTTTCTGCACAGATACCCACAATCCTGAAGGCCGACGAGAGCCCCAGAGCAGTCGTGCTTCACGCCGGGGTTAACGACACCACGCTGCGGCAAACAGAGACGCTGAAGAGGGACTTCAGGAGCCTGATCGAGATGGTGCACAGCACGACACCCTCAGCGATGATCATCGTGTCAGGACCACTGACCACATATCGACGAGGACACGAATGGTTAACTAGAATTTTTGCCTTAAATGAATAGGTATTGTCATGGTGTAAAGAAGAGAAACTGCTATTTGTTAATATTTGAAATCTTTTCTGGGAGCGTCCTAGGCTTTTTTGCACTGATGGCCCACACCCCAACAGAGTCTGAGCGGAACTCCTTTTGGGCAACATCTCCAGGACGCTTCGCTCCATATGAATAGTAAGCCAATTCTCAGATACCTAGTATGATTGCTTTTGTTCTACCCACTTAAATGATAGAAATACTGGTGCTGTCCAATCTATTAAGACTGTCGTTCCCCAAATAGTGAGGTCAAAATATACATTTAATATAGGATCTAGAGAAAATCTTACCATGATTAAACCAGAAATATTTAAAATAATATTCTCTAATACATTAGAAGCTGTTGCCCCCATCAAATTAAAAAAAGGTTTGGTATAAATGTAATGTGCCGTGGTATAACAGTAATACCCACTCAAGAAATAAAATTGTAGTTTTGGGTGCAAGTGGAGAAAAACTAACTTGGAAGTTTTTAGAATTGCATGAAAAAACAATATGTCCAGCTACAGACAGGCCCTAAGCATATCCCTAATGGTAGGCCTAATGGTTAGAGAGTTGGACTCCCAATCGAAGGGTTGTGAGTTCTAGTCTCGGGCCGGACGGAATTGTGGGTGGGGGTAGTGCATGAACAGCTTCACCTTCAATACCACGACTTAGGTGCCCTTGAGCAAGGCATCGAACCCCCAACTGCTCCCTGGGCGCCGCAGCATAAATGGCTGCCCACTGCTCTGGGTGTGTGCTCACAGTGTGTGTGTGTGTGTGTTCACTGCTCTGTGTGTGTGCATTTCGGATGGGTTAAATGCAGAGCACAAATTCTGAGTATGCGTCACCATACTTGGCTGAATGTCACTTCACTCACTTTTCACTCACTTTCACTTTAGATTAACAAATAACCAGATGCCATTCAAATGATTCAAACATTCCATCAATGTTTAATAATAATGACTTTTTGAATGAATTTCTTGATAAAATGGATAACATCAGAAAAACAATAACAAATGTAGATTCTACAATGTCTAATACTTCAGTTTCATCCATCACACACAAAGATAAACTGCAGTGCTTTACAACTATAGGGCAGGAAGAACTAAATAAACTTCACTGCATCTAAACCAACAACATGTCTATTAGATCCTGCACCCACTAAATTACTGAAAGAGTTGTTACCTGTAGCCGAAGAACCGCTTCTCAATATTATTAACTCATCGTTATCTTTAAGTCACGTTCCAAAATAATTCAAGCTGCCGTTTATTAAGCCTCATATTAAGAAACCACAACTAGATCCTAGTGAACTGGCAAATTATAGGTCCATTTCAAATCTTCCATTTGTCTAAAATTTTTGAAAAAGTTGTCAAGTCACCTTTATATATCGCTTTAAACAAAAAGATTGCATCAAAGCAACTGAACAACATTAAGAAAACTGTGTGTCAATAATGCAAAATGACAGTTAAAGGCAGTTCATCATTAAATTCAGTGATGTCATCATCTCAATAGTATCTGTGCAATCATTTGCACTCAAGTCAACGATATCGCTGTAAATGAAGTGGCCCCAACAAAACAAGCCAGAGGCAAGGAACCAAAACTTCATGTATTGGCAATCGTGCCAATACAAACACATACATATAAACTAACACATCGCGTGGAGCTTTGGTGGATTCCTGCTTGTTCCATAGATGATCTGCTCACACACTTTAACTTCGCAAGCGAGCAGATCGGATTCTTCGCTTGAAAGGCTTTCAGCTTTTTCGCCAAACAAATTCTGCCATGTAAATAGCGCTCCACCATGGCATGAGTGCATCTCGCTCTTAAAGGGAATTGGAGATGATACTCTGATTGGTTTACTGAACGTTACACCCATTACATATTAAGAGAATAAGGACAACCCATTCCAAAAATACGCCCTGGCGCACTGACCGTTTTCAATCGATTAAAATGGCAAAAGTGGATTTGGAGACACCCAGAGTGCACCTGTGTCGTGCGCTTTACACTTTGCGTTTAAATCGTTAAATTATGGCCCAAGGTCTTTACGGGGATCTATATCTGGGGCTCTAGTTGTCCTGGTCTCTGGCTTTCTAAGGAAAGATTGCTATCAAATAGCACACCTAGGTTCCTAACTGATGACGAAAAATTGACAGAGCAGCCATCAAGTCTTAGTTGGGGGTTCAATGCCTTGCTCAAGAGCACCTAAGTCATGGTATTGAGGGTGGAGAGAGCACTGTACATGCACTCCCATTACCCACAATTCCTACCGGCCCGAGGCTCGAACTCACAACCCTTCGATTGCGAGTCCGACTCTCTAACCTTTAGGACACGACTACCCCATTCATTCACTGTTCCATTCTTCACCATTCATTCACTGCTACGAATTGATGGCGGTCATATAAATAGAATTTAAACCATTCTAATGCACTTCTATTAATGCCAATAAAGTTTTCTAGTCTATGCAAAAGAATGTTGTGGTCAATAGCGTCGAACACAGCACTAAGATCCAATAGCACTAATAGAGAGATACAGCCACAATCAGATGATAAGAGCAGGTCATTTGTAACTCTAAGGAGAGCAGTTTCAGTACTATGATATGGTCTAAATACTGACTGGAAATCCTCACAGATACCATTTTTCTCTAAGAATGAATATAATTGTGAGGATACTACCTTTTCTAGTATCTTGGACAGAAAAGGGAGATTCGAGATCGGTCTATAATTAACTAGTTCTTTGGGGTCAAGTTGTGATCTTATGATGAGAGGCTTAATAACAGCCAGTTTGAAGGTTTTGGGGACATATCCTAGTGACAATGAATAATTAATAATGGTCAGAAGAGGATCTATGACTTCTGGAAGCATCTCTTTTAGGAGCTTAGATGGAATAGGGTGTAACATGCATGTTGTTAATTTAGATGATTTAACAAATATATATAATTCTTCTTCTCCTATAGTAGAGAATGAGTGGAACTGTTCCTCAGGTGAACTATAGTGCACTGTATGATGTGATACTGTAGCTGACGGCTGAATGGTTACATTTTTATCTCTAATAGTATTGATTTTAGAAGGAAAGTGGCTCATAAAGTCATTACTGCTGTGATGTTGGGAAATGTCAACATTTTTTTATGCTTTAGTTGTAGATGTCTGTCTGGCTCTTTTTGGAGAAGCAAGCCTGGTTTGAGGCAGTTCTACCTCCACCCATCTCGTTCTTCCCAATCTTTGCCTGCCGCAAGGAATCACTTGATCAGAATTTGGTGGAGCTAGACACTTTGTTGCAATATGACCGTCTTCTCCACACCTGTAGCAGAAGTAGTCATCTCTTGTTCTGGCTGACTTTTATCTGAAGGACAGGGATATAGACTGGGACTGGGATGGTGTTGGCCGCTGTTCTGGAACATGAGGTGAGTATTGAGTAGAACTGACACTCAGAACTGCCAGCTGCTGATGTAAGTGTTGGACCTGTTTCTTTAAATCTTGGACTTCTGAATCATAATTTTTTTTCAGTCCTCTTGGTTGTTTTTTCTTTTGTTTAATCACTAATGATGAAATAGATAAGGTTTTGGGCTCACCTCCACTTATTTGGCTTCTCAATTCTTCAATCTCGGCATTAAGATCCTGGATGACAGAGGTGCTGGCTCTTTCATCTTCATGGAATTGTATAACTTTGGCTTTTGCAGACATTCTATGGTGAGCAGCTTCTCTCTCTTCTGCTTCATGTATTTTCTTTAACAGACTCAAAAAAGAAGGTGGGTTATTTTTCCTCTCTCTCAGCCTCAATTACAGCAACATCATGTCAGAATTAACATCCCCTCTAATCAGTTGTTCTACTCGTACTTTGTCCACCAGTCTGAGGGACAGTCCCTCTCTTTCCACTACTTTGCTGAGGGTCTTCTCCATCCTTCTCAGGAATTCAGACAGAGCCTCCCCTGTGCCCTGGCGTATAAGACGAAACTTGAAATGTAAATCCTCACCAGACTCAGATGAGCCAAAAATGCTCTCTAACGCTTCCAAGTACTGCAAACCACTTGCTTCAGGATCTGAAAATCAAATAGCTCTTATGATGTCCAATGCAGGTCCCTTGAGACGTTCCACAATTCTGCGTTGTTTTTCTCTTTCAGAGCAGTCACACTCAGTATCATCAGCCTGGCTTGGTCCATCCAAGATTCCATATTCTCCTCTCCCACAGGGGTTGGAACTGCGGGTGTGCAGGTGACGATAAGCCTTGCTGTCACTTGGGAGCTTTACTGTTTTTGCAAAGACCTCACCCATGACACATATAATCGACTCAGTAGAACTGCAAGGAGCACTTGGAGGAGAAATCAACGCTTCTATATCACTGAGAGACTTTCCTTCTTCCATCAAGTATTTTACAAGCTTGTCAGTAAATCCTGCAGTAGCTGTGTCAGATGCAGATTCCTGTTTCTGAATTACTATAACTGACCATGGTTCGCTCTTTTCTCCACAGAACAATTCAGATGGTATGCGCAAGGGGTCAATGGCTTTTTTGTACTCACACAACACCAGCAGAGAATGTGAGGTAGGTCCTTCTCTCGTGTCTCTTACACAAACTCTTCCTAACACTTTTACTGCTTCCATTGCCTCTTCAATTTCAGCCACGTCTTTGTGAACTGGTACATTTAAAAGCATTACAGCATAAGCCTCATCAATGCCAGCATCTTTACACCAGTTGGCCAACTCTGCTTGGAGGAAAGGGTCTTTTTTTAGAGCCATGACTATTCTGTATGCAGTTCTCAGTCTCTTACAATGTAACAACAGGGTATGCTTGAGTTTAACTTTTCTGTTTCTTCTTTTCTTCTTTCAGGAACTCAGTTGTGTCTAGCCAGAGGGAGATCCTGGACGAGCCCTCACTTTGTGTAGCCCCCCCTACCTGCCTTTATGTTGATCAAATAGGACAGGGCACCAGATTCATTAACTATGTGCCTACAGATGTTGAAGTTAGGCCCCTCTGGTGTCAAAAATTAATTACTTCTCCTTTAGAAAGTTATTTATAATGATGTACTATACTCAAATGTAATATATATAATGTATTATATGTATACTATAATAAATAGTTAAGCAAAACTCTTAGATAAGTAACGAAATATAAGGACAGAAAAACAGAAATAGAAAGTCAAAGATTGAATTTGAGTGATGTGATGTATTCACACAATCACATAGACTTAAGATCTAATCAAATAAACCCCCAAAAAGGCTATATCTGTCATGACTTAGGTCTGTGTTGCTGTATTTTTGTCTTGTTGTCTGTGTGTCTAGTCTCAGAACACTTGGGTTTTGTTTTGACAGCTCATGTGTTCTGCTGTCAGTGTTTCTTCCCCCCTCCCACTCATTACATTTAATTCCCTATGTTCAGTCACACCTGTAGCCACTCCTCCCTCATTAGCTCTCCTCTATTTTAGTTCCTCTCGTGCTCTGTCTGTTGTCAGACTGTTGTGATTGTTTTGTGCTTCGAGTGTGATCGTCCTGTCCAGTCTGCCTAGTCATGGTTTAGGCTCCAAGTGTTTTTTTGGAATTGTGTTTTTTCCCCACTGGAACTGTTCCTGTCAGTCTAGACTGGTTCTGCCTCCGGTCCCTGCATCACCTTTCTGTTGGGATCTTCCGAGACCTCTCCCCAGCTCCTCTCTGTGCTCTGTCCTTTCATTCAGGGATTTTGGTGAGCCTTTGACGTTGCGTCCCCAATGACGCTCTGGTTGATGTGATTTGACGTTGCATCACAGAAGACGCTTGGACTGGTTCCCGCTGAGAGGATTCTTATGCTCTGCACTGTGGAGTAGTCATTCTCCTGTTTTTCCTGTTTGCCCAGTGAGGGCTAAATAAACTCTGTTACCTGCAACTGAGTCCTGCATATCCCTGACAATATCTCAGGTGACAAGAGTACAGAAATGGTCTCTGTAACAAAACACTCAGAATTAAAGGAGCAAGTAAATCCACTTGGAATGAAATGTACAAACCTATTCACTCTGGATGTCAGAAATCACTTTTAAAATTCACAGCTAATAAGCATGCTGAATAAACACAATGTAAAGAAGATTAAGCTTTGTGGGCCCACATACACAAACACACACACAGTTGCAGGCCTGGATCGTAGCATGTGTTCGTGGTGGCTGGGAAACTGAAAAATGGCCCCTTCAATCTACTGAGCACAAACAAAATCAGTGGTGTCAAAAGTACTGGCATTCATTACTCAAGTAGAAGTATAGATACTAGGGTTTAAAAAGACTTTTGTAGAAGTTGAAGTATCAACTCAAGCTTTTTACTCAAGTAAAAGTGTAAAAGTATTGGTTTAAAAAACTACTTAAAGTATAAAAGTAAAAGTAATGTAAGGGGAAAAAAATGCCATTAAGAACAAAAGCTTAGGCCGCACCACAGAGGCCTATTGTGTACTACCCCACCGCCTCAAAAAACATTTTTCTAAAGGCCATAGGCCATAATGACTATAATGTTATATTAAAATGTTCATGTTGAAAAATTTGGGATGCACTAGGCTTCCTGTTTCAGCAGCATATATGAAAATACAAAAATGGTGTGCACATCCCAAACATCCAATTAGGACACAGGTGCAAGACAACTAAATGATATAGACAAATAAAGAAGTGAAGTCTGAACACTGAAAACTACTGCTCCAGAGGAATTTAATCAAGCAATGTTCGACCTTCAGATCTTCCTCAGCCGCATATATGCCCATTTAAAATGAATGCACTTTAGTACAATGCAAATACATTGAAGGACTAGAGATATGATGACTAGTTGCCAATAAGTATTGTTATGGTGCAAAAAGTAAACTTTAGAGGCTTGTCATCAATAACTTTTAATGGAATGTTTATGTACATCCAAGATTAGCTGCAGGAATCTGCGAGGGCAATGGACAAGAACATTGGTGCAGGCTTAGTAACAATTACACTTGTATGGTTGTCTATTTACAGTAAACATTATAGTGCTGTCAAAATGAATGATTAATCCAAGTGATTAATCAAAAACTAAAACTGAAAAAGAAATCATAATCCTGATACTTTCTTGATTGATAGCTTCTTGTATTTGGTACATACGTCTGCTATGTCCAGTGTTGGGGGGTAACGAGTTACAAAGTTGGTATAGCCTATTTATCACAACATTGTCAATCGCATCGTCAATCGAAAATGCTAATTTATTAAAACATCTCACTACCGAACTACCTACAGTAGCTTAATTTGTGGAGGACGAAGAAAACGCACTCATTTGGTAAATGAGCCAGTGAGAAATAATAACTTTTAAGTAGGGTCCAGTGCCTTTTCAATACTTTTAAAACGGTACCGGCTCCTAAACGGTGCCTGAACCGATACTTTAAAAAAAAGAACCACAAAAAAACTATGGATAACTTTAAAGAACATTACAAATATTTTAAATAAATCCATAGCATGTTGTGCAAGTTGTGCTTCCCTTAATCTAAGCCTAATAAATGTATTTCACAATCTGGGTCATTATTTAACACAAAACCACACATAATGTTTCTACTGTATCTCTGTCAATCACTCTGATGTTTAGTTTAGATGAGTGCTGTCTGTCACTGTCTTAAATCAGTTCTGTGAATTACTGTATGGTCATTCTTTATAAAGTAGCAACAATGTCGTTTTTAAAATACAGTACTGTGCAAAAGTCTTATGGAAAAATGAGTATTTTCTCCCCAAAAAGGTTTTTAAGCCAGTTATTTATATCTTTTGCTGTAGTGTGTCAGTTGGAAATATCAGTTTGCCATTAATTTTAATAATAATCTAGTGCGATTTTGAATGCACAAGCAGTCTGACAACGGCAAAATTAATGTTTGGAAATGTAAACTGATATTTTATACTGACACACTACAGCAAAATATATAAATAACTGTCCGAACACCATTCTTTTAAGTGAAAATACTAAAGTGTCTAAGACTTTTGCCGTATGGTCCGTATGATTAAATTAAGTACATTTAAGTAAGTGTAATTAAAGTATGTGGTCGTTCATATGTGTTAAGGGCTAGACTTTCGCTGGAGGAAACGGCTGTGGTGTGATGAGCGAAAACTTTACAGATGAGAAACCGACTGCTACCTCGTGACCTTTTGTAAACTGTATTTATGACAAAGAACTGCACAGATATGGATATTCTAACAATCTATCGATAAACACATACCTTGTGTCCTCTGTTTGTTTAAGTGCGCATGCGCTGCTCCGTTCGCGGTCTGCGCCTCTGCGGATGGAAGAGCGCGCTGAAAGACGGGAGGAGACCGGTCTGACGCTGGTTTCATGTGAAATTTAAGCGGACTGACTCTGAGGCGATCGGATACCGGTTCCATACCCAACCCTACTTTTAAGAAATATATTTTTTGATAAACGAACCCAAAACTGTCTATGTCCTGGCTGGACTGTGATGTGATTTGTGTCACATGCAGGTGCGATGGATCGCGTACAGACCAATAGGGTGTCGGAATGGCTTCTCATCCAACCACAATCAAATTCACTCCATCCGGATGGCGCGATTTATCTGGATAGGTTTTTTTTTTTTTTTTTTTTTTTTTTTTTATGATGACAAGCCGGTATGTAAACAAGCCGAAATGAAATAGCAGTAACGAAGCTATTTTTAAAATGTAAGGAGTAGAAAGTACAGATACTTGCCTGAAAATGTAAGGAGTAGAAGTAAAAAGTCGGCTGAAAAATAATCACTCAAGTAAAGTATAGATACCCCAAATTTCTACTTAAGTACAGTAACACCTGTTGACACCTCTGAACAAAATCAACACTGGTACCTCAATTTCATGTGTGAAGCAAACTGCTATCCTGGACTCCTGTATTAGGCCTCCTGCAGCTCCTCGGTTTTGATCTTTCTGGCCCGCCGAGGAAACGCTCCTTCCATGCAGCCAGAGGAATCCCAAATATCGCGGGTATTTGGGGCGCTATCTGGTCCTCAATTTCCCCCATGTAATGCAGGAAACAACACTGCCTCACTGGTCAATTGGTTCTGTTGAAATGTTCCACTAATTTAATAGTCCGGTTCAGATGAATAACGTGTGCGGGATATTTAAGAACAGTCTGTGTGTGTGGCTGACAATTAACGATACTGGAATGTTGTATAAACACTCACAGTGAACTCGCAATAAAAACAAATAAACATGAATTGTGTGTTTCACATGCGATCAATATTACAGTTCAAGATTTTAAACTTGTAAACTCGTAGATCATTCACCACTCTATTACCGCATATCACCTTTCCTCCTATTCAATCACCCCACTGAACAACCACTTAAAAAAAAACACAAGACATAGCGTGGGCGGGACTTAACTCTCTTGAACCAATAAAATAAAGACCTACAGTAACTTGTAGGGTAAAACCACGTTTTTCACGTGTAAAAATCTAACTTGATATATGCTCACATTCTTAAAAGCTTACACTCATTCATTTATATATCAATGTATAAAAAAGTAAACTCATTACCTGTAGAATATTCTTCTACTGGGTTACACTATAAGTCCACTAAAGGAGGTAGAGCTTTTCGCATTTGGCTCCCCAACTCTGGATTAGCCTTCCTTATGATGTTTGGGGTTCAGATTCTTTGTTTAATCTACGTAGATTAAAATCACATCTCTTTCGTCAAGCATTCAAATAATGTCTCTCACAATTTGTGACTGCAGTTGTATCTCATCAAATGTGCATTATTATTCTTTAGCTTGGCTTAAACTAATTAATTTTACTTGGTTGGAACAGCAGCTACGTTAGTTATGTCTCTATTTGTTTCTCTGTTTTGCCACAGGATTTACACAAGCTCCAATCTGGATCCAGAACACCTGAGAAGTAGTAATGGGAAGTTAGATTTTTTTCTGCGAAACCGGTTATTTCGGACGGTTCGATTCAATTAACCGGTTGAAAAAAAACAGTTCATCAGTTATTTTACACGCGACGTAATGACGTCATTTGCGATGGCATAATGGCGTCACGTCTATCAAACATTCATATATATATATATATATATATATATATATATATATATATATATATATGTGTGTGTGTGTGTGTTTGTGTGTGTGTGTGTCAGTAATCATAACTTTATGATGGTAAATAGTTAAAATGTTGACATTTGAGTTTTGCAACAACGCACCCAAATAAAGTAACAGCAATAATGTGCATTCAAGGATTTAAGTCTTGAAGATATAAAGTAAATAAATTAGGTGTCATCAGTGCAGAAACCATGATCCACTTACTATACATAAACCATTGCGATGTATTTGTTATTAAATGAACTTACGTTTCACCAGATTGCTCTTCATTCAATCCCTCCGTTTACCCGTGCTCATAACATTAACACAGAATCAGTTCAGAATCAATCACCAAAAGAATTAGTTCGGTTCAGATGCTCTGTGAGTCAGTTGGAGTCAGAACTGTTCCAGCAGTGGGCGTGTTCGTTCATCAACTGGCTCGGCATTCATCTTCAGTTCGGTCTTCACAGCAGTTCAGTCAGTGTACTGTTTGAGTAAATTAATTACTCCGGGATATTATTTTATTCTGACTCAGAGGGACTGTCAGTCGCGTTAAAAAAGTTAACAGCTTAAGTAATTTGTGGATTAATGCTTATTGGAGACATGAACCGTTTCAAACGATTCAGTTAGATTTGGTGAACTGGTTCAACCAGTTCACTAAGAAGAAGCAGTTAAATTGAACGATTCGTTCACGAATCGGACATCACTACTGAGAAGAGATGTGGCCAACCCCTCCAAGGACCTCACATGATGCTAACCTTGAAATAACATACAAAACTTAAAATATTGCTACAAGTGTGATTGCATCATATAATAATTGCTGTTACAGTTTTTCTCAATTGTTTACACACAAATAGTGGTACCTGAGACACAATGACCACAACATGTAACTCATGCACCAACCCTCTGAATTCTGCTAAACTACAAGCTCAATTCCTGCTTTACACTCACATTGCAGTTTTAAAACACACTTTTTTTTTTTTTCAAAACACTACACATAATTCTCTGCATTTGCCACATTTTTGAGCAGAAAAATCTTGTTTTCACAAGGAACACACTGCCATTCAAATGTGCACACTGACTCATCACATGGGCAAACACCTGTCACACATTTTTACAATAAGCAAACAGAGCTTTAGCATAAAAGGGCAACAGCTCTTCTGTTTTGGAGCAATGGATACCAACAATGGAAACAGAGTAAGAGGAGGAGGATGAAGAGGACGAGGATGAACACAAAAATGAGGAAGGCCAAGGACCATAATCTCTAATGAGATCCGAGCCACTTTGGTTTACCATGTGGTCAACCATGGTCTAACAATGAGGGAGGCTGGGCGAAGGGTACAGCCAAATTTGAGCAACTACACTGTAGCATCCACCATCTGGACTTTCCAAAATTAGAATAGGCAAGAAATCTACTCACACTAGAAAACTGAAGGATACAATACAATCAATACAGTGCTCAATGAATACAGTACTACAGGAATGCCTGTGGACTGTTCTGTAGGACTGTAAAAATAAAGTATGTTTCAAGTGTTTGGGAAATCTATTCCTACTTTGTATTCATTCACAGTATTTACAGTATTTTACTATTTGTTTGGCAGAACTGAATTACCTGCACAAGGGTGTCAGGAACATGCTCTGTCTCCTGAACAGGAAAATGCAGTCATGAACATGGTCTTAGAAAATAACGGTATAACATTACAGCAAATGCAAATAAAAATAATAGAAAACAATTAGATATTTCTAAATATTGATAGGGTAAGCTTATCAATACTGGACCATGTCCTGTGTAGAAATAATCTGAGGATGAAGCAGGTCTACAGGGTGCAATTTGAACGCAATTCAGAAAGAGTCAAAGAATTGCTATGTAACTATGTGCAAGTGAGTCATATACAATCCCACAACTGATGCAAACTCTCAACACATTGTATACATATTTTAGTATTGTAATCATAATGATTGTGCTTCACAATACTGACCACTCCATGTCATACAGTTCATCTTCAATGATGAGGTTGGATTCAGCCTCATAAAAAGATGAAAGAGGAGAAGGAATATCATCGGCCACATGCCATTGTTGAAGTCCCTGGCCAGCGCAGAGGGAACATCACAATGTGTGCAGCAATTAGCCACCACTGTATCATCCATCACCATTCTACCCTTGGCCCCTACAACACTGCCCATCTGATCACATTCCTGGACACCATATAATGCATTCTTGATTGTTGGTGGTTTTCCCTGTTGGGAAGAGGTAAAATTTATATTTTTTATGATTGATCACTAGGTGGGACCATTAACCCTTTAGATAGGCATGTGCAAAAAAAAAAAAAAAAAAAAAAAAAAACTTAGTTTCTGGCTTGTATATGGAGTTATATGTAGTATAACAGCATATTATAGTGTGTGTGTGTGTGAGAGAGAGAGAGAGAGAGAAAGAGAGGGTGTGAGAGAGACCTTTGCACACTTACCTTGATGAATCTGAAAAAAATCTAAATAAGCACCTCAGTTCTCAGAACTACGGAGCCCTTCTTGTTCCACTTTGTCAAAAAAAAAATATATAACTAACTCGTGGCCTCAAGATAAGTTAACTCGTGGCCTCAAGATAAGTTAACTCGTGGCCTCAAGATAAGTTAACTCGTGGCCTCAAGATAAGTTAACTCGTGGCCTCAAGATAAGTTAACTCGTGGCCTCAAGATAAGCTAACTTGTGGCCTCAAGATAAGCTAACTTGTGGCCTCAAGATAAGTTAACTCGTAGCCTCAAGATAAGTTAACTCGTGGCCTCAAGATAAGTTAACTTGTGGCCTCAAGATAAGTTAACTTGTGGCCTCAAGATAAGTTAACTTGTGGCCTCAAGATAAGTTAACTTGTGGCCTCAAGATAAGTTAACTCATGGCCTCAAGATAGTGAAGTGTCTGACATTTAAAGGAATATGAATAATAATAGAAGTTGGTAAATAAACTACTAGCCTATATACATGTAAAAAATATAAAAATATGCTATAAAATATGAAGAATTATAAAGGACTATTGGAATGCAGCCTACAAGATTTACATTACTGTATTAACAGAATTGAATTGATTGTGATTAACAGTAATAGTAAATAAATAGAAACAGAACTGCAGCAAATTATATTACACTGAATATTAAAACAGATAATAATGCACAGAATGTGAAGTATTACATTACACTACAGTACAGGGTCCAGTTTAATAACAAAGGGTCCATGTGTCAGACACTTCACTATCTTGAGGCCACGAGTTAACTTATCTTGAGGCCACGAGTTAACTTATCTTGAGGCCATGAGTTAGTATCTTGAGGCCACGAGTTAACTTATCTTGAGGCCACGAGTTAGTATCTTGAAGCCACGAGTTAACTTATCTTGAGGCCACGAGTTATTATCTTGAGGCCACGAGTTAGTTATATTTTTTTTTTTTTTTTTTTTTTGACAAAGTGGTACCAGAGGGGCTCCGTACAGAACTACATGGAGCAAACAATAAAAAAGAAGTGTGTTTATGCACATGCTGCCTTTTGATAGTACAGACCAAAGAAAAACAAGTGGATTTAAACACTTGCATGCCATCCTACTGTCATTTAATGGTGAGAAGAGCAGCAAGCAACATGAGAAAATGCTTCACTTGTACTGAAGTTTTAGAAATGATTGAAGTGAAGTGAAGTGAAGTGACATTCAGCCAAGTATGGTGACCCATACTCAGAATTTGTGCTGTGCATTTAACCCATCCGAAATGCACACACACAGAGCAGTGAACACACACACACACACACTGTGAGCACACACCCGGAGCAGTGGGCAGCCATTTATGCTGCGGCGCCCGGGGAGCAGTTGTGGGTTCGATGCCTTGCTCAAGGGCACCTAAGTCGTGGTATTGAAGGGGGAGAGAGAGCTGTTCATGCACTACCCCCACCCACAATTCCGTCCGGCCCGAGACTAGAACTCACAACCCTTCGATTGGGAGTCGAACCCTCTAACCATTAGGATGTATTGTCTTCTCCCTCTGACACCACAGGCTCAGGAGAGTCAGATCCTGATTTGGTTGTGGCACCCTCATTATCCTCTCAAACTTCCACTGAAGGCGAGGAGGATTCAGAGGATCCTGTATCAGGGTGGATTGTGAGAAACGGTAGAGTGTGGTTTTCCACAAACGTGGAGACAACTCACTTCCTTCAGCCTGCCAGAGGCTTGACTTCAGGGACAACACGTTATACCATCACAAGGGTCCAGAAGTGTTTGTGTGTGTGAGTGTGAGTGTGAGTGAGTGTATGTGTGAGAGGGAAAGAGACCTTTGTGCACTTACCTTGATGTATCTGAAAAAATCAAAATGTGCACCTCAGCTCTCAGAACTACACGAAGTAAATAAAAACAAAGCAAGTGTATTTATGCACCTGCTGCCTTTTGATGGTGAGAAGTAAGGACGGCCTATGTGTGAAATGCTTGTCTTTTCTTGATGGTAAAGCCCATTTACAACCTTAAAATCCTTCAATGATACACTTTTTGATTTTTCTACTTTGAAAAATCTACTTTGCAAATTCATGTATTAACTTTTTATAGTGCCTACAGCTTGATTGTTGAGATTACAGTTAAGCACCTACGTGTCTGCACACCTGATGGCCATGTCTGATCAATAGGTTCATATGTGTAGTATTTTGTAAAGCATTGTCTTGAAATAGCGAAGTGACATTAGGTTAGATTTCCGTGTCTAATGTAGAGAAGTGTGTTTAGTGTTTTGCAAAACAATGTGTGTAGTGTATTGCAAAAAGTGTAAGACTAAGAATGTGCTTATAGTTGTGCAGATCTGAGATGGGTTTTTGCTCTTTGAGTGTAAGGTTTCACTAGCTGTGTGTTATTTTTAATTTTAGTGTGGAAGCAATCATAAAAAACTGTAAAGCAAGCACAAGTCATTTGAAAATTCCCCCCACCCCCACCCAACAACTCCAGTTCTGAGCACTCCTGCACCTAATAGCATCTAAGAAGATTCACTTGCACCTCATGGCTACATTGTCCATTACACTTTATTGTGTTGGAAATCACATATTAATGGGCATATTAAAGAGCATATCAGGACTACTTTGTTTGCCTAAAAGGTTATTTTAACTGGGACAGTCAGCATTTTTGTGAGAATTCACTTTGCTGGATTTGTCCACACTCAAAATGCTTTTAATATATTTTTATGTATGTGTTGTGCTATGCCGTATGGCTTGTATACTTTGCACATTTAAGTAACATTTATTCACAAAAGTTAAAAAGTTACAGATTTGCATCAAAGTAGCCTACTGTCGAGTTTGGACAAAATAAAATAAAAAAAATAAATAAAAAATAAAAAATCTTTATCATCAACATGGAAAGCATTATTTCTGAAAGTTGAAAAGCTGATTATTGTTTTTTGGAAAAGTACTGAATATGTTATAGTATCCATCTTTTTTCCAACTCCCCATAACGCATTGC
Source organism: Carassius auratus (assembly GCF_003368295.1). Lineage (NCBI taxonomy): Eukaryota > Metazoa > Chordata > Actinopteri > Cypriniformes > Cyprinidae > Carassius > Carassius auratus. Next base: position 5,362,104 of record NC_039266.1, read on the forward strand.
ACAAATAATAAGAGTAAATCTTTTTTTTTAAAGGTTTCACTTATTAATTCAATAATAATTGTTTGCAAAAATACTTTAAAGCTTGTGATAAATAAAAATAATATTAAAAAAAAGAGATGTAAATGAGGATTTGTGGAGAAAAGCTAAAGAGCAGACCACAGCTGCACTGTGTCTGCTGTCTTTTTTAATATACAGTATTGTTCAAAATAATAGCAGTACAATGTGACTAACCAGAATAATCAAGGTTTTTAGTATATTTTTTATTGCTACGTGGCAAACAAGTTACCAGTAGGTTCAGTAGATTGTCAGAAAACAAACAAGACCCAGCATTCATGATATGCACGCTCTTAAGGCTGTGCAATTGGGCAATTAGTTGAAAGGGGTGTGTTCAAAAAAATAGCAGTGTATACCTTTGACTGTACAAACTCAAAACTATTTTGTACAAACATTTTTTTTTTCTGGGATTTAGCAATCCTGTGAATCACTAAACTAATATTTAGTTGTATGACCACAGTTTTTTATAACCGCTTTACATCTGGGTGGCATGGAGTCAACCAACTTGTGGCACCTCTCAGCTGTTATTCCACTCCATGATTCTTTAACAACATTCCACAATTCATTCACATTTCTTGGTTTTGCTTCAGAAACAGCATTTTTGATATCACCCCACAAGTTCTCAATTGGATTAAGGTCTGGAGATTGGGCTGGCCACTCCATAACATTAATTTTGTTGGTTTGGAACCAAGACTTTGCCCGTTTACTAGTGTGTTTTGGGTCATTGTCTTGTTGAAACAACCATTTCAAGGGCATGTCCTCTTCAGCATAGGGCAACATGACCTCTTCAAGTATTTTAACATATGCAAACTGATCCATGATCCCTGGTATGCGATAAATAGGCCCAACACCATAGTAGGAGAAACATGCCCATATCATGATGCTTGCACCTCCATGCTTCACTGTCTTCACTGTGTACTGTGGCTTGAATTCAGAGTTTGGGGGTCGTCTCACAAACTGCCTGTGGCCCTTGGACCCAAAAAGAACAATTTTACTCTCATCAGTCCACAAAATGTTCCTCCATTTCTCTTTAGGCCAGTTGATGTGTTCTTTGGCAAATTGTAACCTCTTCTGCATATGCCTTTTTTTTAACAGAGGGACTTTGCGGGGGATTATTGAAAATAGATTAGCTTCACACAGACGTCTTCTAACTGTCACAGTACTTACAGGTAACTCCAGACTGTCTTTGATCATCCTGGAGGTGATCATTGGCTGAGCCTTTGCCATTCTGGTTATTCTTCTATCCATTTTGATGGTTGTCTTCCGTTTTCTTCCACGTCTCTCTGGTTTTGCTCTCCATTTTAAGGCATTGGAGATCATTTTAGCTGAACAGCCTATCATTTTTTGCACATCTTTATAGGTTTTCCCCTCTCTAATCAACTTTTTAATCAAAGTACGCTGTTCTTCTGAACAATGTCTTGAACGACCCATTTTCCTCAGCTTTCAAATGCATGTTCAACAAGTGTTGGCTTCATCCTTAAATAGGGGCCACCTGATTCACACCTGTTTCTTCACAAAATTGATGACCTCAGTGATTGAATGCCACACTGCTATTTTTTTGAACACACCCCTTTCAACTAATTCAACTAATTGCCCAATTGCACAGCCTTAAGAGCGTGCATATCATGAATGCTGGGTCTCATTTGTTTTCTGAGAATCTACTGAACCTACTGGTAACTTGTTTGCCACGTAGCAATAAAAAAATATACGAAAAACCTTGATTATTCTGGTTAGTCACATTGTACTGCTATTATTTTGAACAATACTGTAAGTACAGCTGCATACAAATAAAAAGAAAATAACCATATGCAACAGAACAGCGGACTGAAACAAGTGTTTTTAACCAATAATCTTGTGATACTAATCTCACTCTGAACTATTAAGCATTACATAATTTTCCTGATGGATAGAAATAGAGCATGGCAGAAAATGTACAGCTCATTCAGTGAGACTGAGACTTGAGGATTATTTATAGCACAACCTTATTATTTTAAATATTTTTTTTCCCCAGTTATTCTGAGTGGAAGTTACTCAAACTGAAAGTTCTAACCATCATTTAAAACGGCATAGACCGGTTCAGAAAAATATGGATATATTAGAAAACGTATGCAGAATGTTGCTATAGTGTTGTCTTATTTTGACCACATTGCATTTGGTAAGAGGCATCTATTTTTATATGGGAAATAAATATTTGCATTTTTTTGTAGCTGGCTTGCTCATAGCATACTGCTTCTTGGTCTCAAACGGCTGTAACAAAATTATCTATACTTTTTTCTTTCCAAAATCATTTTTAAGGGTTTAGGTCATATTTTGCCCACAGCAAAGCCTGGAGCAAGAACTGTAAACATAAATAGTTACCTACTTTTTCTTTAAAGGTTTCATAACTTTATTCAACAGATTTATGTCATTAATTGATATCCTCTCTGTTTTATTCCAGATAAACATTTCTCTGTATTTTACTGTTATGAAGAAATAACTATCTAGCATAAAACATTGAGGATCTCAATTAGGATGACAATCATTTACACTAATTACACCACATAATATAACAACAACAACAACAAATTGAACAGAAAATGTCAAAACTTTTAAAAGAACATAGCCAAATATTTAATTACAAAATAAAATACAGAAAGGGACAGGGACTCAAATAGCCAGGTGAATATTTTTTAAATTTTTAATTATTAATTTATGTGAATCATGAAATAAAAAATGGCTTGACTAAAATGTAGTCATTCTGTAACTTTCTGTAACAGATTGATGGCAGAAGGTCTGGGAACCTTGTCCTCTTTGAATGGCCAAGGAACTCCGAAAAGGCTACATGACTGACAGGTAAAACAACCAATCATGTTTTGTTTTGTGCCATGTCATGTTTCGGGGCATTCCCACAATAACAGACTAGTGTGTAATGCTTAACATATTTCACATACTTTTGAATATCCAGCATTTAGTTGATCATGATAAGCGCTCATTGTCACAGCTTTTAACATGGCACCTTTCTTCTTTCATGAGGGGGTTTGGCATCACAGCATCTTTGTTTCCATGTGGAACATTAAAGAACACAACACACACATCTCACGGAAATCTTGTATAATCATATATCCTCTTTTTGTGTCACACATTTACTCCTTCATATACAAGGACCCTGATTCCATTTATGCTTAGCAAAGTATTGGATGCCTGGTTTCCAATTCTCTCAAGGCAATGTTCTGCCTTGGCTTCCTTATGGGTTATCTGCTTTGTTTTATTGTTTTCTTGAATTTATGTGTTTGGATTTGGTTACCCAATTGGTGTTCCCTGGATTGTTTTTATACGGCCTACATCTCTGTTCATTGTCCTTTTGCTACTAATACATCTCTGCACATGGATCCCTCTGCTCTGCCTGAGTCTGCTATGTTACACATATGGCCTATTGCAACTGGGTAGTTTGAAACATCTTTTATAACTGGGTAGTTTGAAATTTGAAATTAAATCTACAGATTTGTATATTCAGACACTGTATATGAATTTTCATTAGTTTATAGAGGAAATTAAATGCCACTGGAGTAAACTTAGTACCTCTGTAAGTTAAATCAAGACATCCATAAAAATGTAAGTTTGTAAGTTTAGTGTAAATGTTTAAGCCAGGGGAGTGAGTTTACTGTATCTGTTCTAAAAGCTGGCCTCCATTACATTCACCCTCCCAAACCTTACTGCCCAGGTCATAGCACCACTGTAACAAAAATGCTTAATACTGCCATCTCTTTAATATAGGTATCAATAAAAAAGAAAAAATTAAACCCTGCTCTAACACACTTGTCTGTAATTATTGGAGCTGAAATCTGCAAGATGATAAGGAGATCTCGCATTACTGTGTAAAATAAAATCATAATTCTAAAGACAAGAAAAAAGTTACAACTAATTCTAAAGGTCTCAAAAATAATATCACATCTGATTTATTGTCATCTAGAAATTGTTTGGTCAGATCAAACTTTGATATTTTTTAATTTTTTTTTTTTTTTTTTATAATAGACATAAGAGATTAATAGTTCACTGACCCTTGGTCTGGTAGCTGCTCAATCATAAACTGGTAACATAAAATAACATCTTGTCATGGAAATATACTGCAATCCAGAACATGAAAACATATTTTAATATAAACAAAAACCATTTACAAAAACACAAAAACCATAAACCATTTATTTTATGCTTGTCAGTATGCAATAGTGGTGGAACGTTCGAGGGTCATGGTTCGATATGATTTCGTTACAACAGGACATTTTTTTCATTTATTTTAAACAGACAGCAGTACAAAAAAAAAAAAAAAAAATCCACCTAGATGTGAAAATAATAATATTATTACATTATATTTATATATAAAATCTGCAGCACATATATTCATACAAGGAATAAATTCTTGAAATATATTTGATTTATTTTACAGATAAACAAGGGGACATTTTTGTCAAAATTGAGTTTTTCCCATATTGTACAGTCGAACGGAATGCAAAAACTTTGAAGCTCAATATCTCAAAACTACTCGGAATGCAGATATAACCTTATAATTTCAAGAGGACGATATATATATATATATATATATATATATATATATATATATATATATATATTTAAATATATATATATATATATATATATATATATATATATATATAAATATTATGGACTCATAAGTCAGAATGCTGTTCAAAGAATTCAGTGTAAGGGTTTGGGGCTAATCACCTGCCTTTTGGGGTTGTTGGTGTTTGGATGCTTTGACAGCTCTCTGTGTCCACTCGTTTGATTTGAGTTTTCCCCTCCGTTAACCTTAATTGTTTTCCACCTGTTCTCAATGCTCTTCTAAATTCTTCCCTTTATAATTCCCTGTGTTTCTCTGTCCATGGCCAGACTGTTGTAACTCTTACCAATAGCTTGAGCTGGTCTGTGTACTCACCTTGTTTTGTCTTGTCTTCAGGCTCCAGTGTCTTTTGCTGTTTTGCTCTGTTTTTTGTTCTCACGAATGCAGTACGCCTAGAAGATTCCAGCGCTCATGTCTCTGGTATTCGGCTGTCGAATGAGCTAAACTGTGGAACAATACTCATCTGCCTTGTTTTATCCGTGTTCAATAAAGCTCAGTGTAACCCGCAACTGAATCCTGACATTCAGTTCAGCATTCAACACAATCATCCCTCAACAGCTAATTTACAGACTGATCCAGCTGGGGCTCAACACTTTGCTGTGCAACTGGCTATTGGACTTTCTGACTGGAAGGCCTCAGGCAGTACGGGTCAACAGTAACACATCCAGCAACATCACACTGAACACTGGGCCCCCCCAAGGATGTGTGCTGAGACCCCTCCTCTTCACTCTGCTGACCCATGACTGCACACCGTCACACAACTCCAACCTCTTTATTAAGTTTGCAGATGACTGTGGTGGGTCTCATTAGCAACAAAGATGAGACAAACTACAGGAGCGAGGTCAGCCGCCTGGCCGGGTGGTGCAGTTACAACAATCTCTCTCTGAACATAGAGAAGCTGAAAGAGATCATTGTTGACTTCAGGAGAGCACACACTCAGCACTTTCCTCTGACCATCAATGGTGTGACTGTGGAGAGAGTGAGGTGTGGAGAGGGTGTGCAAATCACAGAGGAGCTCTCCTTGACTGAAAACACTGCAGCACTGGCCAAGAAATCATAGCGTCTCTACTTCCTCAGCAAACTGAAGAGCCAGAGACCCCCCCCCCATGTACACCTTCTACAGAGGCACCATCGAGAGCATTCTGAGGAGCTGCATCACTGTGTGGTATGGCGCCTGCAACGCGTCCTGCCGGAAGACTCTACAACACATCGTGAGAGCAGCTGAGAAGATCATTGTGTCTCTCTCCCCTCCCTCCAGGACATTTATGGAACCTGTCTCACCCGCATTGCAGGTGATCCCACACACTCTTGCAGTTTAAATCTAGATTAAAGACCCATCTCTTTAACCTGGCATACACATAACATACTAATATGCTTTTAATATCCAAATCCGTTAAAGGATTTTTAGGCTGCATTAATAAGGTAAACCGGAACCGGAAACACTTCACATAACATGTACCTTCTACATCATTAGAAGAATGGCATCTACGCTAATATTTGTCTGTTTCTCTCTTGTTCCTAGGTCACTGTGGCCGCCAGATCCAGTCTGTATCCAGACCAGAGGGTCACTGCAGTCACCCGGATTCAGTACATATCCAGACATGATGGTGGATCAGCACCTAGAAAGGACCTCTACTGCCCTGAAAGACAGCGGAGACCAGGACAACTAGAGCCCCAGATACAGATCCCCTGTAAAGACCTTGTCTCAGAGGACCACCAGGACAAGACCACAGGAAACAGATGATTCTTCTGCACAATCTGACTTTGCTGCAGCCTGGAATTGAACTACTGGTTTCGTCTGGTCAGAGGAGAACTGGCCCCCCAACTGAGCCTGGTTTCTCCCAAGGTTTTTTTCTCCATTCTGTCACCGATGGAGTTTCGGTTCCTTGCCGCTGTCGCCTCTGGCTTGCTTAGTTGGGGTCACATCATCAACAGGGATATCATTGACTTGATTGCAAATAAATACAAAGACACTATTTAAACTGAACAGAGATGACATAACTGAATTCAATGATGAACTGCCTTTAACTATCATTTTGCATTATTGACACACTGTTTTCCACTTTGACACAATGTATTTTGTTTAAAGCACTATATAAATAAAGGTGATTGATTGATTGATTGACAACTTCATTCATAAGGCTGTGAACTCGCTCCCGAACTTTTACTCTCATGTCAACACTGCAGCTCTGAGGAATGTTATGGCATTGTTCTGCTGTTCTGTCATTTAAGTCAGTCTGGTGACAGAGATGACAGAGCCTTGACACTTCTTTAATATTGTTTTTGTGTGAGCATGTGGTTTCGAGTTCACTCAGATCATACACTCTTTAGTCTGTGCATTATGTAATATGTTTGGAGTGTGATGTTCGGATCCTGGCAAGACTGTCAGTTCACTTTTGGTTTGATGTCAGGGTTTGGGCATGTTTTGTCTTTGTCTTGAGTGCATGTATCGATTGTTCATTCCCCCATCCTCCGCTCTTGATTAATGGTTTTGTTTGTGGTGTTCTGTGTTTTGTAGCAGACAGCTTGTGAGTGTTGGCTGTGTGCTGACATGCCGTCTTGTTGTGTGAGTTCACATCTCATGAGTGTTCTTTTTGGCCACATGTTCTTGTGTTATGATTTGTGTGAACACAAGGCTTTTATGTTTATTATATATGCCATGTGTTTGTATACTGTCTATCCCTGCCCCTGTTACCTCATTATGAGTTTATTTTTCTTAAAAATAAAAGCCCTCCATGTGATTTCAGTCCTTCGCCAGTTTGTCATTGTTAACACCCTTATATTGGTTTTGTAGTCCTCTCCTGACTTTCCTTTTTTGTGCCTTATAGTTTTTTTTTTGTTTCTTGTTTGAACTTTAATTTAAAAAAAACTCATTGCTTTGCACCAGAGTCCTCGCCTCATCTGTTACCTCAAATCTGACACAATGGGGACTTTTTCTTCGACTTTGCCGTGAATTCCTCAATAAAATCTTCCAGAGCCAGGGTGGCCCTGGTCCACCCAGTCAAAGCTACCAGAAAATACCAATGGTCTGGAAATAAAATGAAATGACTAAATAATCAATAGGTCCAACCCATTACATCAAGTTCTTACCACTTGGAGATTTCTGGTATTGCCAATGGCTCCCAGCTCCCAGGCTGTTATTATAATTTATTATAGAGCAATTAGGATCGATGGTAGCTGCTCCCACTAGCTACTATTCTGAATACTGGTGCACCACAAGGCTGTGCTTGCTTTACTATAATTCACTGTTGAACATCCTGCAGATCCACAGCTTTGCTTCCAAACCCAACAGTAATCATATCATCAAGTATGCTGATGATTTCACAGTGATGTGTCTCGTCTAACAATGATCAATCAGCATAAAGAAATTAAGTTGTAATTTGCTACCTGGTGTACAGCCAATAACTTGTCTCTCAAGAGATTTTTCTTTTTATATATTTGATGGTCACTGGCATGTTAATTGTGCTACAGCACAAGGTGAAACCCACCGAGTTCATCAACTTATCTGACCTCATGCAAAAGCTCACAGAAATCCTGATTAATCTTAATTTAAAGTTTCATTATTCTGTGTAATATTTTAGGAGTTGCAAATGGCTCAAGCAAAGTGATTTAATGAACCCAACCTGTGAGAATTATATTAAGAGAATAAGCACTAAATCATCCAAAGTAACAAAACAAAAGAAGAAGAAGAAGAAGAAGAAGAAGAAAACCAGCAGACACAAGCAAAATATGAAGCCAGAAACATATTTTAAGTGAATATGCAAACACAGAATGCTTACTATAAATTACCATTTATAAACGTTGGGTATGCACAAAATGGGCATAGAAACATGCATAGGCAATTTTCCATGCACATTTCATGATTTATACAAAAATATTAACTTGGCGTAAATATTTATGCACCATATGGATAATCCGTATGAACAGTTTTTCCTGGAGTAAGAAAAGTAATGATGTAAATAATGATTTTTAACTCTGTTTTCATGTCGATATACACATTTACATTAAATATTCTACTCTCTTTAATGGAGATAAACACTGAAATTACATAATATTTACAAAAAAAAACATAAATTACATAATTTTATTAACAATAGGCTACATCATTTTCCTGGGGTATGCTATGTTTTAATGACAGCTAGGAGTGCTATAGGTGCACAATAAATCATCTTTAAACTAAACTACAGATTACATATTTTGATAAATGTTTTAGTTAGAACAATGGTGTTGATGTCAAATGAAAAATACCACTATATTAGAAGCATATAACTAAGAGAAAACTGTAAGGTTTGCACATTACTTTGTCTGTGACTTGTCGAACCAGACAATTGTGTTTACACTGCAATAAATGGGCCTGTTTCCACAAAACAAAACAAAAAAACTGACTTTTTGCACTGGATTTTTGCACAGGTTCTGATGTAAAATCTTAATCTACAGGAGCATCTCAGTAAATTAGAATGTCATGGAAAAGTTCATTTATTTCAGTAATTCAACTCAAATTGTGAAACTCGTGTATTAAATAAATTCAGTGCACACAGACTGAAGTAGTTTAAGTCTTTGGTTCTTTTAATTGTGATGATTTTGGCTCACATTTAACAAAAAACCCAAAACCCTAAATCTTAACAAATTAGAATATGGTGACATGCCAATCAGCTAATCAACTCAAAACACCTGCAAAGGTTTCCTGAGCCTTCAAAATAGTCTCTTAGTTTGGTTAACTAGGCTACACAATCAGGGGGAAGACTGCTGATCTGACTGTTGTCCATAAGACAATCATTGACACCTTTCACAAGAAGGGTAAGCCACAAACATTCATTGCCAAAGAAGCTGGCTGTTCATAGTGCTGTATCCAAGCATGTTAACAGAAAGTTGGGTGGAAGGAAAAAGTATGGAAGAAAAAGATGCACAACCAACCAAGAGAAGCGCACAGCCTAATGAGGATTGTCAAACAAAATCAATTCAAGAATTTGTGTGAAGTAATGGACTGAGGCTGGGGTCAAGGCATCAAGAGCCACCACACACATACATGTGAAGGAATTCTGCTACAGTTGTTGTATTCCTCTTGTTAAGCCACTCTTGAACCACAGACAACATCAGAGGCATCTTACCTGGGCTAAGGAGAAGAAGAACTGGACTGTAGCTCAGTGGTCCAAAGTCATCTTTTCAGATGAGAGAAAGTTTTGTATTTCATTTTGAAACCAAAATCCTAGAGTCTGGAGGAAGGGTGGAGAAGCTCATAGCCCAAGCTGCTTGAAGTCCAGTATTAAGTTTCCACAGTCTGTGATGATTTGGGGTGCAATATCATCTGCTGTTAGTCCATTGTGTTCTTTGTAAACCCAAAGTCACTGCACCCATTTAAAAAAAAAATGTCATCATTCTGCTGACCAACAGGGTGAAGCAGAAGACCTCCACGGCGAAGCAGATGGAGCAGAAACCCACCAGGGCAAAGCAGATGGGACAAGCCAACCAGGGCAGAGAAGCAGACTTCCACTGCAGAGCAGGAGCTCACCAGGGTGGAGCAGACAGAGCAGAAGCCCACCAGGGTAGAGCAGACGGGACAGAAGCCTGCCAGGGCGGAGCAGACGGGACCCATGGCAGAGACTGGGGCCTAGTGAAAGCAGAGACAGACAACAAAGGCAGTGCATTCATGGTCTTAGGGACGGAGGCAGGAAACACAGAAAGTTCATCAGTAGTCTCCCTGGTGACTAATGAACATGCAGACAGTTCATAAACCAGCACACAGACTGAATCTAGATAGTTAGACAGTTCACAAACAGATTCCTAGGGGAATATGGGATGGACTGACAGTTCAAAATTGGGTGTGTTAACTGATACTGCACTGGTAGACATATCAGTGATTGAAACTGGACAGACAGAGAAGTCAGGAACAGATTAATTATTTAACTCATTGGTTAAGACTGGCAAGAGAGATGGTTCAGAATTAGACACACTTGGGGAAACAAAACAAGTATACAGTTCCTGAATGGTCTCAATGACAGCTACAGGGTTAATGGGAATAACATGGGGGGTATTTGTAGTTTCTGGACTCATGACAGTCAGGTTTAAAGGTTCAAAGACAGGTTTTTGGGCTGCCTCTATAGCCGTAACAGGAAAGGCAGAGAGTTCACAAATGGCCTTCATAGCCGTGACAGGATGGGCAGAGATTGCACAAAAGGCCTCCTTGGCCGGAACCAAACAGAAAGAGAGTTCACAAGTGGATACTACTGACATCTCTGGGGGGTTTTGCAGTGGATGCTGACACCTCTGGAAGTTATAAAGCAATACCAACAGGAAAAAGGGAGAGTTCATATGGAGGCCATCGGGTACGGAGTTCAGCAACGGTCACTTTGAACATGACAGGACAGACTGAAAACTCATAATCAGCCTCCTTGGCTCTGTAGGCAGGGAGTTCATAAATGGATACCACTGACACCTCCGGAGGTTCTGCAGCAGATGCCGCCACCACTGAAGGTTCTACAGCAGTAACATCAGGGAACAGGATGTTTGGGAAGTTCTGAGGTGGTGTATACAGCCCAAAAACACCATAAAGCAATCCCTATCAAGGGAAGCACTTCAGACAAGGAAATCAGTTCAGAAACAGGAGGGCTAGAGTGAGTGGGTTTGGGGATACCAGTGGAGATGTGTCGAGACTCTGGTTGAACAGCTGAGACATGACAAGACTCTGGATGAACAGCTGAGATGTGACGAGGCTCTAGCAGATCAGCTTAGATGTGACCTGACCCCTGATAATCAGCTGTGACTTGACTTGACTCATAAAAATCAACAATGACTTGACTCGTGAAGATCAGCGGTAACTTGACTTGACTCAGGAACATCAGCAGTGACTTGACTTGACTCAGGAAGAACAGCAGTAACTTGACTTGACTCAGGAAGAACAGCAGTAACTTGACTGGACTCACGGAGATCAGCTGTGATTGACTGCACACACAAAGTGGCTAAATTAACGAAAAATAAAGCCTCAACAAGTGTTGACATTTCCCAACACCACAGCAGTAATGACTTTATGAACTACTTTACTTCTAAAATAGATACTATTAAAGATAAAATTGCAACCATTCAGCCGTCAGCTACAGTATCACATCAGACCAGTGTTAATTTCGTTGACTAAATATTTTCGTCATTATTTTCGTCACGAATATATTTTTGCCGACGAAAACGAAACGAAAACTAAAATAGAAGGCACTGATGGAGACTAAAACTATGACTAAATTGACTGACATTATCGTCAACGAATAAAGGACGAGACGAAAATAGACTGTGACGAAAATCAAATCAGCAGACAGGAGAGATGCGAGGAATGAGCAAAAGAACCGGCAAAACAGAACAGACTGCATGAGAGAAGAGAACCAATCAGAGCCTGACTTATTGAGACGTGAAGCGAAGGTTTTCAGTTTTTATGAGCTCCCGGGAAGTCGGCATTCGAAGAGGTGATAGGGACTTTAAGCAACAGCCTCTGGTGGAACGGCAACGCCAGTCTGGCGTTGTATTGCGCCTGCGCGAATTTAACTGCTACTTTGTGACGTTCTAATTTAACGGTCTACTACGGGAGAACAGCTGATTTGCCAGAGTCGCTACAACGTGAGAGGTTAGGTAAATAAATGTTTTGTTTTTAGACTTATTTACATCATACAATATTAAAAACTCCTCTTCTGACAAAAGATTGTCATTTAACGCCAAAAGCAATCATTCTCTTGCTTTTTTAAATTATATATTTTTTTGGATCTCAATACATGAATTAATGCTGCGTTGCGCTGTTCTGTTTTACCGTTGCTTAGTGACTTTTACGTTCTTGGCTACAGCGGTGTGACGGCAAACTTCCGGTCGCTGTAGCCGTTCCATTCGCAGCTGTTGCTTAAAGTCCCTACTGTCTAAAAGAGCGACAAAATGTCCACAGCTCACTTCACGTTTGACTACGAACAAAACAAAACAAAGTGTAAAGCACGCAGAACGCTCATTCGTGGCAAGAACACAACCAATTTGAAAAGACATACAGACGAGCCACCCGGACATTTTCTCAAATGTAATTTTACAACGATGTTCTTTTGTTTATTGAGCTAAGCAAAATTGGAATAGTGCAGTGCGTAGATGTTGTAGCATTAAATATTACGAACTGAAAAGTACTGTAAAATAGCCCTTTCTTCAAATTAGATGCGAGCACAATACTAATACGTAATATCATGATAAATACATTTGATTAATACTAATGTTTAGTATATTTTATAATGTTCTACTTGTTGACAATATCACAAATATTTCTATATTAGTCATGTGAAACATGAATGTTCACATCCTATCATTATACATACAAATCTAGCAATATTGTAGTATTTAAAACATACAATATTGCTAGACAAATGAATACCTTATAAAATCTTGTTACTTTTTTTATCCACCTAGCTGCCAACTTATTAAATATTTACTTTAAATGTATGCACTTATTGTTCAGCTCAGCTGTAAGCTTTAAGGTCCTGGACCTAACTTTATTTTTCTTTTATTGATGGTCAATTGGCAGCTAGTTATTGTTTACATTATCATGACAGTGTTTGTTGCTGCATAAAAGCTTTTGAATCGAAATAAAGACACAGTTGTGTTGAAATAAAGTTGAATTTGTGTTTTATATATTTTGGTTAAGTTTGTTTCCTATACCAGCTGTAAAAAATTGTCTAGTAAATCTGTTATTGATTTTAGTCTTATTTTAGTCGACTAAAATACCAAGCAATTTTAGTCGACTAAAATACCAAGCAATTTTAGTCGACTAAAATTAGACTAAAATTAAAACAAATCAGATGACTAAAACTTGACTAAAACTAAAAAGAATTATAGTCAAAAGACTAAGACTAAAACTAAATTAAAATTTCGTGTCAAAATTAACACTGCATCAGACAGTGCACTATAGACCCCCTGAGGAACAGTTCCATTCATTCTCTACTATAGGAAAGGAAGAATTGTATAAACTTGTTAAATAATCTAAACCAACAACATGTATGTTAGACCCTATACCATCTAAGCTCCTAAAAGAAGTGCTTCCAGAAGTCATAGATCCTCTTCTGACTATTATTAATTCCTCATTGTCATTAGGATATGTACCCAAAACCTTCAAACTTATTAAGCCTCTCATCAAAAAAAAACACAACTTGACCCCAAAGAACTAGTTAATTGTAGACCAATCTGCACTGGATACTAATATCCAAACTATAGTGAAACACTATCAATTAGCATAGTAACAAGATCGGCAGTTTAAGACATTAACTTATAAGCACAAAACACAAGATACTTCTTTTTTCAATATGAATAAGGCTTTATTAGATAAATCTAAGACATATAAGCTAATCTAACACATAAACACACGCACTCACACATTCACACAAGTTGCAGGAAGATCGAAAGTTAGGAAAAGATGAGTTTAAGAGAATGGAAATATGGAATCCAAAGTTTACAGCAATACGTTAAATTGCATATACATGAACAACCATCAATCACGTAATTAGCCCTCGCATTGAGTTCCTCAATGGGGTTAAAATTATATTAGATACACCAGCACAACAAATATCTGGGGATACATTGCCTTGGTTTCCTGTGAAAGGGACTCCCATTGAAAGGGGTATCCCGGTGTCGCTGATTGGCTGGAAGTTCAGTAGCGGCTGAAGTGACGTCTTGGGAAGCCTGTGGTTGTTGGGTGTTGGCTGAAGCTGGAGTTGTGTGGCTGGTTGGAGTTGAAACGCGCAGACGAGGTCGACGTTACAAAACTTAACTCAGAACACGAAACTCTCAAACGGCCACACTTCAAATGTTGTCTTGACCAATCAGATATTGTCTTGGCTCGGGGGTATCATAAATTATATGTTTATCTTACCAAGCATGTGGTCCGAATTTTCCTGCTCTTGCAGGGTATAATTTTGGACATGATTCCTTTAACACGAATATGATACATGTGACAAATAAATGATTGTCAGGGCTATTTCAAGCAAGTAGATTCAATCACACACATACCAGACATGACTATGTATCCTTTAGCTATCCCATAGTTATTAAAAAAAAAAAAACATACACAATAAGTGATTATAACATGATAGTCAAATGAATAACACATAAATGAATATGGGGTGAAGCGACGGACTGATTCATTTATAAGTCTTTTTGAGTTCATTCTGGTCCATATACATGTACAAAAAGCAGTTTCTTTGCCATTCTCATGACAAAGAGATGTTCTGTGAAGACAGAGGTTTAAAGTCCCTCCCCCCTTAGGAATTTCAGTCTGGTTCTGCTAGGTGGGGGAAGTCAATGGAAGTGTTTAACTCATGGGTTTCCATGTGATGTCCAGCGTTGCATTTCAATTACGAAAAAACAAATTTGAAACCAAATTTCTGTTCTTCGAATTGAAATTGTAAATAATTGTTCTAGTGGTGTTAATGTTGAAAGCTGTTGTGTGAACAAGTTGGTTGGTCATCTTGCTTGGTTCTTGTGGCACTAGAACTGATTTATGACTTCCTGAGGAATTCAGCTTGTGTTTCAAGGCACAGCTTTGATAGACTCTTTAATTTGTCTGGTTCGACTCATTCCTGTTACACAATTAACCACGACATTCTTTTGCATAGACTTGAACACTTTGTTGGCATTAATGGAAGTGCATTAGCATGGTTTGAATCGTACTTATATGATCGCCATCAGTTGGTAGCAGTGAATGAAGATGTATCAAATCAATCGCAAGTGCAGTATGGAGTACCTCAAGGCTCAGTACTAGGGCCGGTACTCTTCAGACTTTATATGTTACCCTGGGGAGATATCATCAAGAAACATGGTGTTAGCTTTCACTGTTATGCTGATGATACTCAGCTCTATATTTCTTCGCAGCCTGGGGAAACACACCAATTTGAAAAACTAATGGAATGCATAGTCGATATAAAAAACTGTATGACGATTAATTTCTTACTGCTAAATTCTGAAAAAACAGAGATGTTAATTATAGGACCTAAAAACTCTGCTTGTAATAACCTAGAACACTGTCTAAGACTTGATGGCTGCTCTGTCAATTCTTTGTCATCAGTTAGGAACCTAGGTGTGCTATTTGATCGCAATCTTTCCTTAGAAAGCCACATTTCTAGCATTTGTAAAACTGCATTTTTCCATCTCAAAAATATAACGGCCTATGCTCTCAATGTCAAATGCAGAAATGCTAATCCATGCATTTATGACCCCAAGGTTAGATTATTGTAATGCTTTATTGGGTGGTTGTTCTGCCTGGTTAGTAAACAAACTTCAGCTAGTCCAAAATGCAGCAGCAAGAGTTCTTACTAGAACCAGGAAGTATGACCATATTAGCCCGGTCCTGTCAACACTGCACTGGCTCCCTTTCAAACATCGTATAGATTTTAAAATATTGCTTATTACTTATAAAGCCCTGAATGGTTTAGCACCTCAGTATTTGAATGAGCTCCTTTTACATTATAATCCTCTACGTCCGCTACGTTCTCAAAACACAGGCAATTTTTTATAATACCTAGAATATCAAAATCAACTGCGGGCGGCAGATCCTTTTCCTATTTGGTGCATAAACTCTGGAATAACCTACCTAACATTGTTACACACTCTTGCAGTTTAAATCTAGATTAAAGACCCATCTCTTTAACCTGGCTTACACATAATATACTAATATGCTTTTAGTATCCAAATCCATTAAAGGATTTTTAGGCTGCATGAATTAGGTAAACCAGAACCGGAAACACTTCCCATCACACTCGATGTACTTGTTACATCATTAGAAGAATGGCATCTATGCTAATATTTGTCTGTTTCTCTCTTATTCCGAGGTCACCGTAGCCACCAGATCCAGTCTGTATCCAGATCAGAGGGTCACTGCAGTCACCCGGATCCAATACATATCCAGACATGATGGTGGATCAGCACCTAGAAAGGACCTCTACATCCCCGAAAGACAGTGGAGACCAGGACAACTAGAGCCCCAGATACAGATCCCCTGTAAAGACCTTGTCTCAGAGGAGCACCAGGACAAGACCACAGGAAACAGATGATCCTTCTGCACAATCTGACTTTGCTGCAGAGGAGAATTAGCCCCCCAACTGAGTTTCTCCCAAGGTTTTTTTCTCCATTCTGTCACCGATGGAGTTTCGGTTCCTTGCCGCTGTAGCCTCTGGCTTGCTTAGTTGGGGTCACTTCATCTACAGCGATATCGTTGACTTGATTGCAAAAAAATGAACAGACACTATTTAACTGAACAGAGATAACTTCACTAAATTCAGGGTGTACTCACACTAGGCACGGTTGCCATGAACCGGGCCCGAGTACGATTGTCCCCCCTCCCCACTCCCCCTCTGGCCTGCACTCACATAAAGGGTTTCAGCATTCGTGCCGGAGCACGCTTACGTCATTATGGTGCGACGGTTTCGGGATAAACAGGAAGAGCGGCGCTTTATGAACACAATGGAGTGCATCGCTCTGTTTTCTTTGTGGATAATTTTGTGTTGTTTGGTCCACAGCCTGTTGTTAAACAGATGTGTCGCCTTAGTGGCGCGAACATTTTCACGTAATCGTGCTGCTCGTATGAGGATGTTTGCAAGATACCAGCTGAAGTGCAGCAAGGACTTTGCAGTTTTTAGTTTTTTTATGCGTTTTGCACCTCTGCCGTAGACCAAAGCGACCCTTTCCCTGCCATGTTGGTTTTGGAGCGTCGCAAAACCGTGATGCAAAGCGTCCTTTTCCGTGCCCCGGCACGGTTAGCGCTCACACTGCATGCGAACCGCGCCCGAGTCCAACTGAACCGTGCCCTGGCCCACCTCTTCCAAGCGGGCCAGGGCCGGCCAATTGAGCCGCGCCCGGACACGATTCGGAGCACTCACACTAATCAAACGAACCGCGCTTTGGTGGTCAAACGCACTCGGGCACGGTTCAAACTGGCAGTGTGAGTACACCCTCAATGATGAACTGCCTTTAACTATCATTTTGCATTATTGACGCACTGTTTTCCTAATGAATGTTGTTCAGTTGCTTTGACGCAATGTATGTATTTTGTTTAAAGCGCAATATAAATAAAGGTGACTTGACTTGACAAAGATCAACTGTGTCTTGACTTGACTCACAAAGATCAGCTGTGACTTGACTGGGCTCACAAAGATCAGTTGTGACTTGACTGGGCTCACAAAGATCAGCTGTGTCGCATTCCTCCTCCACAACATCCACAGTGAATGAAGTGCCAACACACAAAGCATAGTCCATAAACTGACAAAGTGATGAATGCGGACCCTCGCGTCTAAGCTTAGAGCTCAGCGGTTGATTAATGCCATCGCAAAAAACTCTATCAACAAACAGTCCGGTAAATCAGAGTAATAGGCAATGGCTAGATACTCTTGAATATAGTTCTCCATTGAACACCTTGTTTAAGAGCTAATAATATATGTGGTGTGTCCATTCCTGGCCAATGTTTCTCTGAAAAGCTGCTGGATCCTTGTGTAGCCGAGAATTCTATAACAGAGCTGACGAGACGAGAGGCTTGCAGAACCATGTGCAAGATTTATTAATAAACAAGGTCAAAAACACAGGCAGAGTCAAATAACGGCGAACAGTATCCAGAGGGCTTCACAAAAGGGGTAATCCAAAATAAACAGGCAGAATGTCAGGGAACAAACAACAAGGCAACACATAAAGACTAGACTAAGACTGAACTAGAACAGAGAAACACAGAATGGCTTTGTAAAGCAGCTAACACTTGGGGACTGATAAAGAACAATACACAACAGAACAATACACAAGCCTAATTAAGAACATGGAATGGCATGGAAAGGTAGCTATAGCTAAACAATACTCAGCAATTTGAAAGGGATCTGAGTGAGTGTTATACTGTATAGTGAATGTGTGATTGCTTACAGCTGTGTGTGATTGTTTTCATGTGAGCTTGTGATTAGTCCAATGGAGCATGGGAAATGTAGTCCAGGGTGATGTGTAGCAGTCAGTGTTGTGGGAGTCCATATGGAGAGTCGGTGACCTCTGGTGGTGAGTGAACGGAAGTTTATAGACCAGATTCGTGACAGATAACATATACTACTGTAGTTTGCAATATGAATCAGTATAACAGTATAAATAAAATGACAACAAATACTAGTTTGGAATATAAAACAGTATAACAGATGGTTTTGTACAGGTACAATTACTGGAAGCGAATGTCACCAGAAGCCTTGCACATTCAAGTTACAAATGGCCAAGCTTGTTCTTATTTTATAAACAATGATAATCTAGGGTTAGAAATTAACTAGGACTGATTGCAAACATGCTGCAAAAGTGAACAAAGTGCCCCCAAAGTGTTTAAAGTAATAAAGCAACCTTGCTTGAAAATCTATTTTAGGCTTTTAGATGTGTTTTGAAACATGGTAGATGGTTTGTTTTCAGTCCAAACCCTTCATTAGCTGATGGTATACCATCTTGAAAGAGCAACAAACTGGCTGGTCACACTAGCTTAAACTGGTTAAGCTGTTTTTGGAACAGTGGATGGTTGAACAGCCAATAATGAGCTTGGAACCATCTATTATGCTTCAAAACTCAGCTGTCAGCTGAAGCTTTATTTTCTAACAGAGGAAATATCCATGTACTGATCAATTATATCTGTAGCAACAGCTGTAATTGCTTTTTTGAAGAACTTATTACAATGAACATTTATATCAGAGACTTTATTTTATAGAATAACTAGACTATATATATATATATATATATATATATATATATATATATATATATATATATATATATATTTGTTTTTTTTTTTTTTGTTTTTTTTACGTTCACTTAACGTCCATGAAGACTAAACAATTTATTAAATTCCACATTAAAAGTTGTGATACTGTCATGCTCATAGAGTGTGGGCCTCTCAAATCAGCTTGAGTCACTGAGAGCCCAAAGGAATGCAACCGGCCTGAAATTTAACATTCCTGGATAATATGACAGGCTTACACAGTAAAACAAATGTGACAGTTTTGCATATAATAGAATCTCATTTAATTTGCATTACAAAACAAATCCCGAATAATTAATTTACATTTTAATTTAAGCGTCCGTCCTTTGAGAAAACACAGGATAGATAGCGACAAATGAAACATTAATTTGGAATTAAAAAGATCTATGGATCATCTCCTGTGAGAGGATTTGTAATTAAACCTTTTTTAAGCTTGCTAGACAAACATCACTGCTCAGTACAAGAATGTTCCTATCTCATGAAATTAGTGTAGACAATAGACAGGGCTGTCACACCAAGAACAATGCTCACAGCCCATCTCTCCCCTCAAATGAACCATGTGGCAACTGATCTAAATCATAATATGTGGAGACGTGCCAACCTAAAAAAGACAAATGACCAAACTAATAAACAAATGAGATAGACTAGTCCATAGGGAAGATGTCAGCCAAACTGATTCCAGCAAACTGCAAACACTTCCCAAGGGTTAACAGATGGTGGTCAGTGCTTAAAATGCCAAGCAGAGCTCCACTGAATGCTTTGTTGTGTGGGATGGGGAAGGCAAAATTGGATTTGAGAGTTCTGAGAGAATGTGGTGATAATTATAAGGAATCAAGAGCCAAACCTAGAGATTGTAGTTCATATGTGGTGAAAAGGAAAACAAATTAAGTATTGCTCTGTAAAATAGAATCATTAGTACTGTTTGTTAAAGAAAGCATCACTGTATTGCGCAGGGATTTGAACAAACCCCTAACACTAAGGGGGATTTCCTAAGAATGTGGCAACAAACAGTAACACTAGAAACTTATTCTAGTGGCAGTGGAATTTACACAGGCAAGAATCACCCATGTTCTTCAGAAAAAAAATAAAAAAATAAAAGTAGTTCTCTATGGCTGAGTATGCAGAAGTTAATTAGAGAAACATGCACTCTGTGCCCTGCAGAACTGAAACTGAGTTCCAGTATATGCACCCTTTCTTGCTTGATTCAGAGGATAAACACAACCCAGGATAACAAGACATGTAAAAGTATTTATTTATTTATATGACTGACTAAGTGACAAAATAGTTTGACCATAACATATGGCAAAATTGTATCCATGGAAACTTTCATGCATTATTCCATGTGGACATACATCTCGACACAATATGAACATGACCAAACATCATGACATGACATGTGAGAACCAATTTGTGAAGTTTTGTGTTACCAAACTGTTTCTGTAAAGTGTGGCCACCTGGTTATTGTTCTGTTGCAGGATAGCAGTTGTGATTTTATGGGACACTTGGGACAAAGATTAATGCACTACTACTATTAGACTTTGTTAGTATTGTTTCACATTAGTTAGAAAGCCTACTTGCTGTGGCATTGGATGATAACATGCTTCAAATCACCCCCCCCCCCCCCCACCCAGTTTCAGCCATCAGTTTCAGCCATCTTTTATTCTGTTGATTCCAAGAGTGCCTGATAAATAATTCAGATCGAATCATGTTCCATTTATGCTGTTTCCGCCACTGGAATTAATATTAGGGGTCACAGGAGTGCAATTTCCCAGAGTTATGCACATGAATGTTAAATACAATACCTTTTTGGAAATGATGTATCTTTGAATCTTCTATGTGCAGAGCACAAATACACCACATGGGAATATGGGTGATGGCAGCAGGCAGGGTTCACAATGCAGATGTTTCCAGATGGCACTTTTGCAATGAAGTTTGGAAAAGTAAAACTGCCCATGATTATTTGTACCCTCAAGCAAACTTTACTTTAGACCAGGGCTATTTACTGCACTTAATTTGTGGACAAGATTATCAAATTATAAATTTGAAGGGAGCCTGGTGGGTCGTCATCCCAGAGTTGTTGTTTTTTTTTTATTCTCTAGACAGTGTTACCAAAAGACATGATCACAATCTATTCATGCAGGACAGCCTGTGTAAAGAGAATTCTTCAGGCTATATCTGAGGTGGACAGTGTTATGAGGCATTCATAGAGGGATAAATTCACTGGAGGTCACTGAATCACTGTGCTGTTGGTTTCTGGTAGGCATTCACCTGTATTAGTTGGTAAATCACTGTCTAGACTCTCATTGGAAGATGCTGCCCAGCAACAGTCAGTTTTTCAAATGCAGAGTAACCACAGGTGTCATCACATTATCTATGAGCTTAATTCACAAACCTTTCACAAACACAAATTGTATTAATTTATGCCATTTTGAAGTTCTTACACAACACAGTCTGGCATAGGCCTGCATTCGCCGTGTTTTTTTTTTTTTTTTTTTACCTACCACATGTGTCAATCGGTGGGTCGGGCTAAACAGACAGCAATGTACTGTAGAAGCAGGCTTTGGCCTTCTTCTACAGAGGTGGTGTTTATCCACACTATTATGTCATAAAGTGGCAGATTCCAAAACCTGTCGTTTTGGCAGTTTGGCTTCAATATAATTTTTAAGATTCTGAAACTTAGAAAATAATTTTAATTTTATTTATTTATTAATAAAATAGCATACAAAAGACAAAGGGAATTTAGGGAATTTCGATTTCTCAGTGACCCCTTTAAGACAATTATCACAGAACATTAAGACAATTGTTTTGTATTGCATTTTTCAGAAAAGTTGTTATACTGTATATCTAATTAAATATGCACTAATTTCCATAAATCACTGGATACAGAAAGGTTCAAAGTTCTTGTTTAATTTATTATTATTATATTATAGTTTTTTACAAAGGGATTTTCTATATTTTTTTTATCAAACAGTGGGTAAAATAAGTATTGAACACCACCATTTTTATATATTTCTAAAGGTGCTGTTGGCATGAAATTTTCACCACAAATTCTCACCACCAGTTCGGTAACAAAGCAGTCAAAACATACAAATAAAACAACAGAAATAAGTTCAGAAATTAAGTTATGTGTAATAAAATTGATTGACCAAGGAAGAAGTGAATTGAAAATTTAACATGCTTACTGAAATGTATTTAATATTTCGTACAAAAGCCTTTGTTGGTAATGTTAGCTTCAAGACGCCTCCTTTATGGAGAAACTAGTGCATGCATTGCTCAGGTGTGACTTTGGCCCATTCTTCCAAATCTTCCAAATCTGTGTCTTCAAATTTTGAAGTTTCCATGGGCCTCTTCTATGAAATCTAATCTTTACCTCTTTCCTTAGATTTTCTATTGGATTCTATGTGATTGGCTGGGCCATTCTAGCAGCTTTTCTTTCTTTCTCTGAAAGCAAATGATTGTTTCTTCGGCTGTGTGTTTGGGATCTCTCCTACTGGAATGTGCACCCTCATTTCATCTTCATTATCCTGATAGATGGCAGCAAATATTTATCAAGAATGTCTCTGTAAATTTTTTCCATTCATCCTTCCTTTAATTATATACATTTTGCCAGTGCTACACCATGATATTTTGGGGTGATGTGCAGTGCCATTTGACCTCCAAATATGGTGTGTATTATGGCATCCAAAGAGTACAATTTGTGGCTCATCTGACCAGTCTATATTCTCCCATTATTTCACAGGCTTGTCTAAATGTTGTGCAGCAAACTTTAAATGAGCTTCATCATACTTTTTATCTAGCAATAGAGCCTTGCGTGGTGAGCCTGCAGACAGGCACAGTGGTTGAGTGCTTAATTTATTGTACTTATTATTTTCCTTGAAACAATTGTACATGCTAATTTTTGAAGCTCTCCACAAGGGATCTTTCGCTATTGGACAACCCTACTGATAATTATTTTCACTCCTCTACCAGAAATCTTGCAAAGAGCACCTGGTCGTGGCCGGTTTGTGGTGAAATTATGTTCTTTCCATATCCGGATTATGGCCCCAACAGTGCTCACTGGAGCATTCAGAAGTATAGAAATCCTTCTGTAATCAATGCCAATCAGTATGTTTTGCAACAATAAGGTTCGAAGGTCTTGAGAAATCTCTTTGCTTTTACCCATCATGAAATGTTCCTTGAGTTACATGTCTTAATTCTTCCTCAACACAGCCCATTCCTATGGTTTGCGTTGGAGAGTCGGGCATTGCTGTCAGGGTCCTCCCTTTGGGCTTTCCCTGTCCCCCTCATGTCTTTGCGGAAATCATGGAAGGTGCCCTTGCCCCGTTACGGGAAGTGAGCATCAGGATCCACTACTATCTCGAGCTCGCGAGAACATCTGTGTGTTCACAGGGAACTCATGCTCAGGCAGCTCAGCCAGTTGGGACTTAGGGGAAAGGGCAAGATCTCCCCTGGACAGAGAATCTCTCAATATGGAGTTAGACTCGTGAGTATGGCGGCATATCTCACCAAAGAGCATGCCCAGTCCTTAAGAAGCTCTGAGCAACTCTGTGTCTACTACAGAGGTCAATATAGAAATGGTAGGCAGCCTCCAAGCAGAAGTTGGCCCATGATATTGTGGGTGCCATTCTCTTTGGCAAACCAATACCGAGGCGAACACCTCTCTTGGCAGACATCTGTACAGCTGTGGGCTGGGTGACACTGAACACCTTTGCAGGAGATTACAGTCTCTGCATTGAGCCAGTTTCTTCTCATGTGTTTGGTAACAGGTAAGTGGCAGGAAGAGCTGGCCGATGTCACGCTTGCTGCACCATTCTCCCTCACACGTGGCTGCTTGTCAACATTTGTAATAACAAATGGTTGTAACAGTGTTCAGGTTGTGGAGCTTTCCATTGACCCCATAATGATGAGTCACAACATAAATCATAGTGACCGACAGATAGTGAATATCTTGGTTACGTACGAAGATTCCTCATTCCTCATTGATAGAGGCAATGGAAGCCTTATGTCCCCATGCCACAACCTCGAACCATTGCTGGTTGCCAGGGACAGGTTCTCGCTCCCCTATATAAAACCTAATGAGTGGATGCACCTGTCGCCTATTTATACCTGTGTGCAAAGGGAGTGGCTCAGCATGCAAAATCCACTAGCCAAATTTCATTGTCATTTTCTCTTTATCAGAGAGGATTCAGGCTCCCAAGTAAGACCCGATTACCCTGAGACAATTTTTGGCTCAGTGCATGAGAAAAAAAACTTCCTTTAAACATATACAGTACATCGCAATGAAAATCTACAGGCACAAATAGATTTTGTTATGCTGCTATGAAACCACTTTAAAATTAGTTGCTGTTAAACACTCCACAAGGCTGAGGCAAATTAATTAATCTAATTAGCATCACATATTTTTTGAAGCATTGAAAAATCTGAAATATCTGTTGCTTTATTTTCGTTTTGTTGAATATAGAATTGCTTCCAAATACTTAGAACTTAAAACTTAAACTCAGCAGGCTTGAGTTGTACTCAGATCGTTTAGTCAAGTACCTGTAGGCACAGGTTTGATTGAATGAAACACATCAAGTATCATCAAAAAATATATATAAAAAAATTAAGCATGGACCCTTTCATTGTGCTATTGAAATGTAACAGAACAGAAATGTAAACACTTTCAGAAATGTCAGAAAATCAGACCTTCCTTTTTGTTGTTGCTGTATATGAAGCAGTATATCATTTGATAAATCTCTACCACAAAACATCTCAAAGTGTATTTATTTTTGCTCCCTGCTGAATTTACTCCAGTTGTTTGATAGTCTTTGAGCAGTTGTACAAGAGATTTAATGGCGTTTAAGCAGGATACACTCTATTGCTTTGACTGATTGGTGTAGTGCTGTGAACCCAGAAGTAACATTGTGATCTAACAGCACTATTTGTTCAGTGATTTACTTGATAATGTAAAGGGAATGAATTAAGTCTAAATGGCAATTATGTTCCAGCAGCAGTGGGCTGCAGACTTATGGCTTCATGTGCTAGTGTAGGAAATAACAGTGACATACACTATATGCCTACCCAGGGATTTCTCTAGCGTTTGACATTGGAAAACTGGCAAGCCTAATGCATCCCATGATACATATTACAGATGTCAAGTTCTATTTTTTTTTGCTAAGCTAGTGCTTTCATAGAGCACATATTTTACAATGGTCTACAAGAGACCTAAAACAACATTTATCAGAATAATTAAAATGCATTCGTTTTTAAAAAACCTATTATATTGTGTGAAAGACTAGAACTAGTTGTTATTGCACAGAACATATTCCAGATAATGCAGAATTTAAATGAATTCTTATCAATAAAGAGCACATATAGAAAACGTGATCTTCTGGATATAGTAATAAAATCCAGAATGCTGTAATGCTGCTTTAACTGCTGGTTATCTTCAGTTCTAATTTTATTCTAGATGTGGAAAGCCATTTCTATGTAAAATCTGCTGTAGTCGTTTATCTACTTTATATTGTTTGAGCATCAGGTGCAGCTTTACTCAATGTCAAACAGGAAAAACACTGTAAATATTATTTAATTACACCACCGGTGCAACACAAAATTAAAGGTTTTGTTTACTTCTTGTCAGTGATAGATATGTTTTGATCATTTTCATATTATGATTTGGTTCTTTAAAGCATACATGAATTTGCCAGACAAATGAAATTTACACTTTCATAAAGCCCAGAGCAATAATAAGAGACTGAAGCAATTCTGCACACAACACAAGAAATCACTGAACAAATTATTATTTCAGGTAAACAAAAATTATATGCATGTTGAGCTGTGAAGCAAAGCTAATGACTAACAATGCTGATTTATGATATAGCAATATATATCCATGGAAAATTATGTGAATTAATGAATAAGGTGTGCAGCACTCACTTCAGCACAGATGAAACATCCAAATATGAAGAATTCTCTTTCATTTCGCACATGGACCACACACATGAGAAAACCTCTTCAGCTGCTCTAATGCAGACTGTCAATTGATTTCTCTGCTCTTTCATGCACTTTGTAGTTGTTTGTTTGAGAAGGTGGTATTCCATCAAAGGAGAGAGTGATTTCCTTTCGTCATCTTCGAATTCAGTAAGTGCAGTGCAACTTTCTTTAGGAACTACATGTTAATACATGGATGTTGTGTCAGCTCTGCAGTTATACCTTGCTCTGCTGATATAATGTTCTACAATATGGCATAATTTGTCACTAGAAAACCACATAAAAGCCAAAAAAAAAAGTTGTTTTTCACAGACCACAACTATGCAGTGTTATTTTATTTTATTTTTTTGTATTTTGATAAATAAAAGTATTCTTAATATATATATTGCAGTGGATGGGGTGTGATCACTAGTAACAGTAGTCCTTTTTCATCTTTATTTGCAACTGTGAAGTGTACTATCACAGACTTACAGCAGCCCTGTATATACTTAAAAATGCACTAAATCTCTATGAATATCGACATCACTGTTGATGAAAAAGAAAAGTGCAGATTATTTCATCTCCTTGATCAAAAAAAAAAAAAAAAAAACAGCCTAAAGTTTCGCTGGCTTTAGTTGGCCACCAAGCTGTATTCAACCGGTCGAGCTGGCCTGATGCAATGGGAAGGGGTTTTGGGAACTTGTTTTGCTTTGAGACCAAAGCTAAGGGGACTATTTTAACAATGGATTATATGTGAATTATTGATGGGTCATTCTTGAACGATTTGTTCATTTTGAACAAATCTTTAATGTGACTTGGGAAGAACGGAGTCTCAAAGTGATTTGTTTTGTCACGCATGCGCAAAATTCTATATGTTCTGTACTGGAATTAGTCTAGTAGTTCACTTGTTTCGAGTCTTCAGGTTTTTCAAGTCGTTCGTTCATCACGTGACAGGGCCCATAAACTTAACCGGTGAAGTCTGAGTCAGAAAGAGACTTAACAATAATAACCAACTCTTTATTATCTTTGTTACAACATTACCAGTGTATGGAAATTAACCATCATGACAGAAATTCACACATTTATGAACTGTAAGAAGTAAAAAGCTACAATTTGAGACCAGAAACGCATCACCTTATTGTAAGAGTAAATAACTATAATGATGATAATAATAATAACTATGCACCCATTTGTAATGATGCTTATAAATTAATTTCTCTATCCAATGCTGTCACGTCACGGGACTAAAAATGAAGGATAGGTTAAAGTTTATGGGGCTGTCACATGATGAATGAACGACTCATACCTGAAGACTTCGGTCAGATAAGAAGTGAGTTGAGCTAATCATAGACCGAAGACCCAGGTAAACGAATGAATTAATCTTTTCTGTTTCTTATAGCATTATAGTTTTGTATTGTTTGTAGTGTGATTGACGTTTGCATAAGTAGTAGTCATGTTAGGGAAATAACGCAACATTTTAATTATATTTTGATTACATGAATGAAATGAAAAAAGAAAAAAGATTTTTTCATCTTGTTAATCAAGACTCAAAGGTCAGAGTCAGTTAAATGATCTCAACTTACTATCACTAATATGAATCAATGTTTCAGTGTTTGAATTACTGTGTATGTAGCCATGCCATTACTGTGGCATGGTAATAATAAATATTTGACGCAAATGTTGACTGAATTTTCTAAATGTTCTGCTTTCCTTACAGTCAGCCTGGGACATTGATCCTTTCTTCATCAAAGACACATAGTCATTAGAATGATTAGTCCATTTGGAGTGGATTTCCATTTAAAATTAGTCCAAAAATGCAGAGGGATTTTCTTTTGAATGCCTTAAATGAAAGCTGAACCAGACTGAGGTGCTGTGACCCCAGCAGGCTCCAGGCAAGCCATACTGACCTCTCCAATCAAACCAGAAACTCCCTGTGGCGCAGCAGAGAGAGGGTTCACCCTACACCTGGGACCCAATTTAAGCTAGCAGGTCAGTGACTTCATGGTTGAGAGAATGTGAGGATTCATTACGTGAGCGGAAAGACTGACGCCCCGCTGTTCTCCAGAGTCTTAGTGCTTTCTCTAAACTGATAAATGCGAAAATCATACACTCCTGTTGCCTTAAAGTAACCGTAGAAAGAATTGGCCTGTGACTTTTTTTTTTCAGACAAACTATTGAATTACCTTTGAAAAAATTTAAGTAATCAGAATATGACTTAAGAATACATAGAATCACCATGAAAAACACCATGAAAAACAGCATGGTTTAACTAATCCTTTAACACGCTTTGTTTTCTACCTGTATCCATCTATTTGCAATGTACTTGTAATAAAGCAATATAATCATTGAAAAGTGAACACAACTGCGTTTTTACTGCGGCATCAGTTCAATATAACAATGGCTCGCTTATACAGACTGACTGTGGGCATTTGCACTTCAATTACAGGATTATTGAAGAATCAGCTATTTTTTTAGGCGCTGTAATTTGGAGCAATGAGCCAACCCCAACCACGTCTGTCGATTTAAGTGACCACCCTAAGGGGTTACTAAAATATGTATAGACAAATTTTAAATTACATACCAGTAGAATGCTGTTGAATTATAAATAACCCCTGTGGAATTTCATGCTGTACAGAAAACCACTTTTCTGTACAGTGCGCATTGCCAAGTTAAGTCAGTACAAGAGGATAGGAATATATCATTAAATGTTCTGCTGCATCATCTCTCCATGTATGCAGCCATCATGTCAATAGAAAAACAGTGCAAATGGTGTTGTTATGGTGTTGTAGATATGTAAGGAGAAAATATACCTTTGTTCCTTGTCATGTATTCAGTCAGAGTCTTATTCAGTTTAATTTGCAAAGCAATCACAAAGGACAGTTTTATTGCTCAGAGGCTGCATAGAATACTTAAAGGTGAAGCCTATCCAAAAGTTTAAATTCTGTCATAAGTGACTCTCATTTCATTAGAATTTCTTTATTTAGTGGAATGCTGTTTATTTATTTATTTTTAATTTTGTAACTTTTTACCAAACTTTTTAATTTTGTACCAAAAATTTTTTTGGTATTGTAGCTCAATGAGGGTCAGTAAAAGTCAACATAACAAGTAACATAACATTAATTAACACACATATATGTGTGTGTGTGTGTGTGTGTGTGTGTGTGTGTGTGTTTTAACTAATCATTTTAATAGAGTTCTGAACTCAACATTACTCAGTATAAATCTTTGTTTTTTAAATGAGTTTCAAACTTACATAATCATTGAATTAAGTAATTTAGTTGTATTCAAGAAAGATTCTTGGTGTGCTGCAGTAGAGACAAGATGGATGGCTAATGTACTTCATGTTTCTTTTGCAGTGACAAATTTCAAATTATGTTTGTATATTGTCATAATAATGACACTGTTTAGTTGACATCTCTATAATGCTCATAATGGTATTGTCACACTCTGCCTACAGTCAAGGAGTGAGGAACAAAGAAACCATGAATGCACGGAACAATCTTCTTTTAGTTCAATAATCCGCAGGAATACACGTGGCAGACAGGAGCAAAGTAAACTCAACGGTAGACATACAATCTCAGTAACCTCGCACCATAGAACAATGAGGGCGGGGGGACCAAAGAGGAGGTTTCCGGTGGAGGATGAATCCCCCAAGAGGGGGCCGGCAGACAGGGACCACGGAGGGAGGAGCCAGGAAGAAGCTTGGAGCAGGAGGAGCCCAGCAGGACCAAGCCACAGCCATAACAGAGGCCCACGGTTGAGCCGACATTAGGAGTAGCCATGGAGGAAAAGTGTATACAGGGGGCTGACCAACAGCAGCAGAGCAGGTGGTGGAGGAACCTGAGGTGGATATGGAGAGTCGAAGAGCCAAGGTGCTGGGTAGGATCCAGAGGTCCCAGGTGGAGCCGATGGTGCTGGCAACCAACGAGGAGATGTGGATCCGGGAGGCCGTGGTGGAGCCGGAGCAGAAGAGGACTGAGGTGGAGCCGAGGGGATGAAGGTGCCTGATGGAGCCAGAGGGACGGAGGGATGAGGCGAAGCCAGAGGAGTGGAGTCCTAAGGTGCTGGGTGGTCGAAGCCAGACCAAGGCGGGGCCGGAGAGGTGAGGGAGCCAGGCAGAGCTTGTGGACTGCTAGGCCATCGATGGAGAGGAGCAAGCTAGGAGCCATGGTGGAGCTTACAGGTCAACAGGCCTAGGTGGAGGGTGGGCTCGGTCTGGGTGGGCTCTGGCTATCTGTCAGCGGTGGGCTCGGACATGCGCTCTGTGCATCGGGGGGATGGTGGGCTGGGCTCTGGGTCGGGAGTGGTTCCGGCGAGTTCATCTACAGGGCAGATGGTAAGTGGCGATCTGTTTCTAGCTAGAGTCCACACCACGAAGGCTGTGAATTCCTACCCAGGACCATATTTGGACGACTGCGGTCTCCACTCTGCGACAGTGATTCTGTCACACTAAAGTCTAAAGTCGAGGAATGAGTAAACCAGTAATGAATGGAACAATCTTCTTTTAATTCAATAAACCACAGGAATACACGGGGCAGAGAGGAGTACAGGAAACACAAAGGTAAACGTACAATCTCCGAAAAACCTGAACTTAATGGACCTGGGCTTATAAACACAGGATGATTGGGAAAACACAGGTGCTAGGAATGACACAATCAACATGGGACACAGAACATATGGAGGGAAAACACAACATAATTACGCAAACACAGATAAGTGGGATATGAGCTGTAGAGGTCTGGCATGCATGTAAAAATATTTCAGAATGTCTTTAATGCTATAAGTGTCACTTTTGAATTAATGCTCGATTTATGAGTGAACAGGGGTTATCATATTCATAATGCAACAGTATTCAGGGTAATGAAATATATACTTAGTAAATATATACTTATAAATATATACACAGTAGACACATATATTATGTAAACAAAAAATAATATTTATTTTGGATGTAATTAATTGTTTGACAGCACTATATATATATAATGGCTGTTGTGTATTATTACACACACACTCAAACAAGGAAGAATACAAATTATAGATTCTATATACAGGAAGCCAATGCTGACATTTCAAAGCTTGAGGATAGTTCTGTGAAGTCAGACACACAGGAGAGATGCACATGCAGGAGAAGGAATGTGGTGTAGAATTCCAAATCAAGCCACAGGACAAAAGTTACGACTCAAATTCACAAGTACAGAGTTGATATTCTGGAACAAAAGTGTTGCCTATGGCTGATCTGAAACTCCCTTCAAAATATCATGTACAGAATCCATGCCGGTTTTAAAATAGCTGAAAAGAAAGATTAACCTTGCTTCCTTCTAAAAATGTTATGGTGATGTACAGTAAAGATGTTAAAGAGGGCAGGCCGCTCTTAAAAGCCCACTAACTAGATTATATGAATCATATTCCTGCAGTCTACAGAAGTTTCAGGCCGAGTGTTGGGTTACGGTAGCACTGTAGCTTAGCTCTTAGCTGTAGTAGAGGTTTTAAATCCAATTGGATGAATATTTATGGAAGCTGAACACTAACAATGATTGTCTAAGGGGAAATTGGGTTTGCTGTAAGCTTTTTTTAGCTCACACAAGACTAGAATGACTATAGGACTGCTGGCATAATGTTTAATACACTTACAGGGTAAAACTGTTTCTGTTTCATCACATTTGAAATGGATATGTACCGAGCCTGCAAAATAAGTTTTTATCATTTGTATTCACAGTCAACATGAAACCATTCACAACCCATTTCACTTTCATAGTGATACTTTGGAGTGAACAACAAAAAACAACAAAAACATAAGATGGGATGGCATTTTATCTTTTGAAGTAACTGGAGCATGAAACTAAACTAAAACAGGCACGTTTATTTAGGGTTGAAGCTAAACTCTGCAGAGCTGTGGCTCTCCAGTTTTGCAACCCTGGTGGAGGGCTTCTTCCCTCCTGAAACACCAGAACCCACTTTTGGTGAGGTTTGTCAACTAGGATATAGAGGGTATAAGTTCAGCATCTAGTGATGTATCCTAATGATAATGATAGTGATGTCTGGTTCATGAAATAATCGTTATTTATAGTGAACTGGAGTAACTAGTTCACTGCTCAGGTCAGCAGTGATCCACAATTTACTCACTTTAAGACATGCCAGTTACTCCAACACTAAATTAGTCAATATTCCTAGAGTATATTATCCTATGATGCCAGATTTTGGTTAATTTTCTTAGAAGTGCTCCATTTACTCCAGCACTACATTGAACTTCAAAAAGCCTATTTCCAACTGTTAGTTTTGACATTATTGCTGTTTGTCATGTTAAAAGTGATGCAAAACACAATTTATATCCCATTTGAGCAAACAAAGCATCCAGACTGAGACACATCTGTAAAAATCTCATTTCAATGACATAAGATTCAAATAAAAAAAAAAAAAAAAAAAAAAAAAAAAAAAAACAAGGCCTAAGAAAACATTTCAGATTCATAAATGACCAAAGTTAACCTATGATCTGCTGAAACAACATGTATGCATGAAACAAGGACTTGTATGAGGGCAAAATGTGCATTTCTCTATGGTTTCAGTCAAAAGGTTAACTGATTAATATGATATTAATTATCAAGTGCAACGTATGGGGTTCGATTCCCAATAAAATCAGCTATATGCTCTTAGACATAGCTTTATTCAAATGGGTTTGAGAGTACGTTATGATTACTACTGATACTACTACTTATTAGTGATATCACTGCATGATTAATTTAAACAAACAAGTGGAGCCAGATGAGTGTCAAAGGTGACCTCTAACTGGCCACCCCAAAATTTCATTTTATTAAGCATATACACAAGACACTGCAATTAGACAGCAGAAGGACAGGCCGCAGGGCAGTGAACGTACCTGTTGTTGCATCATCTTGAGGAAAATGTAGCAGAATCCTACTCTCTTTTTTTAGAAGAATACCAGAATTTTTTTTCAAATATATCAATGAAATTATATCATGCAGCTGCTTTTTTATGCAATTATTTAATTAAAATGTGTGTATAAAATTAGCTTTAATTTTATACACGCATTTCAGTCCGTATACCTTGTAGATAATTTTGTAAGTACTTCAACTGAACAGAAGAGCAAGACATTTTAACAAAAACAGTTGCAGGTGCCACTTGATGCTTATGAAATAAGTATCACTTTCATGGCGGCACGTGTCCACACGCAGCAGCTTCTCTCTGTCCCGACAGAACGGTGTTTTCGTGTTTTTTGTCTTGTGAGTCGCAGTGTTTTTGTACGTCGTCATCGAATCTACCTGTCTGTAAGCACGCATACAGTCGCGGGTTTCTTCAACAGGAACGACGCACTAAATGAACTTTACCAGAACATCAGTGAGCAGCAGACAGCACACCCTGATGCTTTTCTCATCATAGCTGGGGATTTCAACCATGCTGACTTATAGAGTGTGTTTCCAAAAACACACCAACACATTAACTTTCCAACATGAGGTAATAACATTTTTGACTTTGTTTTACACCACACAGATAGGAGCTTACAAAGCCTTCCCCCTCCCCCATCTTGGAGCCTCAGACCACATCACTGTCATGCTAATGCCTGCATACAGACCGCTCATTAAAGTCGCCAAACCATTTCAAAAACAGATTCAAGTGTGGCCAGAAGGATCATCAGAGGTTCCTCAAGACTGCTTCGACACAACTGACTGGGACATTTTTAAGCAGGCTGCCAAATACAATAACTCCACTGACCCAAAGGGGTACTCAGAGACTGTCAGTGCTTACATCAACAAGTGTATTGATGATGTAACAGTCACAAAAACCATCACTGTCCAGGCCAATCAGAAGCTGTGGATGAAAGGGGAGGTCTACAGACTCCTGAAGACACGGAACGCTGCCTTCAGAGCGGGAGATGAGGTGGGCCTGAGAACAGCCATGGCCAACCTGTCCTGCGGCATCAGAGAGGCTAAGAGACAGCACTCCGGGAAGATAGCCCATCAATTCAATGACAGCAGAGACACTAGGAGCCTGTGACAGGGGATACATGACCATTATGGACTACAAGCCCCCACCACGGACCTGTGACAGGAACATCTCTCAGCTGAACAAGCGGAACACCTTCTTTGCTCACTTTGAGCAACAAAACAGCACCACTGCACAGAAGACTCCACCTCCTCCCGGCGATTAGATGATGACGCTGACCCCAGACAGCATGAGGAGATCCTTCAGCAGGATCAATGCATGCAAAGCTCTGGTTCCTGACAACATTCCTGGGCATGTACTGAGTGACTGTGCAACAAAATTCACTAATGTCTTCACAGACATTTTCAACATCTCACTTAGTCAGGCTGTTGTTCCCACATGCTTCAAAACTACCACCATCATTCCAGTTCCGAAGAAGCCATCTCCATCCTGCTTCAATGACTACCGTCCGGTTGCACTTACTCCCATCCTCATGAAGTGCTTTGAATGGCCAGTCATGCACCACATCAAGTCTGCCCACCCCCCACCCCCCCTCTCTCTCTCTCTGGACCCCTTCCAGTTTGCATATCGGTCCAACTGCTCGCCACTGCCATCCACTCAGCACTCGCACATCTGGACAAAAAGGACTCATACGTCAGAATGCTGTTCATAGACTTCAGTTCAGCATTCAACACAATCGTCCCTCAACAGCTAATTTACCGACTGATCCAGCTGCGGGTCAACACTTTGCTGTGCAACTGGCTGTTGGACTTTCTGACTGGAAGACCTCAGGCAGTACGGGTCGGCAACAACACATCCAGCACCATCACACTGAACAATGGGGCCCCTCAAGGATGTGTGCTGAGCCCCCTCCTCTTCACTCTGTTGACCAATGACTGCACACCATTACACAACTCCAACCTCTTCATTAAGTTTGCGGATGACATGACTGTGGTGGGTCTCATTAGCAACAAAGATGAGAAAAACTACAGAAGCGAGGTGAGCCACCTGGCCAGATGGTGCAGTGACAACAATCTCTCTCTGAACGTGGAGAAGATGAAGGAGATCGTTGTTGACTTCAGGAGAGCACACACTCAGCACGTTCCTCTGACCATCAATGTTGCGACTGTGGAGAGAGTGAGCAGCACCAAGTTCCTGGGTGTGCACATCACAGACGACCTCTCCTGGACTGAAAACACCAGCACTGGCCAAGAAATCACAGCAGCGTATTTACTACATCTGCAAACTGAGGAGAGCCAGAGCCCCTCCCTCCAGGACACTTAAGTAACCCATCTCACTCACAAAGGCCTCTGCATCACATGTGATCCCACCCACCCATCACACAGCTTCTTCAGTCTGCTGCCATCAGGGAGGAGACTGCGGAGTCTCCAGGCCAGGACCAGCAGACTGAAGGACAGCTTCAGCTTCATCCATCAGGCTGTCAGGAAGCTGAACTCACTCCCGAACTTGCCCCCCTGTCCCTATTCTACCCTAGGCACCACTGAACTTTGAACCCCAACCACCCCCCCCACCCCAGATCCCACTTCCCCAGGTCCTTCCACAACATCCCCCCCCCCCCCACTAATATATCTGCACTGTTTGTTCAAATCTGCAATGTGCCTTGGGCTGCTTTATTGAACTTTATTTTTAATTGTATTATGTATTTTTTTACATTCCCTTATTGTATAGTTCTTTCTTATATTTTATATTTGATGTAGATTTTTAGGCTATACTGTTAGTGTTATCTATATGCACTGGGGAAACGCATTTTCGATTATCTGTATGTACTGTAAATGTGGAAGAATTGACAATAAAGCAGACTTGACTTGAATTGACTTTACATGAAACTCTGCAGTGAATGGCTAAATTGCAGTTCAATCATTTCAAGTAATCATGCCAATATAATTTTAATTACCCCAAATTCAGTGCCTTTTAATATGGATTTTGGTTGGAATCAGTAGAGAATAGGGGCCAGAAAAGGTGCAGAGGACAGAATCACCATTAAAAAAGTGAGCTCTGAATCTGTTAAACTCCTGCCAAACACAAGCTAATGAAAACACATAGGACAAAATATCCAAGCAGTTTGAAGGCATGTCCCAGCTCAGAGCATGTCCTGTGGCAAGGACATATTCATAAGCATGTTAATGAGCATATATTTAACTGAAATGAATGACAATTAACTTTTGTGCAATTAAACTTCATGAAAGTTAAAATTAAAATATCAAATATTTTGTGTACATTCACCAAACAATTTGCATATACAATTATACAACTATCTAAAGTAAAAAAAAAAAAAAAAGCATTACTTTTGTTGCTTCATCTGGACTTGATTGTGACTAAATAAAAAGGCTAAACACAAATAACTGCGAAGAAAATCATCAAGTATTGAGTTGCACTCCTAAAACAGCCACTGCTATCTTAGAAAAACATCAGACAGAATTAAATTTTTGCCAGAATATAGGAAGTTTGATTCAGAGTGGTTCCGTAGAGTTGTATGCAGTGATGAATCATGATAAAACATGAGTTGCATGGTGATGATCCAGAGCAATGTCTGTGAAGATCTTGTGAGAAATGCAATAATGGATGTATCTCTACAGCAGTGAAAAATGGAAGAAAGACGTGTCATGATGTGCGGAGCCTTTTCAGCTGTTTTGTTTTGTACTGATCAGAATCCAAATTTGAATCATATAAAGTATACTGGTCTTACATTAAATGCCAACTACAAACCCAGTTCCAAAAAAAGTTGGGACACTGTATAAATTGTGAATAAAAAAAAGAATTCAATGATGTGGAAGTTTCAAATTTCAATATTTTATTAAGAATACAACATGACATATCAAAAGTTTAAACTAAGAAAATGTATCATTAAGGGAAAAATAAGTTGATTTTAAATGTCATGGCATCAACACATCTCAAAAAAGTTGGGGCAAGGCCATGTTTACCACTGTGTGGCATCCCCTCTTTTTATAACAGTCTGCAAAAGTCTTAGGACTGAGGAGACAAGCTGCTCAAGTTTAGGAATGTTGTCCCATTCTTGTCTAATACAGGCTTCTACTGTCTTAGGTCTTCTTTGTCGCATCTTCCTCTTTATGATGCGCCAAAGGTTTTTTTATGGGTGAAAGATCTAGACTGCAGGCTGGCCATTTCAGTACCCAGATCCTTCTTCTACACAGCCATGATATTGTAATTGCAGTATGTTGTCTGGCATTGCCATGTTGAAAAATGCAAGGTTTTCCCTGAAAGAGACAACATCTGGATGGGAGCATATGTTGTTCTAGAACTTGGAAATACCTTTCAGCATCGATGATGCCTTTCCAGATGTGTAAGCTGCCCATGCCACACGCACTCATGCAACCTCATACCATCAGAGATGCAGACTTCTGAACAGAACGCTGATAACAACTTGGGTTGTCCTTGTCCTCTTTAGCCCAGATGACATGGTATCCCAGTTTTCCAAAAAGAGCCTCAAATTTTGATTCGTCTGACCACAGAACAGTTTTCCACATTGCCACAGTAGATTTTAAATGAGCCTTGGCCCAGAGAAAACACCTGCACTTCTGGATCATGTTTAGATATGGCTTTTTTCTAACCTATAGAGTTTTAGCTGGCAACGGTGAATGGCACGGTGGATTGTGTTCACCGACAATGTTTTATGGAAGTATTCCTGAGCCCATGTTGGGATTTCCATTACAGTAGCATTCCTGTATGTGATGCAGTGCCGTGTAACGGCCCGAAGATCACAAGCATCCAGTATGGTTTTCCGGCATTGACCCTGACACACAGAGATTGTTCCAGATTCTCTGAATCTTTGGATGATATTATGCACTGTAGATGATGATCACTTCAAACTCTTTGCAATTTTTCTCTGAGAAACTACTTTCTGATATTGCTCCAATATTTTTCGCCACAGCATTGGGGGAATTGGTGATCCTCTGCCCATCTTGACTTTTGAGAGACACTGCCACTCTGAGAGGCTCTTTTTATACCCAATCATGTTGCCAATTGACCTAATAAGTTGCAAACTGGTCTCCAGCTGTACCTTATATGTCCATTTAACTTTTCCGGCCTCTTACTGCTACCTGTCCCAGCTTTTTTGGAATGTGTAGCTCTCATGAAATTCAAAATGAGCCAATATTTGGCATGGCATTTTCAAAATGTCTCACATTCAACATTTGATATGTTATCTATATTCTATTGTGAATAAAATATAAGTTTATGAGATTTTTCAATTATTCCGTTCCTTTTTTACTCACAATTTGTATGTACATTATTATTTTTTGTATAATTTTATGACCAGTGATTTGTGGTTAAAATTGTGAAATGTGCATCATTCAAAGGTAGATATTTAGCTAGATATTTCTCCTGTACAATATGTAAAGGTATTTCAGGCAGAAGCACCAGACTGTCCTTGCAAAGACTGAGGAATCACGGCAGATTTGACGAGGGAGCGGCTTGGGCTTGTGGCAACCACATATACCCCGAGCTGGACTCCGCTTAGTCCATGGTGAAAGCCGATCCAGCGATCCACAGCACACAGTTGATCTATTTCCTCAGCGATCAGCACGGATCAGCTCTAGGCATGAGAAAGCGGATATCATCTTCTTTTGGAAGGCCAAAAAAGTCTTTTTGCTTTCACATTGAAACACACAGCTTCTCCACAACATGGCACCAGCAGCAACAGCAAGAATAAAAGGTATGCCTTCTTTCTTAGGGCAGCATTATGCAAATCTTCCTACACAGTGATGTAGACATTTGAGGTTGTGTTAAAACGAGCTGTTTTAGGAGGGCGAGGACAAGTCTTAAATTGTTTAAAGAAGATCTTTTTGGATTTGAGACTTTAGTCTTTGAAACTTTACAGATCTTCTTTATGCACTAAGAGCTTGTAACACTCCAATGAGAAAGGAAAAATGTTAATCGCATCAAATGAACCCTTTAAGTACTTACACATTATATTGTGTAATATTAAAAAATGAAGAAGCTTCATATAATAAATATTGTTTTAGCACTGTTAATTATCTATTGCTGTAAATGCCCAACAGAATCATGCATGCACACATAAGTATTTAGCGGGAACATACGTTCATGCACTGAAGCCATGGTTTCATTCTGGTTCACATTAGTGCAAAACGTGGAGTCACATGCCTGTCTGTGTATATAAAAAATGTTACTATTCCATGTGTGAGAAGGTTTCTTAAGTGCTGGTTTGAAGTTTCAGCACTCAATAGAATCCCCCTGCAGTGCAGTGAGATCTTAACAGCACACATGGGTTCTTTTGAGCAGAAAAACTCTCTGGATCAATCCTTATGAGAGACTGAAACAACAGAAGTAAACAGAATCTGTTCACTAGAGACACTATAGAAAGCTGGAGAGAAATTGTGCATTAGCTTTCTTTCGAAAAGAGATGTGCAAAGATAGAATGTATGTTTTCATGATAAATTTTACATTCCATGTAGTTATTTAAAAACAGATCTGCTGTCTTTTTTCAGTTAAGGAGTCATTCAGTTTCTCCTTTATCTGACATTTGGCTTGGATGATAATATCATAAATGTATTTTCAAGGCTGATATCTATATTATATTTACATTTAGTCATTTAGCAGACACATGAGGACAATGGAAGCAATGAAAATCATCTAAAGATCAATCCAAGTGCTATAACAACTCTCACTTATCTTAACATAGTACATGTAAGCAAGTTTTTTTTTATTTATTTTTTTTATTTTTTTATTATTATTATATAATAAATAAAAAGATCAGCTGATCAGATTTAGTTCAGTCCACTCTAAGTATGTTTACTCTGAGTTTAGCTCTTGCACCATGGCTGTGAAAAGCCATGATCGATGTATTTCCGAAATTACATTTCACCATGGCAACAGCTCCTGGAAAAAGACTTCCGCGTACAACAGAATATGTAACTTTAATTCTAAATCAGTGTTATCAGAGGTGAAAACTGGCAGAAATGTAATTTATTGTACTAATAT
Organism: Carassius auratus; assembly: GCF_003368295.1. NCBI lineage: Eukaryota > Metazoa > Chordata > Actinopteri > Cypriniformes > Cyprinidae > Carassius > Carassius auratus. The sequence continues at coordinate 5,402,399 of NC_039266.1, forward strand.
TAATTTCCATGTTATCCCACGGGCAAAAGAAAAGAAAAGAAAAGAAAAGAAAAGAAAAGAAAAGAAAAGAAAAGAAAAGAAAATAATTTAAACATAAAAACATAATTCAATCAGGTAAAGTATAAAATGGATGTAGGCTAACGTTGCATGACTTTACAAATATTTGACATTCAATAAATAACATTCAGTGTATATCTAGTTCAGTGTGCAGCACTTTTCCAACATGGTATGCTTTTTCTTTCTCTAATCCAACATGCAATTTCTTATTTATTATTATAAATGAAATATATTTCTTAATTAAGGGTAATGAAAATACATTTGACTTCTATTCAGAATCCAACAGCAAGAAGGCAGAAACTTGTAAAATGAGAGGAGAACCTGCACCAGCATAACTGACAGATGAGGAGGAGATTTCCCACAATACCAGTATTAAAATCCGACAAACAACATTTGTCGAACATAAAGATGACCAAATAAATTGTGTATAATTTGTGGTTATTTAACAGCTGTGGTGGTGGTTACGGCATATATCTTGCACTACCCTTCCATCTGGCATCCTTCCATTCCATACAGTAATCAGCTTAATTTCCTGAATGTGCAATGGTGAGAATATGTGTGAAATCAATGCATCCAACCACACTGGAAATCCTAATTATTAGGTTACTTATAGGTCGCAAAAAGATGTTATAAAGAGAGTGCCAAAATGCGGGACCGTTCAAATAAATATGCATGTGGATATGGCAAAATAGAAAGAATTACATCAAATTAAATTAAAATAAATTCGAATTTTTATATAGTTGAACTTGAAATAAGGTTAAAAATCTTGAATAAAAGCTTTTTGCAGCGTGAATGAATGAATGAATGAGGTACTTAAACATCGCTTACTCTTTAAAAAGGGCGAGCACACCAAAAGAAACTCTGGGTTTACTGAAGAAAACCTTCTACCAAACAGGCTAGGTTCACAGAGTAATTTACTATAGTAACTTACAGAGAGGTTTAGTTTTGTCTATTATTGGAATCGAAAGCTCTGAGTTTGCCTTTTCAGACCAGCAGTGAATATCTGAACATACAAAACATCCAAAGAAAGAACAGGGTATCTGCTTGTAAACAAAAACATTTTATTCTAGTTTCATGCATTCTTTAATGTGGGTAAGTTTCATAAAATAAATAAAATTTTTAATAAATAGCTGAAAAAGACTATGAATTGGATTCAGAATGATAATGAAAATGTAGATGGAGTCGATCAACACCCCAAAGCTTGACTGTAATTAATTCTCTCTTCATCAGTCGACATTTTATTAAAGGGGGGGTGAAATGCTCGTTTTCACTCAATATCCTGTTAATCTTGAGTACCTATAGAGTAGTACTGCATCCTTCATAACTCCAAAAAGTATTTAGTTTTATTATATTCATAAGAGAAAGATAGTCTGTACTGATTTTTCCCGGAAAAACACGAGCGCCTGGAGGCGTGACGTGTGGGCGGAGCTAAAGAATCACGAGCGCCAGTTGTGTTGAGAGCGTTTGGAAGCTGTGACAGCTGTGAAGGCTGAAACTGAACGAGAGCAGCAGCAGCAAGGACTCGCTCCGAGCGGGGCTCGAACCCGGGTCTCCGATCGGAGGCGGACGCACTAACAAGGAGGCAGAGATATTTTAAGCAGTTTTACTCAACGCCTGTGGTTCCAACACACAATCGTGACCCTTTTTCGTTGGGATTGCATCATCCTTAAGAAATAAACGATACGCAAATCCGTCATCAAACTGGGCTTTGTTTGTAAAACAAGCATCTTCGAAATGCAGGGAACAAACACAAACACTTGCACAACTCCATTGATGCTCTGTAAAAATAAACTCCATTCACTGGTCCCTTAATGCTGTTTTTTCTTTGGTAATCTGTGCAGGGTTGTCTTGCCCTGGCAACCAAAAACACACTCCTTTTGTGACATTTCGCGACACTCTCGCTCTGATCAGTGATTGCCTGTGCACAGCCTCTCTCTGCTCTGCTATACAGGAGCGCGCGCTCTTCCGGCAAACGTGCCCTCAGGACCCATATAAGGAGATTCCGCTCCATCTAACGTCACACAGAGCCATACTCGAAAAAACTTTCCGAAACTTGTGACAAACCGGAAGGAGTATTTTTGGAACAGAAATACTCCTTCAAACGTACAACTTAATTTTTGAAATTTTATGCATGAAATAGCATTTCACCCCCCCTTTCAGATTTATCAAGAAAATATGATCATATTACCCAAATTTTACAGGCTCTGCACTGGCTACCTATTAAGTTCCGTATCAGTTACAAATGATCATTACTTACCTATAAGGCCCTAAATGGTTTAGCTCCAGCGTACCTAACTAGCCTTCTACCACGTTACAACCCATCACGCACCCTAAGGTCACAAAACACTGGACTTTTGGTCGTTCCTAGGATAGCGAAGTCCTCTAAAGGAGGTAGAGCTTTCTCACATTTGGCTCCCAAACTCTGGAATAGCCTTCCTGATCATGTTTGGGGTTCAGACACACTCTCTCTGTTTAAATCTAGATTAAAAACACATCTCTTTCGCCAAGCATTCGAATAATGTATCTTTTAAATTGTGAGTGTAGTTGCATCTGATCAAAGGTGCTTTTTTATTCATTAGCTTGGGTTAAACTAATTTTACTTTGTTGGATCAGCAGCTATGCTAATGATGTCTGTATTTTGTTTCTATGTTTCGCCACGGGATTTACATCCCGTGGTAACTAGGATTTACACAAGCTCCAGTCTGGATCCAGAACACCTGAGAAGAGATGATGCTGACCCTCAGAGGACCTCAGATGATGCTAACCCTGAATCAACAAACAGAACTAACAATTATTGCTAAATGTGTGACTGAATCATATAATAACTTAATTAATAATATTGATAGTTCATCGTCTAGCTGACTACGTCTTGTATTATTATTATTATTATTTTTTATTTTTTTTCTAAAATCCTGTCAAATGTGCACAAACTACTAGCTACTACTAAATATTGTAGAAACATAATTTTCTGTAAAGTTGCTTTGTAACGATTTGTTTTGTAAAAAGCGCTATACAAATAAACTTGAATTGAATTGAATTAAACTTGAATATTCCATAGCTTTACAGTTTTGATGCTGTTTTCCTGTCAGATGATCATGTTAGATTCATGTTAGATCTGTTTTCTATTTTCTTCTTCACTTATGTTTTTTTTTTTTTTTTTTGGAAATTATGTGCAGGAGATGTGTACTAGCGCCCTCTACTGTATAATAATATATACACAGATTCTAGGAGCACAAATATAGCTCAAATATATTTAGAAGTTTTGTAAGTAAAAGTCAAATTTTAAGTATATTTCTGAGGAGTACATAAAAAGTAAACTAAAAGTATTCTTTACTATTTTTAGTTTAAAAGAAGTATACTAATAGTACACTTAAATAAACATATTTTTCATAAGGGTTGCTGTGATGGTCATCTGTTCCACTGTGAGGATCCTTGCTCCTGTATGCTCTGTTGACCTGGTGGTCCTCTGCTTCGCCATGGCTCCCTGCCCTGCCTGCTCTACCATTGCTTCATGCTCCTCTGTATCTGACCTGGCAGACTTCTGCTCCACTGTATCGTATGGTGTATGTACGCTCGCAAATCTTAAAAGTGAAAGTGAAACTATAGAAAATAGTTTAAATGCCAGGCATAATAGCGGCTCCCTGATGCCTGCAATTTATATACAGTATAATTCCCCAATAATATACAAGTAACTGCGAGAGAAAATATTGAAATATACATTTTCCTCCCATCACATATGTATTCCCTTTAGGGGTTCTGTAGTACACTTCATTTTCATTTCAAACAAGCTATTGGTATGCGGCGGATTGCGATGGGGGGATAGTTGGTTTGGGGGATTCACAATGCTGGCTCAACATCGTGATGTTTGTCAGCCATTGACAATGGACGATGGCATTGTCTATTGGCCTAACCCTAATTGGTTGTCTTAGTCATGTGTCATGTCTCTCATTGGTTGGTTCTTATCATGTGACCTGTATTGTTTGATATAAATAGCCTAAATAGTGAGTCAAGTCTATTAATGCCAAGTCATGACTTTGTTTTGTATTTGTTTGATTTTGGATTCTGCTTTTGTTTTAATAAAGCTGCACTTGGATTCTTTAACTCACATTCAGTGGACTAATTGTTACAATTTCATAATAAACTAGATAAAAAAGTTCGTCAAGACAAACTTTAAGTTGGCTTGAGAAAGCCTGACCAGAAAGTCTGAAAAGTTTGAAAAGTTTGAAAAGTTTGAAAAGTTTGAAAAGTTTAAAAAGTTTTAAGTTTGACGGTTTTCAGTCTGAGATAGATAGATAGATAGAGTTTGAAGATAGATAGATAGATAGATAGATAGATAGAGTTTGAATATAGATAGATAGATAGATAGATAAAGTTTGAAGATAGATAGGTAGATAGATAGAGTTTGAAGATAGTGTTTGAAGATAGATAGATAGATAGATAGATAGATAGATAGATAGATAGATAGATAGATAGATATATTAGTTTTAATATAGATGGATAGAGAGATAAACATCTAACATTACCATGTTGCTAGCATGATTTTAGCATGATTAGCATGCGACTAGCGACTAGCATGTTGCTAGCATGATTTTAGCATGATTAGCATGCGACTAGCGACTAGCATGTTGCTAGCATGATTTTAGCATGATTAGCATGCGACTAACATGTTGCTAGCATGATTTTAGTATGATTAGCATGCGACTAGCATGTTGCTAGCATGATTTTAGCATGATTAGCATGTTGCTAGCATGATTTTAGCATGATTAGCATGTTGCTAGCATGATTTTAGCATGATTAGCATGTGACTAGCATGTTGCTAGCATGATTTTAGCATGATTAGCATGTTGCTAGCATGATTTTAGCATGATTAGCATGCGACTAGCATGTTGCTAGCATGATTTTAGCATGATTAGCATGCGACTAACATGTTGCTAGCATGATTTTAGCATGATTAGCATGTTGCTAGCATGATTTTAGCATGATTAGCATGCGACTAGCATGTTGCTAGCATGATTTTAGCATGATTAGCATGTTGCTAGCATGATTTTAGCATGATTAGCATGCGACTAGCATGTTGCTAGCATGATTTTAGCATGATTAGCATGCGACTAGCATGTTGCTAGCATGATTTTAGCATGATTAGCATGTTGCTAGCATGATTCTAGCATGATTAGCATGCGACTAGCATGTTGCTAGCATGATTTTAGCATGATTAGCATGTTGCTAGCATGTCTCTAGCATGATTAGCATGCGACTAGCATGTTGCTAGCATGATTTTAGCATGATTAGCATGTTGCTAGCATGATTTTAGCATGATTAGCATGCGACTAGCATGTTGCTAGCATGATTTTAGCATGATTAGCATGTTGCTAGCATGATTTTAGCATGATTAGCATGCGACTAGCATGTTGCTAGCATGATTTTAGCATGATTAGCATGTTGCTAGCATGATTTTAGCATGATTAGCATGCGACTAGCATGTTGCTAGCATGATTTTTAGCATGACTAGCATGTTGCTAGCATGATTTTAGCATAATTAGCATGCGACTAGCATGTTGCTAGCATGATTTTAGCATGATTAGCATGTTGCTAGCATGATTTTAGCATGATTAGCATGCGACTAGCATGTTGCTAGCATGATTTTAGCATGATTAGCATGTTGCTAGCATGATTTTAGCATGATTAGCATGTTGCTAGCATGATTTTAGCATGATTAGCATGCGACTAGCATGTTGCTAGCATGATTTTTAGCATGACTAGCACGTTGCTAGCATGATTTTAGCATGATTAGCATGCGACTAGCATATTGCTAGCATGATTTTAGCATGATTAGCATGTTGCTAGCATGATTTTAGCATGATTAGCATGTTGCTAGCATGATTTTAGCATGATTAGCATGCGACTAGCATGTTGCTAGCATGATTTTAGCATGATTAGCATGTTGCTAGCATGATTTTAGCATGATTAGCAGGCGACTAGCATGTTGTTAGCATGATTTTAGCATGATTAACATGATTTTAGCATGATTTTAGCATGATTTTAGCATGATTAGCATGCGACTAGCATGATTTTAGCATGATTAGCATGTTGCTAGCATGATTTTAGCATGATTAGCATGTTGCTAGCATGATTTTTAGCATGACTAGCATGTTGTTAGGATAGATAGATAGATAGATAAGTTTGAATAGATAGATAGATAGATAGATAGATAGATAGATAGATAGATAGATGAGTTTGAATATAGATAGATAGATAGATAGATGAGTTTGAATATAGATAGATAGATAGATGAGTTTGAATATAGATAGATAGATAGATAGATAGATAGATAGATAGATAGATGAGTTTGATAGATAGATAGATAGATAGATAGATAGATAGATAGATAGATAGATAGATAGATAGATAGATAGATAGATGAGTTTGATGATAGATAGATAGATAGATTAGTTTTAATATAGATAGATTAGTTTGATAGATAGATAGATAGATAGATAGATAGATAGATAGATAGATAGATAGATAGATAGATTAGTTTTAATATAGATAGATAGATGAGTTTGAATATAGATAGATAGATAGATAGATGAGTTTGATTATAGATAGATGAGTTTGATTATAGATAGATAGATAGATTAGTTTTAATATAGATAGATGAGTTTGATAGATAGATAGATAGATAGATAGATAGATAGATAGATAGATAGATAGATAGATAGATAGATAGATAGATAGATAGATAGAGTTTGAATATAGATAGATAGATGAGTTTGAATGAGTTTGAATGGGTTAGTAATAGTACATAGGTTAGTCTGATTGAGTCTAATGGGCTTCAGTGTGTTTAGATTTGAATTTTTGACAGTTGGAGTTCACGGAATGTTCAGATGAGCAGAGGCTTTTCAATGCAAGTCTATGGGATTTTTATGATTTTTAATCTTCAGTTTTATGAAAAGTATAAGTCCGATCAGTTAGAAAAGATATAGCACACCCGGCGAGATCAGTCTGAAGAGCTGGTCCGAGTTTGGAGTCTGTAGAGTTAAAGCTCTAGGAGGAGTTAGAGTTGATAATTTTGTCTCAGAAGAATAATAATAATAAGTTTAAATAGAATATCAGTAAGTTGGCTTTCTCAAGCCAACTTAATTAAAAGAAAAAGAAGTGTCTAACGAGGGGCGTGAAAATGAATTTGAGGATCCAAGTGCAATAAAGCATAGTCAGACAGGCAGGGTCAAACAGCTACAAACAAATATAAACCAGGGAAAAAAGGGTAATCCAATGAATAAGCAAACAGTCAGGGCAGGCAGCAAATGATCAGAAAACAAGGAAGAGTCTAGGGTCAAAAACAAGGCAAGGCAACAAAAAACTTGGAAACTCTGAAAACACAGGAACTAGGACTAGACATGGCCTAAACATACAATACTAAGCAATGTAAAAGAGAGGAACCAGGCTTTAAATAGGGTGAGAGAGATGAGGTAACAAGACATAGGTGAATGCAATCAGTGATAATGATTCCAGGCACATGATTATGGGGAATTTTTATTTTATTATTATTTTTTTTTTTTTTTTTTTTTTTAAAGAACATTATTAGAATAGAGTGCTATAGTTAGAGGGTCAAATAAAGTTAAACATAAATAGTTGATTCTTCATTTTTAAGACACTTCAAACATCATAGTCCTCTATCCATAATATTGCTTTATTCAGTGAAAAAGTCTTCCGGTTTCAATCAGGAGACAAATATGCAGATTAAGCACTGTTTGCCAGAAAAAGAAAAAAAAAAACAGTCCCAAACAGTTCTTAAAAAAACATGTCTGTGGATTTTGATGTGAGACGACAACAGAGGATTGCTCATGGGGGGAGTTTGTATAGGATTATGGAGTGGTCTTTTGGCCAGAGCATCGTTCTAGCCAGTTTAATTAAAAAAAATTATTGATGTATTAGTTTCTTCCAAACACAGCTTTCTCAAGACATTAATTGATCAACTGAGTTATGTTGATTACTTGTGGGTTATTGATGTCTTGTGAATTTAAGAAGTTTTTATCAGATGTTTGAATTTGTATTTGTACTCTGTGGGATTTACAAATTTAAGAATCTGTTTAAGATCTGCTGATTCTTCATCCTGACATAACATCATATGAAAAACTAAGGTGATTCACATTGTAATGGGCATTCAAGGTTAACGTGATGGCATCTATTTACTGATTAAATTCGATATAGTTTCCAGTGAAGGCGTTCTGCAAATCTCTGATCTTCATACTGAGAGTTAACTATGTGAATATTTACACATCTTTAGTCCTCGTGGCTCAGGTGCAGCTTAAACCATTTGGGTACTGTTATCTTTGGAGAGTCTGTTTGCTGAAGCTCACAGTTTGGTGTTGATTTGCTGGTTTGTCTTTAGATGTTTTGTTTAAGTGGTCACTTCTGATTTTCCGTTTCCAACGAAATTACAAGGAACATTTGTACCAGGAACTTTTTTCCCCAGGAACTTTTCCCCCCCAGACCTGTTGCTTTCTGCGTTTCACCAGTGCCTCATCTCCCTTAGGACAATGAAGAAGAACCAGCTTTCTTCAGCCATCCTGGTTAACTTTTACCGGTGTGCGATCGAGAACATCCTGACCAGTTGTATCACAGTCTGGTATGGGAACTGCTTAGTTGCTCAGTTCACTGCAGGAGCAAACTCTGGAACAGCTTTTTCCCTACAGCTGTCTCCTTACTGAATTCTGGTTATTCTGGTTATTACTTATTGTTCATCTAGAACATCCATTCAATACCAGAATCCATTTGTACACTGGAATATTTTCTATGCACCTTTTTACTGTCCATTGCACTAGTGTACATTATGTTCATATGTTCATAGTTTCTGCTTATAGTGTGCAGACACCTATGACACAATCCATCTGTATAGTATGTTCATATTACATAGTAAGAACATAGTATGTTCTTTATATCATGCTGATAGTATTGCTGATAGTATCATGCAGATAGTATTAAAAAAATCTGTAAATTGTGTGCATAGTACTGCCTTATCTGTATATTTATTGTACATTTGTAACATATTGTAGACACTATATATTCTGTACTTACTGCTTGTTGCACTTCTGGTTAGATGCTAACTGCATTCCGTTGCCTTGTACCTTACATGTGCAATGACAATATCTAATCAATATCAGTCTAATCTAATCTAATTATTAATTTACTACTTCTGAAATCTAGCCTTTTGGCTGATTAGTGTGAATGTTCCTATAAGTGAACAGTTTGCACTGGCTTGTAGCTTGTGCTGACAAGGTGGACAAACTTAAGGTGTTGATGTGTTGTGACACATCAATGGTCACTTCCAGTCTACAGAGTGTAAAAAAAGAAAATAATAATAAAAAATGAGCACAGATAGACCTGGTTTTGAGAGCACAGTTTGGATCCATGAATTATGGATAAATCTTCAACATTCAATGGCACAGCGAGAGCAGCTCACGCAGGACTCTTCAAAGTCATTCACAAAAGCTGGAGATGACTGTTATGCTCAGGTAAACATGACCTGCTGTGAATGGCTAAAAGAAAGAGAGAAAGGATGATTGATATTTACGCTAAGAGATGTTGAAAATGGCATGAAGGTGATGTGTCCCAGCAAACCTCTGTCTGTGGGGACTTACTGATGAGACATATCGCTGCTGTTTACTGTGAGACTCACCAGGGGACCGAATCCCCAGGCTGAGTCACCACTGTGCCCATGTCCTCATTTACACTCGCAAGACGACTATCTTTGATACTCACTCTGACTCTAAAGGGCTAGTTCAACCAGAAATGAAAATCTGTCCTCGTTTAGACATCCTCTAGTCTGTCCAAATCCATGTATGAATTCACTTCCAACGGAGTACCATAAAATTGGTCAATACAAATTGTGGCTGAATATAATGTAATTTGACACTTATAATACAATAAACAGATAACACATTTCTCACAACTACCTTAAAGCATAAACTACCATTTATTTGATGTATTGTTTGAAATTGAAATTTCAGTAAATTTTTGAGAATTCTGTGAATTGCAGTTCAATCTGTATTTCCAACAATAATTAACATAAAAAAATGGTAGTGTAAAAGACACCTTTTTACCCTCTCAAAAACAGCTCTTTTCAGAGTATGCAGTTTTGTAACATTTTCCTTTAAATGTTAATGAGCTATGCTGACCCTCTCTTCCAAGCTGCTCTTTGAAGGACTGTTCACTTTAGCCGAATTCATTGTGAAACTTACTAATAAGCACATTATTAGGAAAGGTGATTTGCAAAGATTCATAAAAAAAAAAAAAAGTCTCTAGGTTAAGTATGTAACCCTAGTTCCTCGAGGGAACGAGACGCTGCGTCGAAATGCTTTGGGGAACGCGTTTAGCGTTAGCGACTCTGAATATGATATCTAATCTGTCTCATAGAAGAGTGTGACATCACGGGCGAGGTGACGTAAGCGACCAGGAAGCTATAAAGGCACGAGCCGCACAGCTGGCTTCAGCTTCAAGTACCAGCAAGTGCCGGCAGGGGTGCCGGGGGTATGGCCTCGAGACGCAGCGTCTCATTCCCTCGAGGAACTAGAGTTACATACATAACCTAGAGACGGACCGCAGCATGCAAGCAATTGGTCCATTTTTCTCCACAGGGCAGCTCTGTGGGCGTATGCATCCAGCACTCGAGCTGGACACACACAGTTTAGCTTCTCTTGATCGGGCTCCCGAAAGGGAGGAGGACAGAAGGCCTGCAGCACTACAGGTTGTGGTGTGATAGAGGGCACCTTAGGAACATATCCCGCTCGAGGGTATATGAACACGTTGGTCATGCCAGGTGCAAAATCAGGATAGGTAGGGGCCACTGAGAGGGGCTGTAAATCTCCTACTCTCCTCAGAGAGGTAATGGCCAACAGAAAGGCGGTTTTAAGAGTCAGATGTCTATCTGAGATATCTTGAATCGGTTGAATGGAGATTTGTAAAGAGCCTCTAACACCACACCCAAGTCCCAGGGGGGAACACAGGACCATACTGGAGGTCTCAGCCTCAGCGCACCATGGAGGAAACGTGTCACTAGGGGGTGTCTTCCCAGAGACTGGCCATCGAGAAGGGCGTGGTAGGCCGCAATAGCCGCCACGTAGACCTTCAACATGGAGTGGGTCAACCCTGCAGAGAGCCTAGCCTGTAGAAACTCCAGAACTGTACCAACCGGGCAGTTTGCTGGGTCTAACTGGCGGTCTCTGCACCATGAGGTGAAGAGTTTCCACCTCAGGGCGTACAGTTTCCTCGTTGAGGGAGCTCTAGATTGGAGAAGGGTCTCAACAACCTCGGTTGAGAGACCGGCTGCTAACAGTTGTGCCCCCTCAGGGGCCACACCCACAGCTTCCACAACTCCGGGCGAGGGTGAATTATCGTACCCTGCACCTGCGAGAGTAGGTCCGTCCTGATCGGTATCTCCCATGGAGAGCCGTCGAGGAGCGAGACTAGATCTGAGAACCATACTCGGCCCGGCCAGAACGGGGCTACTAACAACAGACGGACCCCGTCCCGGCGTACTCTCGCCAGAACTCCTGGGAGCAGAGCGATAGGGGGAAATGCGTACAGACGAAGCCTCGTCCAAGTCTGTACCATGGCGTCCAGTCCCAGAGGAGCTGGATGAACTAGAGAGAACCAAAGGGGGCATTGTGACGTCTCTTGAGATGCAAATAGGTCTACATGAGCCCTGCCAAATACTCTCCATATCTGCTTCACTACTTCTGGGTGAAGTCTCCATTCCCCGGGCTTCAGCCCCTGCCTCGACAGTATGTCTGCTCCCATATTTTGTTTCCCAGGAATATATACTGCTCTGAGGAGTTTGCTCTGGGACCACACCAGGATCTGGTGCGCCAGCTTGTACAAAGGGCACGAACGCAGACCTCCCTGGTGGTTGATATAAGAGACCACCGATGTGTTGTCGGTGTGCACCAACACATGGTGACCCCTTAGGTCTGGGAGGAAGTGCTTCAGTGCACGATAAACTGCTAGCATTTCTAGACAATTGATATGCCATGTTAGATGGCGATCGCTCCACAGACCACGGGCAGGGTGGCCACTCATGACTGCACCCCAGCTGGTGAGAGATGCGTCCGTCGCTAGTGTTACACGGCGACAAGGAGCTCCCAGCACCGGGCCCTGTTTCAAGAACCAAGGTTTCTTCCACATGTTTAAGGCACGGAGGCAGCGCTGCTTGACCTTGATAGTGCGAAGTAGATTGCCCCTCGGGGAAAATCCCTTGGTCTTGAGCCACCACTGTAGGGGTCTCATGTACAGCAGGCCAAGAGGTATCACGTTGGACGCAGCTGCCATCAGACCCAACAATCTCTGATATTGTTTGACAGTGAGTGACTGGCCTTCTTTGACTCTCTCGACTGAGATGCGGATCGACTCGATACGAGCAGGGGACAATTGTGCCTGCATCACGGTCGAATCCCATACTACGCCTAGATAGGTGGTTCTCTGAACCGGAGAAAGCACAGTCTTCTTGGAGTTCAGTCTCAAACCCAGCTCCCCCATATGTGCGAGAACGACACCTCGATGCCGAGCTGCAACCTGCTCTTGACTGAGCTAAAATCAACCAGTCGTCGATGTGGTTGATAATGCGGATGCCCTGCATGTGCAGGGGGACCAGAGCCGCGTCTACACATTTTGTGTACATGAGGGGTGAAAGTGCAAGGCCGAAGGGAAGTACTCGATATTGGTAGGCTTCGCCCCCGAAAGCGAACCTCAGAAACTTCCTGTGTTGTGGAAGGATGGAAAGGTGGAAGTATGCATCTTTGAGATATATTGTGACAGACCAGTCCTCTGACCTGATCTGATCTACAACATGCTTGATCGTGAGCATTTGAACTTCAATCTCATAACTGAATGATTTAAGACCCTCAAGTCTATAATCGGACGCAACCCCCCATCCTTCTTTGGAACTGTGAAACACCAGCAGGACCGACACCGCGAGGAACGCTGGCGAAGACTCCCCCTCAAGAAAGTCCTCCGGGATCGAAGCATCCACACTGGCTTGTACCAGTGCAGGCAGTCGGCTCCCTCAAGAGCCGAAACAGCGTGCCTCAATCCCAGGCAGACCGCGCACAGACCATGTATTATCACTCGTGATGAACACACAATCTGAAACGCGATCTGGATTTGCCTTTCAGATGTCTCGTCTTAGCTTTGCTCTTTGACTATTGCTTACTTTTTGAGGAGCTAATAGTGACAAACAACAATAAATAAGACTGACAAGATAGAATGACATGCACACACAGAGCGCTTGCTGAAAACGCAGAAGCTGAAGCCAGCTGTGCGGCTCGTGCCTTTATAGCTTCCTCGTCACCTCACCCGTGACGTCACACTCTTCTATAAAACAGATTAGATATCATATTCAGAGTCGCTCAAGCTAAACGCGTTCCCCAAAACGTTTCGACGCAGCTCAAGTTCCTGAAGAGGAACGTATTCTCACTTCTTCTGTAGGTGAAGCTAGATCACAAATGATTTGTGCGAACATAGATGCATTTAGGTAGATCTGGGGGTAAGACACCAGTCCAGTCTTTGCTGAAATGCTTCTGTCAATCAAACTATCATTGGGGGAGGGGTCTGTTTTTGTGACATCACACAGACAGATATCTGAGATCAGCTCGATTTGAAAAAGGGGTCAAGATTTGAGCAGATTAATAAATAAATAAATAAAAACAATGGGTGGATTTTTATCATTTTAGGGTGGTTGTGTACACACACACTGCCAACACACATTTCAGTTTAAACAATTTGTAAAAGTGCATGTAGTATCATATGACCCTGTTAAATAAATTTCTCGGGATGTAATCATCAGCCATATAGCAACATTTAAAAGTTGTTTCTTCTAAAATGCTGCATTCAAAATGTTTTATTTTACACTAAAATACTGCACAGTACAGTTTGCATGGATGCCCTTTCATGTCAACAACAAAATATTTACAGATGCATATTTACCTGCAGATCTTAAAAATAATCATTACAAGCACAACGATATTCACACTACTCCTATGCCAAATTTCAATAGCAAGCTAAATAATTACAAAGATTACTGGACAGTTATATTGTTGTGTGTTGTTATGATTATGGGACCAGCCTATCATTTCTGGTCAGCGCAGTTAAGGCTAAAGTTAAAGTTTTTGTTCTCAATAGTGATGGAACAACAAAAGACGGGAGGTAACACAGACCTGAAGCATTGCCTTACCCGCTTCTCAAAACATCCTATAAAAACTTTCTCAAGCAATATAGACACTTAACCCTAATGATGTCATTTATAAAATTTAGTGGTCCCAATTAAAAATGGCATCATATTTCAGATTTTCTCAATATATCAGACTTTAACATAGCATTAGTAGCAATTTAAATCTAAATGTTGGGTAAAAGCTCAACTGATAAAAGTGACTGAATGTATTTGTCTTAACACTTCAAAGTTGTGAAGGATAAGGCCATATGTTAAGCCAATTAACACAACATTAAATGAAGCTTGACAGCAAAAACAACAAATAGGATGAGTGATCATGAAGGGTCTGTGAGATAATTACTTCCCCTCAATTAGTCACGATCATGACCTAATTTTCGATCACAAGCACAAAAGTGCTGTGAGCACATTTTCAACTCAATTTAACACTTGCATGCACCACAGGGGACAACGCTGCGAGATAAAATAAACTGGCAGAATTTCTGAATATATAAAGAGAGAAAGAGTTGTGAAACCATATTGGTCTAATTCATGCTTTAATCAGATAAGACACTGGGTTATGACGGTTGAATATCAAAGAAGTATACTGTATGAGTTGCAATATTTAATGCCAAACCTTTTTTTAACATTTATTTTTATCAAGATACCAGCACTGGGTCACATGAACACATCAACCAGTTTGGTCTATGTTTGGAATAACATGTAAACTGTGCACAGTGTGTAATTTTTTTTCTTCCAAAAGAAGTCTGTACTATTAATGCCGAAGACGAGTATAGAAATATCAAGAAATATCAGCTCTGTTGAAACATAACTTGGGGATTCAACCCTAATTTGAACAGTGTATATGTCCCCTGTTCCTAAATCACATGACATGCACATGCACTGACACATACACTCAAAAATGCTCTATAGTAGATTTTGTTCAATTGAAATGGCCAATGCTGTTTTCTACTATTCACCAAATCATTTGCACAGCAGTCCTTTAATTTTCTTTCCTTTTCTGTCCAAAGCAATTGCAGCAAATCTAAAAAAGCCTAATGCCCATGTTTAGCACCAAAGCTCATGCAATAGCAGCTGAGCCGCTCTATTGTGCCACGTACTGCATGATTATTAGGTTAACTGATTCCTGGGTTTTCGAACTCACACAGTGTAGACCTCTCTCTAGCCTTAGGGTGTGTTTACTTGACAATGATGTACTGAAAATTTAAAAAAAATGTCCTTTATGTTTTTGAATAGTTTTGCATACAGATCACAGTATTGTATAAAACAGTCCACATTTACAAGGATTTCCGAAAACTGTCACAGTAATGCGCAATGCTGTATAGGTCCATTGGATATTGGTGATTGAGGAACTGCTTATGGAAGTTTTGCAATAACACGACATGATAATGTATCGAAAACACAACTGGAAGGACAAAGAGAAACAATGTGGTGAAATCTCCTCAATTTTAAACATATCGGGTGAGTGTAGAAAGCAGCTAGCATGCTAACATATGCAAACATTAGTTGCTGAAATGCCAATGACGATCTGCTGTGTGGGATCACATGTGGCACTAGGCTTGTTTGAGATACGCCTCACCTCGCATTGTCTCGCCTGAAATGTATGCGAGAGTAGAGGGCTGCAGTGAGGGGAGGAGTGAAATAAGTGCAGTCAAAAAGGACAGTTCTGACATCGCGAAGTGGAACTGATACCTGCGAGATCAGAGGCAGATACTGCGTTATTCTCACTCGTATGCTGCACTGCTGATTGAGCATTATATAATTTCAGTTCTGTTACTTTAATAATAATAACTTTATTTTTATATAGCGCCTTTAAAACAGTTTCTCAAGGTGCTTTGCATAATAAAACAAACAAATAAAAATATAACACACACAATAACCTATTCAAAACAAGCTAAAATATAAAAATCAAAACAGTCATGAAAAAGCTAACCTAAAAATAAGATTTAAATAAGATTTTAAAATACTTAAGTTGTGTGCATCTCTAATTTGTAGAGGGAGTATATTCCAAAGCCTAGGAGCGTAAGAGGAGAAAGCCCTGTCACCTGCAGGGCACAACCATGTCTGTGGAACTACCAATAAACTAGCTTGTGAGGACCGTAAATGATGCTTGGGTGTATATAAAGTTAAAAGTGCAGACCGATATTGAGGAAGCCAGACCATGTAGTGTTTTTTATCTGAGCATAAGAGTTTTAAAATCAACTCGGTACCTGACCAGGAGCCAGTGCAAAGACATTAGAATTGGTGTAATATGTTCATTTTTCCTGGCACCATTGGACACATTGCAATTTGTTAAGTGTGGTTTTAGGAACCCCAACAAGAAGTGCATTGCAGTAATCAATGCCAGAAAAAAAAAAAAAAAACTCTGTCACAGGGAGGGATAGCATAGAACAAAGTCTAGCAATATTTCTGAGAAGAAAAAAGGAGTTCTAAATGGTGTACTGCACATGATAGTCAAATGAAAGACTTAGTTTGTGACTCCAAAACAGAGCCATCAATGTTTAAAATTAATGAGCCAATGGGAGGAGCCAATAAGTAAGACCTCAGTCTCATAATTAAGACACAATAAGTTTTCAGACAACCATATTTTTATATCAGTAATACACTGGATTAAGAAAAGAACATCCAAATGTTGACCAGGCCTAGAATGAATATAGATATGAGTGTCATCTGCATAAAATTGTGTGTCAACTGCAAGATCTTGTCTTCAAGAGAAGCTGACAGAAGACCACTAAGAGAGGAAACAACAGAATCTGCAAAATCTGATAAATCATTTGATTTCCATTTACGGAAATTAACAGTATTTGAAAAGGAAGTACAATGGAGACAGATCCAGGTCAAAGAAAATTGCCAGATGATCTGAGAGACCAATGTCAACACAAGACAGCTGTGAAACAACTGCATCATTTGCAATCACAGGGTCTAATGTGTGACCCTTGTTATGTGCCGGGCCGTTAATAAACTGTTTGAGATTAAAGTCCTTTGTCATCACACAGTCATTTTGGTCAATGTGTATGTTAAAGTCTCACAAGACAAGTATATTCTTGAATTTAAAACACAATATGAACAACAAATCAGCAAACTCAGACATAAAAGCTTAATTTGTCTTTGGTGGTCGATAGACAGTAGCGCACCAGTATAGGACGCTCTTTTTGTCTGTCGCCTACTCATACCCTTATGAAACAAAAATATATTGCAGTATATTGGAAAATATCATGTAATATATTAGGCATATGTTCTTATATATATATTGCAATATATTGAAAGCGGCAATCATTTGTATATTTTGCAATATATTATATAATATATTTATCATCAATATATTATTAAATGTATTCAAATATATAAAATATTAGAAAATAAAAAGGGAAAATAATTTATTACAATATATCACAATATATTTTAAGAAATATATTGGTAAATATATTTTGCTTTCGTAAGGGTAGGCACGCAGATGTTAGAAGAGGAAGGGTAATAACTGCGAACTACACTCCGATGTAGATACCATCTTCATCTCAACAGGATAGCATTACAACAGAGTCCATAACGTCTTTTTGTAAATCGTTCTGTTTTAAGTTGAGCAACTGTTGTGCGGTGTACCTTAAAGCCATGCTCCGTGTGTCCACGACTGCAACAGTAACAAAGTGACGAGTATTGACAGTAAGGCCACATAGTAAACTCCTTCGATTAGGCTCCAAAGTCTTCCAGAGAACGCAGGCAGATAAAAGCAATAATTCAATAAATATGGATTAGACTTGCACCATTTAACATAAAAACACAAAACAAACAGAAAACATACAAATGGTGAAAGGAGCGGCAGCCAAATCGTGCCAGAGTATCCAATCAAACCGGAACCGCTTTACTGTATATGAAAATAAATATGATGAACAGCACATTCAAAGTGCTTCCTATTTTACTGTATCATCCATTTTTACTTTGATAAAAATCTATATTTTTATAGAAAAATGAAAACAATCACATATCTCACACAGATATTGCACTGTCATAGTGTTCGTGAATATTCATGCATAATTTAAATACATAACCACATGAAATCAGATTTTTTTTTAAAAGTAAAACTCTTGAGAAGAGAACACAGCATTACAGTTGTCTGAACCACAAAGCATGAAGCTGTGTCATTGACAAGTCGTTTCCCATCATGCTTTTGATCTGCACAGTCGGTGGACTTTGTTTTTCACTGTGAAACAGAACACACTCCAAGAGAGCCAGCTGACATTGTTGATTGTCTTCCATATGTGTTTATATTTGTAGTCGTGTGTTATCTCACAATTCTCAGTGAGATCACGTGTTACTGTGAAATCGTTTCTATAATCAGCAAGTGTGTGGTCTTGTGGCCTGGTAGAATTGTCTACTCTGCACATTCAGAGAATTATAAGGCTAAAAACCATGGTTTTAAAATATGTTAAAATCTGAAAATAGTCTGGTGTGGCTAGCCTTAATAATATCTTGTAGTGTGTGATGTGCCACAATTTTCTAATCTTGTAGTGTGTCCATGTTTAAGATTTGTGGGAAGAAAATCTGCAAAGATTCTCCTTATGTGTGTGCTGCAACCAGATTTATAATTGATTGGGATTTTAAAATTCCTGTTGTGTGAGCCTGGCTTGAAATTCTGTATTATGCATGCCAGGCCAGTAGTTGGGGATGTCATGACATCACCAATTTCACAAATTCTTATTACAGTTTTTTTTTTTTTTTTTCTTTTTTTAAATGTACACTTTCAAACCCATTTTTAAAAGTTTGTGTTTTGCATCAGGCCCCCAAAATGCTGATGTTGTTTAAATGAACAGCCACAACACATAAAGCTGGTCATATACTGTGTGATTTTTTTGAGCAAAAGTCTTCAGAAATATTTGACCCCCCATTTTCCCTATCACACTTACTTAACATTTGCACTAAACTAAGCCCCCCATAATAACATGGTGACTGTCATGTTACGGTGAGATAAACACACAAAGAAGATTAATACAAATAAAGGTCTTTAAAGGTCCCATGACATGAAATTTTTTGACATTAATAAGAGTTCCACTTGCCTGTCTGGTCCCCCAGTGGCTAGACATTTTGATAAGTGTAAACCATGCCCTGGGTGTCCTGCTCTGCCTTTAAAAAAATGAGAGCTCAGGCAGGCCAATCTGGAATCTTCCCTGTATGTTGTCATATGGGGAAAGGTTACCTCCCCTTTCTCTGCTTTGCCCACCCAGAGAATTTGGAGAAAATTTATTCAGTTTATTTTTTACATTTAATTCAGTCGCAATGTCAGCACAGGCTTTACAAAGACAAATTTATGATATAGATTCGACAACAACGCCACAAACAGTGAGTAACGGTGTTCATTAATGCTTGATCTGTGATCAGTGATTTCTGATGTGTAGCCAATTATTCAAGTTCACACAGACTTTCTTTCTCTTATCTTATCAAGCCAGTGACTAAACGATCAACTTCACATTGTTTCTCTTAGTAACATGAAACAAATCTGTTATTTAAATTGTGATACAATCAGGATATAAAAATGCCATTTATTTTTTATTTATTTAGGAAACATAAAAAAAAAACATAAAAAAGGAAATAATCCACACCCTGGGACCTTAAATCCAGGACAGAACAGGAAGGGGACGCATGTAGGGGTGTAGTAGACAGAACCAAAACAGACTGCACAGACTGGGGCTTAAATACATGGAATGACAAGGACAATTAAAAAGACACAAATGAAATAAATGACACAATCAGACATGAGGTAAAACTAGGTCACGAAGCCCATGAGGGATGAAAACACAAAAACAGTCCAGTGGTGTGACCGATCATCCCCCTCCTGGAGGGCGCAACCTCGCGACGTAGGAACAACTTTGGAGGAGGACAAAGGATTGGATGGTGACAGGGGATGGCAAATGGATGAAAAAAAGGTAGGCAGAAAAATACTAGAGGGGGTTTGGGCGGCGGATGGACACCCGGAAAAACAATCCACAGTGGAGCCGATGGAGGGAGGATCCATGGTGGAGGAAGGGCTGACGGCTCCAGGGGGCCAAACGACGGTGGCGGAGCAAGTGGTGGTGGAGCCCAAGGTGGAGGCGAAGAGCCAGGATGACACTGAGAATCTTGAGGGCCAAGGCAGAACAGATGGCTCCAGTGACCAAGGTTGAGGTGAGGACCAGAAAGGCCATGGTGGATCCGGAGCAACAGAGGACCAAGGTGGAGCCAGAATGTAGGAGAAGACTGACAAAGTCAGATGGATGGAGGGATGAGGCGCAGCCTTAGGATTGGAGGCCCGAGACAGCGGATTGTCAACAACAGACCAAGGTGGAGCCTAGGGGACAAGGTAGCCCGGTGGAGCTAGTGGACTGACGGACCATGGCAGAGAGGAGGGAGCTAGTAGCCATGGTGGAGCCGCTGGTTAGAAGGACCTGAATCGGAGTCCAGAACTCAGAGGCTCTGGCAGACGCAGGGCAATCCCATCTCACAGATGTGTTGCTCCTTGAATTAATTGGTTTTTGTACGAATCAAGTGAGCCAGTGATTCAACAGTCCATTCAGATGAACACAAAATATTATTTAATTATCAATATTATAAAAATTCCTCTATTTCAGACCCTTATAAATAAGTTTATAAATAGTTAATTAAATAATAGTTCATTTAATAAAGCAATTTTTTTCATTAAACAAAACCCCTTTAAAATTGTAGGAAAAGTTTGTATTCATAATGTAACATTAGCAACAAAAAATAAATTAATTAAAAACAATTTTTACCATACCATCCCCCTAATTTATTTTTATTTTTCTGTCTTGCAAGCACGATGTCAGACACTGTAGTATTCTCTGGTCCCCTCCCTGCTTACCATGGTGACGAGATGCATAGCAGATTGTCATCACTCAATGGCTGGATGTCTAAGTGGTGCCCACAGAATAACATAGGTTTCATAGACAAGTGGATGAGCTTTTGGGGCAGACCTGACCTGTTTAAAAGAGATGGTCTTCATCCCTCCTGGGGTGGGGCCACTCTTCTCTCTAGAAATATGACAAAAAGTCTTAGTGTTTATACTTGACTAACTGGGGCCCAGGTCAGGAAGCAGACAGACTGGCTAAACCGACCGTCTGCTAGCTGCCTCCCGTCACAGAGGTCAGTTAATTCTCAGCACATAGAGACTCTTTCACCTAAATATCACACTAGAGAGACTATGTCTGTTCCCCGAACTAGGAAATACAAAAAACGTCCAAACCAAGTTAAGGTTAACAATTTAATTGAGGTTCAACAAATAAAAAACAAATGCAATATGGATAAACAAATGATAAAGCTTGGCTTATTGAATATCAGATCCATTTCTAAGAAAACACTTTTTGTAAATAATATGATAACTGATCATAATATAGATGTGCTCTGTTTGACAGAAACTTGGCTAAAACCTGATGATTACATTATTTTAAATGAGTCCACCCCCCAAGATTACTGTTATAAACATGAGCCGCGTCTAAAAGGCAAAGGGGGAGGAGTTGCTTCATTTTATAACAACATTTTCAGGATTTCTCAGAGGACAGGCTTCAAGTATAACTCGTTTGAAGTAATGGTGCTTCATATAACATTATCCAGAGAAACCAATGTTAAAGGGGGGGTGAAATGCTCGTTTTCACTCAATATCCTGTTAATCTTGAGTACCTATAGAGTAGTACTGCATCCTTCATAACTCCAAAAAGTCTTTATTTTTATTATATTTATAAGAGAAAAATAGTCTGTACCGATTTTTCCCGGAAAAACACGACCGGCTGGAGGCGTGACGTGTGGGCGGAGCTAAAGAATCATGAGCGCCAGTAGGCTTTTGCTTTGATAGCGTTTGGAAGCTGTGACACAGATCCAGAGGCTGAAATTTAACAAGAGCAGCATCAGCAAAGGCGTCTCTATGTGGTATGTACTGAAACCTTATATATTTGCTTAGCGGTTTTGGAAAATGACTAAGTTCCAGTTTGATGCAGTTTGATGACAACATCGCATGTTGATATAACAACACTGAGATATTTGAAGCAGTTTTACTCACCGCATGCGGTTCCAACACACGATCGTGACCCTTTTTCGTTGGGACTGCATTATCCTTAAGAAATAAACGATGTGCAATCCGAAATGCAGGGAACAAACAAAAACACTTGCACAACTCCGTTGATGCTCTGTAAAAATAAAATCCATCCACTGGTCCCTTAATGCTGTTTCTCTTTTGGTAATCTGTGCAGGGTTGTCTTGCCCTGGCAACCAAAAACACACTTCTTTTGTGACTTTTCGCGACGCTCTCGCTCTGATCAGGCTGTGCTCAGCTTCTCAGTGCTCTGCTATACGGGAGCGTGCGCTCTTCCGGCAGAAGTTCCTTAGAACCCATATAAGGAAATTCCGCTCCATCTAACGTCACACAGAGCCATACTCGAAAAAAAACTTTCCGAAACTTGTGACAAACCATAAGAGGTTTTTTTGGAACAAAAATACTCCTTCAAACGTACAACTTAATTTTTGAAACTTTGTCCATGTTTAGCATGGGAATCAAACTCTTTAACAGTGTAAAAAACTCAGTATGCATGAAATAGCATTTCACCCCCCCTTTAACGATAAATCCCCTGTTATGTTTGTACTGGCTACTGTATACAGGCCACCAGGCCACCATACAGACTTTATTAAAGAGTTTGGTGATTTTACATCCGAGTTAGTTCTGGCTGCAGATAAAGTTTTATTAGTTGGTGATTTTAATATCCATGTTGATAATGAAAAAGATGCATTGGGATCAGCATTTATAGACATTCTGAACTCTATTGGTGTTAGACCTACTCATTGTCGAAATCATACTCTAGATTTAAAACTGTCACATGGAATTGATGTTGATAGTGTTGAAATTATTCAGCCAAGTGATGATATCTCAGATCATTATTTAGTTCTGTGCAAACTTCATATAGCCAAAATTGTAAATTCTACTTCTTGTTACAAGTATCGAAGAACCATCACTTCTACCACAAAAGACAGCTTTTTAAGTTATCTTCCTGATGTATCCATATTCCTTAGCATATCCAAAACCTCAGAACAACTTGATGATGTAACAGAAACTATGGACTCTCTCTTTTCTAGCACTTTAAATACAGTTGCTCCTTTACGCTTAAGGAAGGTTAAGGAAAACAGTTTGACACCATGGTATAAAGAGCATACTCGCACCCTAAAGAGAGCAGCCCGAAAAATGGAGCACAGCTGGAGGAAAACAAAACTAGAGGTATTTCGTATTGCTTGGCGGGAAAGTAGCATATCCTACAGAAAAGCATTAAAAACTGCTAGATCTGATTACTTTTCTTCTATTTTAGATGAAAACAAACATAACCCCAGGTATTTATTCAATACAGTGGCTAAATTAACGAAAAATAAAGCCTCAACAAGTGTTGACATTTCCCAACACCACAGCAGTAATGACTTTATGAACTACTTTACTTCTAAAATCGATACTATTGGAGATAAAATTGCAACCATTCAGCCGTCAGCTACAGTATCACATCAGACAGTGCACTATAGACCACCTGAGGAACAGTTCCACTCATTCTCTACTATAGGAGAGGAAGAATTGTATAAACTTGTTAAATCATCTAAACCAACAACATGTATGTTAGACCCTATACCATCTAAGCTCCTAAAAGAGGTGCTTCCAGAAGTCATAGGTCCTCTTCTGACTATTATTAATTCCTCATTGTCATTAGGATATGTCCCCAAAACCTTCAAACTGGCTGTTATTAAGCCTCTCATAAAAAAACCACAACTTGACCCCAAAGAACTTGTTAATTATAGACCAATCTCGAATCTCCCTTTTCTGTCCAAGATACTAGAAAAGGTGGTATCCTCACAATTATATTCCTTCTTAGAGAAAAATGGTATATGTGAGGATTTCCAGTCAGGATTTAGACCGTATCATAATACTGAGACTGCTCTCCTTAGAGTTACAAATGATCTGCTCTTATCATCTGGTCGTGGGTGTATCTATCTATTAGTTTTATTGGATCTTAGTGCTGTGTTTGACACAATTGACCACAGCATTCTTTTGCATAGACTTGAACACTTTGTTGGCATCAGTGGAAGTGCATTAGCATGTTTTACATCGTACTTATATGACCGCCATCAGTTCGTAGCAGTGAATGAAGATGTATCATATTGATCACAAGTACTAGGGCCGCTACTCTTCACGCTTTATATGTTACCCTTGGGAGATATCATCAGGAAACATGGTGTTAGCTTTCACTGTTATGCTGATGATACTCAGCTCTATATTTCCTCGCAGCCCGGTGAAACACACCAATTTGAAAAACTAATGGAATGCATAGTCGTTATAAAAAATTGGATGACGAGTAATTTCTTACTGCTAAATTCAGAAAAAACAGATGTGTTAATTATAGGGCCTAAAAACTCTGCTTGTAATAACCTAGAACACTGTCTAAGACTTGATGGTTGCTCTGTCAATTCTTCGTCATCAGTTAGGAACCTAGGTGTGCTACTTGATCGCAATCTTTCCTTAGAAAGCCACGTTTCTAGCATTTGTAAAACTGCATTTTTCCATCTCAAAAATATATCTAAATTACGGCCTATGCTCTCAATGTCAAATGCAGAAATGTTAATCCATGCATTTATGACTTCAAGGTTAGACTATTGAAATGCTTTATTGGGTGGTTGTTCTGCACGCTTAGTAAACAAACTACAGCTAGTCCAAAATGCAGCAGCAAGAGTTCTTACTAGAACCAGGAAGTATGACCATATTAGCCCGGTCCTGTCCACACTGCACTGGCTCCCTATCAAACATCGTATAGATTTTAAAATATTGCTTATTACTTATAAAGCCCTGAATGGTTTAGCACCTCAGTATTTGAATGAGCTCCTTTTACATTATAATCCTCAACGTCCGCTACGTTCTCAAAACACAGGCAATTTTTTATAATACCTAGAATATCAAAATCAACTGCGGGCGGCAGGTCCTTTTCCCATTTGGCGCCTAAACTCTGGAATAACCTACCTAACATTGTTTGGGAGGCAGACACACTCTTGCAGTTTAAATCTAGATTAAAGACCCATCTCTTTAACCTGGCATACACATAACATTCTAATATGCTTTTAATATCCAAATCCGTTAAAGGATTTTTAGGCTGCATTAATTAGGTAAACCGGAAGCAGGAACACTTCACATAACAACCTATGTACTTGCTACATCATTAGAAGAATGGCATCTACGCTAATATTTGTCTGTTTCTCTCTTGTTCCGAGGTCACCGTGGCCACCAGATCCAGTCTGTATCCAGATCAGAGGGTCACTGCAGTCGGCCGGATCCAGTAGGTATCCAGACCAGATGGTGGACCAGCACCTAGAAAGGACCTCTACTGTCCAGAAAGACAGCGGAGACCAGGACAACTAGAGCCCCAGATACAGATCCCCTGTAAAGACCTTGTCTCAGAGGACCACCAGGACAAGATCACAGGAAACAGATGATTCTTCTGCACAATCTGACTTTGCTGCAGCCTGGAATTGAACTACTGGTTTCGTCTGGTCAGAGGAGAACTGGCCCCCCAACTGAGCCTGGTTTCTCCCAAGGTTTTTTTCTCCATTCTGTCACCGATGGAGTTTCGGTTCCTTGCCGCTGTCGCCTCTGGCTTGCTTAGTTGGGGTCACTTCATCTACAGCGATATCATTGACTTGATTGCAAATAAATGCACAGACACTATTTAAACTGAACAGAGATGACATAACTGAATTCAGTGATGAACTGCCTTTAACTATCATTTTGCATTATTGAGACACTATTTTTCCAAATGTATGTTGTTCAGTGCTTTGACGCAATGTATTTTGTTTAAAGCACTATATAAATAAAGGTGATGACGATGATGGTGATGATTTAATTTCATGTCTTGGAATCTCTGCTAAAAATGTGATATGTTGAATCGTGTGTTTGATTAGGAATAGTTTCAAAATGTGTTGGTGTGCCTCCAGGAACAGGGTTGGGGAAGAAAACTGCTTTAAATAATTTAAAAATGCCGAATGCCACATGCAGTGGCTTTAATCGACACATTTGAAGTGGGATTATACGCAGATGTCTCACAGAAGTGTTTGAAACTTCAAGTTGTACTGTAAAGTAAGTCAAGTACTAGAAGTAATTTTACTTTTAAAGGTTATTTTTGCTTTACCTACAGTTCACAATGTATCTCCTGTATTCTCCATTACCAATGCATATAATACGAAATGCAGCAGTAACTGAAGCATTTCTATTTAATATATTTTATCTATAGAATATGTAAGAATTGTATTATTACCATAAATATACTAATGTGCTAAATTAATTGATTGATTATTTGTTTGTCATTGGACAAAGTCTGTCTCTTTGTGCTCTGAAGCACCTTAAACATATCACTGTTTAATGTAAAGTGTAGCTTAATGTGTACTGTGTATACTGGCCAGTACGCTGCATACCAAACACATCATGTGTTTGCAATCACTAAGGGAAGAAAGTATCATTTGCAGCATGCCAATGGACCTAGTTTTGGCAATTATGTATTTTTGTAGCTCCAGCTGCAGGCTGGGAAAGGGTGTCATGCCTTATGTCTCTCCTCCCCTCTGTTGTTGTGTTGTGTTGTGTTTGTTGGTCACTCTCAAAGGTCTGATGCTGTGTTAATGAGCCCCTTTGGGTTCAGTGTCAGATGCTTCTGTACTGACCTTATCCTCAGGCAGTCAGAAAATGCTACGATGTTGGTGTTTGTTCAATTAGGGAACTTCTCTGTCCTCTAGTATGATTTTGAAGAAGAAGAAAATAAAAAAGGGTAACATTTTAGATTACAACCTGCATCGTATTGTGTAAATAAACAGAATTTACAGCATAACTTTTTTGTAATTTTAGTGTACCAATTCAGTACCTCCATGTAGGTATAAAGGAATAATATGCTAAGTTAAGGGAATAAAGGGGTAATAAAATGTAAAATTACTAATTATTTCTACTGTAAGTATAATGAAACCAATGGGTACCTATACTAATAATATGCGGTATGTATGACCTAACAAACATCTTATATGTATAGCCTACACATATAAAACATGCTGATAATTGTTTCAATCCAAATGCACAGTTGAGACTGTTGGGTTAGAAAGCTGGCTGGCCATAATTGTTAAACTTTGACAGTGGGTGAAGAACATGAAAAAAAAAAAAAAAAAAACTGTATAAGTATGGGGTTGATTTGCTTTTTTCTGAACTAGTGTAATACATTTTTATATTTTATTAGCCTATCTGTTGATGATGTTACTGTTGTCATATTGTGCGTAATATTATTTCAAAACCTATTTTGGGTTCATTTAACCCAGCACTAGGCCTGTAGTAAATTTCAAGCAATATTTGAATGAAATAAAACAGTCCACCATGTTTATTGATATATTACCTGATATATAATGTAGGTATGTATGACCTACTGTATAAACAATCATTTCAGAGCAATTTGTTGTAGCTACTTATCCTGTAACCACATGGAACAAGGGGGGAATAAGCCTGCAAATGTTGTATTTAAACTGTAACTACATGGAAAAATGGGGGGGGGGGGGGTGTCAAGTACTGCTTTACATTACAGCCCGCAAATGTTCTATTTACACTGTAACTACATTGGAACAAGGGGGAACAAGCACCAATTTAATTTAAACCTCTGAATGTTGTATTTACACTGTAACTACATGGAACAAGGGGGAACAAGCACCAATTTAATTTAAACCTCTGAATGTTGTATTTACACTGTAACTACATGGAACAAGGGGGAACAAGCACCAATTTAATTTAAACCTCTGAATGTTGTATTTACACTGTAACTACATGGAACAAGGGGGAACAAGCACCAATTTAATTTAAACCTCTGAATGTTGTATTTACACTGTAACTACATGGAACAAGCGGGGAACAAGCACCAATTTAATTTAAAGCCTGCGAATGTTGTATTTACACTGTAACTACATTGAAACAAGGGGGACCAAGCACCAATTTAATTTAAAGCCTGCGAATGTTGTATTTACACTGTAACTAAATGAACGGGGCGGGGGGGACAAGGCTGCAAATGTTGTATTTAATCTGTAACTAAATGAAACAAGGGGGCAACAAGCACCACTTTAATTTGCAGCAGATAATTAACACGTCCAGTCCGTCATCAGTAATTATACCATCTATCCAACTGGCACAAGAGAGAACCCCTATAAACAATCTTCACCTTCAGCCAGGTTAAAAGACAAGCTCGGACCCCTTTCCCAGGACAGGAAGAGAATTTGTAAATTTAATTATTGATGGGCAAAATAAACCCTCTAAATAGTTATGTTGTTGTTGTTGTTAATGTTGTTTTTGCTATTATACATCCACTGACATACAAATGTTGTATCAGGTATTTTTTTCTGCCAACAACCGGAAAGAGGTAAGCTTGTTTTAGGCTGCAGTGAACCTTGATGGTATATCATGCAAAACTATTGCTGTTGAGAAGTTGCTTGTGTGAAGTTGCTGAGATTGACAAATAAAGGAAGCTAAGGTAAGTAGACTTGTGAATTATAAATCATAGCAGAAACATATTAACTCATTTCACTAGATGTCCAGTTTTGTTGTTGTGTATTCTCCACCATGTATCCTTTAATAATAGAATAGGTAACCTATGAGGACATTTTAAATTTGTATGTCCCTGTGACGAGTGGGGCGGGGCCTGAGAGACGTGGGAACAGGAGTGACACCTGCTCGACCCACCGGTCTCGATTCCCACGGAGGAGATGGAAGGATATAAAACCAGAGCGACGACAGTGACGGACGAGAGAGGACCAGGCCTGGGCTTTATTTTATGTTTTGGTTTTTATTTGTGCGCATCAGTCGTCCGTGAGGGGCTGATGCGTTGTTATGTGTTTATTTTGAATTATTAAAATGTAATTTGATTGTCTGCCGGTTCCCGCCTCCTTCTTCCCGTAGTTATGGAGTTTTTATTATTACAGTCCCCCATAAAAATACATATAGGCCTATAATAAAATACTATTATAAAATTATAAAAAGGATATTGTCTTTCTAAATCATTCACAAATATAAATATATACCTTTTAGTTACAAAATGCTTACAGTATAAATTATTTGTAATTTTACATGTTGGTACCCCTTTATTTCGCAAACGTTGCATATTATTCCCCTACCTCCACACAGGTACTGAATAGATAGATACACTATAATTATTAAAAAGTTACGTTGTCACTTTAGTTTACTTAAACAGTTCTTTGCAGCTTGCATATCTGGTTGTTACCCCCTTATACATAACATATTGTTCCCTTATACCTACATGTATGTTCAATTCACTTATTTCTTTGCAGGTTGTAATCTAAAGCATTACCCAAAAAAGTTTATAGTTTGAAAGGGGACATCATAATAGCTTTAAACTTTGTCTCTTATTACATTTAATCCTCAATTTAGTTTGTTGAAATACACCATAATTTCTGTTTTCGCCTTTTTGTATGCGATGTTGTAAAATATGTCCTGATTGGCTTTGTTAGTTTTCAAACTAGTGCCAAACTTGTCAGGCGACCAATGTCATTTTGATGGTTTTATGTCACTGCCTTTTTCAACAATTCTCCAAAAAGTCAGATATTTCATTACCATCACACAACATATGATAAAGTGTAATTTTTCGAAATTTCAAATAATCTAAATAATGCCCTATGTACGTGTGCTTTATGAGAACATTTGGGCAGCCTTTAACTAAAAACTAAAACTAGGCTTCTGAGCAAAACTACTTCATTAAATATTATATATTCTTTTAATATGGAAATTCTACCCTTCAAAGGCATAGAACAGCACTACAACTATAACAAGCTTTATGGTAATGTTCTGAAGTATAGTTTGTAACAAGATACCATGTAATTTATAAAATTGTAATATACGATTACATCACATGTTGTCAAATATGCAAGTATTTTTGATGGAGTAGCTGAAGGTCATATTGGTATAGATAATGTTCAGATAATGGTCATAGAGCTGAAGAGAAACATAATGTCAGGAACTAATTCATGTTCAAAGGGATAATATGTATGCAGTCATTAAAATGGTCATGCTTTCATTTGTAATGAAAGACTTTTTATAAGAGTCCAGGATCATACAACACTTTTAAGATCAAAGATAACTAAAGTCAAGGTTCAAATGAAACTCCTGTTTAAAATAGGTTTTTATTGTCCACTGATGTTAAAAATATTTGATGTTTGTGACATTTGTGCCAAAGATGAGTGTTGCTAAATGCAAATCTGAACCCATTTAACCCGTGAAAGTTTTCAGCAAAGTGAAGCTCTAAAAGAATCTTATAAATGTACATTTATTTTTATGCATTTAGGAAACACTTTTATCCAAAGTGGCACACAATATAGGAACATAAGCAATTCTTCATACAGCCAACAATATTCAGAATGCCAGGTATATAAATTTAGACAAGGAAACAAGCTAGAGCTTAAGCGAAATGCAAATAAGAGGAAGATTTTATTTTTCTAATGTGTGTATACATATGTCACAATCTCCTAGCAGGGAATGAGGAGTCGCTGGAGTAATCACGAACAATAGTCTATAGTAATCCATTGGAAACAGAGAATAAGGAGGAAATTCAACAAGTAGACCCAACAAATACAAACAGAATGGACTGTGGTTTATAAACTCAGGATAACGAGGGAACTAAGTCAAGTCAAGTCAAGTCACCTTTATTTATATAGCGCTTTAAACAAAATACATTGCGTCAAAGCAACTGAACAACATTCATTAGGAAAACAGTGTGTCAATAATGCAAAAAGGAGACACACCTGGAATCAAATTAACAAATCAATCTAATCAGACTAAGGAGAAACTGGGACACAGAACACAACAACAACAACAACAAAAATCCATGGGTGTTACAGTATACAGCCTGTCTAAGTTATTCCTTTAACTATTAATGTAGCATATCTTTCAGTAAACTTCTGCCAGTGACAAATATATATATATATATATATATATATATATATATATATATATATATATATATATATATATATATATATATATATATATATTCTTAGTAGTCCACATAGTCCACATATAATTTTGCGTGAGGAATAGACACAGTCTGAAATGCATTTTGCCAAAGCCATCAGATGTGAACTTTCATTGTGGTTTTATTTTACCCTCTATAGAACATTTTAAAGCATCAGTGAAAATATATCATAAATAATAAAATGTGTACTAGGCATGCATTAAAATATTCTAGAATATAAGCCATGTATAAACACCTCTTGAAGAGCAAAGAAGCTCAGTCTGTCATCTGAAAGTTTATTAAACTCAGGGAGCATCTTAGATAGCTAAATTTTTTCTGTAACTTTTTATGCATTTTTGAGTCGTTGAGGAAATAAGGTGATAGGAACTTGATATACCAGCAATACATAACACCATGAATAAATCATGCAGATTTTATTGTTTTTTATTGTTTCAGTGTTAGCAGCTTCTATTAATAGTTTTCATGTGACATCAAACCTTTACAGGAACACTCACCTAGAGGACAAAACAAGGCTTTCCGCTGCTGCCTGTTACAGGTACTTTAACCAGGTTTGTACTGTAAGTATTAATTTACACAGATAAATAATGCCACACGCTTACTTGCAAATAAAGCATTGATCCCAGAGAAAATCATTATTAGGCTAATGTGGATTAATGCATTAAGATGTTACTGGAGGTCCAAATTCAGTATACACCTTAATAATGAGACATGCTATGTACAAGAAAATTGAGAATATATTAATTTAAGGATGTTCGCAAAGAAAAAACATTTTAAAGAAAATGTATAACATAAAAATCAGCTTGTTGCATTCATATTCTGGGCTAATCTGCTTGCCTGTATATGAAAGAGAAAGTGACATGACATACATACTCAGAATTCGTGCTCTGCATTTAACCTATCCAAAGTGGACAGACAGACAGACGGATGCACGCACACACAACGCCCACAGAGCAGTGGGCAGCCATTTATGCTGCGGCACCCAGTGAGTGAAGTCATGGTATTGCCGGTCCGAGACTAAAACCCACAACCCTAGGGTTAGAAGTCAAACTCTCTAATCACTAGGCCACAACTTCTGTCCTAGCTGCCCTGGCAGTGGTGGGATATATGCATTATCAATAAGTTGTATAAGCTGAATTTGACCTTTTAATATTACTGTCTTAATACATCAGTTCAAAATAATTTTTCACATGGAGTGTTTTAGAATGTCCTGATGTTTTTAGTAATTGAAATATTGCAGAAGGTGCTCTCTCCCTATCTCTCTTTAGAGGTGATCTACATATTTGTGCTTTAAAGTGTATAGAATATTGATTGGCCTGTGCTGGTGTTCTAATGGATGTTTTACACTCCGGGGCTCTGTGTCACGTGACTCAAAACTGTGAATTTATAATTTTGGTTGTGGAATATTTTTTGTCATTTTTATTTATTTGTCATTTGGTGACCACTGTGAATTCTTTTGCTTAACATTGTTTTATTTTATGTATGTGCTAGATAAGATCTCAAACCAAAATTGGACCAATCACATCATACTTTATTTTAAGATCCCAATTTCTCACTATTAACAAACTATTTACTATGCCTTTTGCCTCAACATACTCCTAACTACTGCTTATTAATTATGTAGGATTAGGATATTAAGGGATGTAGAATAGGGTCAAGACAAATATGTGCTATATAAGCACTAATATAAACAGCATATATGCTAGTAATATTCACATTAATAAGCTACCAGTTAATGGTGAGAACTGGTGTTATCATTTTATTTATTACCTTTACATTAATACCCTTAATCCATGCTGTATAATCGATTAAGGGTATTTTTAAAATTGCAAAAATGCAGAAAGTTTTCTGTGAGGGGCAGGGTTTGGGGTAGGGGTGGATTTAGGTTAAAAAGTGTATAACTATCTGTATATAAAAACAATAGAACTTTATGTCAACGGTTCTCAATTCCAGTCCTCATGCCCCCCTACCCTGCACAGTTTGTATGTTTCTCTTATGCTTCAGACGTTTGTTCTATTCGAGCATAAGTGCACTGCGAAGTGGACATCATAAGATATTCCGAGGACTGGAATTGAGAACCGCTGTGTAATGTCCCCATTTAGATAGCTAATTGGACTTATTTGTCATGTGTTTCAGTTCATGTTTTGCCTTATTTGGTCTTGTTCCTGTCCTTGTTTTGATTGATTATTAGTTGATTTTCTGCACCTGTCTTTCCCTCATTATTCTCTCTTAATAAGCCCCAGTCTGTGCAGCTTGTGTTTGTCAGGTCTACTTGTGTGTAGTTCAAGCGCCTGTTGTGATGATTCTCAGTGTTTCTTTGATTAAAGACATTTAAACGTATATCTTTGTGCATCCCATATTCTTCCTGAACAGTGTAAAGTGACTGTATGTGCGCACACACGTGCATGTGAGTGCTTTTAAATTCTTTCTACGTTTTATAACAACCTCCTAATCTTTAACAGAATTGAAAAGTTAATAAATCAAATCTCTTTATTGTCACACACTGTGCACACAAATGTACCAGCGGTGAAATCCTTAGGTGCAAGTCTCTGTAACAAGGTAGTAAAGAAAAGATGTATACACTTACAGTAAATGAATTACAATATACACATTTAGACAGTATACACTACAGTGGCATGTGAAAGTCTTTTAACCCCTTGCAGAATCTGTGAAAATGTTAATAATTTGAACAAAATAAGAGAGATACAAAATGCATGTTATTAAATGCATGTAAACATTGGGAACCCTTGGTCCTTAATTTGTGGTTACCTGGATGATCCATGATCCACGTGTTTTTTGTTTGTTTGTTTGTTTTTTTGTGTGATGGTTGTTCATTAGTCCTTTGCTTGTTCTGAACAGTTAAACTGAGCAGTGTTCTTCAGAAAAACCCTCCATGTCCAGATTCTTCAGTTTTTCCAGCATCTTTTGTATATCTGAATCCTTTACAGGAGTGAGTGTATGATTCTGAGAACCATTTTTACACACATATGGGGACAATTGAAGGACTCAAACACAACTATTAAAAAGGTTCAAACAGTCAGTACCAACAGCCTGGTTAGTGCATCGACACGTTGTACAACTGCGCTTATGGGAAACCTGATTTCAGTTCCCGTCTCGAGGTCCTTTTCCAATCCTGCTCCCCTCTCTCCTCCCAGTGCTTTCCTCTCTTCTGTCGTATCTCAATAAAAAATGGTTGAAAAGCCTATAAAAAAAGCCTTTAAAAAAAAAATAAAAAAAACATTCACTGATGCACCAGAAGGAAACAAGATGCATTAAGAGCCGGGGGGTAAAAACTTTTTGAATTTGAAGATCAAAGTAAATTACACTCAATTTGTCTTCTGAGAAACATGCAAGCTACTTGCTTCCAAAGGGCAGTACTAAATAGAACATGGACATCTTCATCCTGTTCATCTTAATGCATAATTTTTCCTTTTGGAACATCAGTGATTGTTTGAACCTTTTTAAATAGTTGTGTTTGAGTCCCTCAGTTGTCCTTAGTGTGAAAAGATGGATCTCAAAATTATATACTCACTGCTGGAAAGGGTTCAAATATGCAAAAGATGTTGGAAAATTGAAGCGTCTGCATGACATGGATGATTTTTCTGAAGAACAGTGCTCAGTTTAACTGTTCAGAATAAACAAGGGACTAAAGAACAACCATCACAAAAAAAAGGATCATCCAAAGTAACCAAACACACAGTATTACCCATGATTTTTGAATGGGGTTATTTTAATAATTTCAGCATTTTTTGTCTTGTGGACTAAATGTGTAAAATATCTTACTCAGGACAGTACTAAATAAATAAAAATAACATGCATTTTATGACGTCTCTTATTTAGTTAAAAAATTTGTTAACTTTGGCATGCCACTGTATATACATAGGATATACACAAGGAATACACAGTAACACACAATATACATAGGAATTATGCACTTACGATATGCATAACACAATATACACTGTATACACTGTCTCACTATATGACTTATGTCTCTCTTAACTGAAAGTAAATAGCATATACACCATGTTTCACAGCATTGATCGGCTGTCCGCTACAGTTGTTAAATTTTCATGTGCACACAACACACGCTCCATAGTTAATCATGAATTCATGATCAAAGCCTGAGTTGACAGTGAAAATGAATGATCAATGCCATGGTACCATTGGTACAGCCCCCTGCAATACTGTCATCTGACTTATTCCAGGGGCGCCGTTAGACCCTTTTATATTGTGACACGCAACCCCCAGTAAAGTACTGCTGTGCTCCAGTAAAATGTTATTGACAAATCACTGTGTCAATAGAGAGATTACAGTATACTGACATAAGATTTTTAATGATGAAGCAGCTCTTTATTGTGAGCAGCGTGTGAACAACTCTATTCTAGATAAAGATGGTTTAATATCCATTTATTATTCACATTAAAATATTGCTTTCAGATCATGATCACGAGTCAAGCAATAATCGCTGCTAATAGCCTATACATTATAAAATGCAGCCGCATTCCAAAGCTAATATTTATATCTTAATATATCTTAACTTTTATTAGCATATTTAATACATTCAACGTGTATAAATGTAAAGTGAAACTGAAAATAATCCTGTTTCCTTCATTACCAGTAGAAGATTCAACAGTCCAGAGTGAGTAAATATTTTTGTTTTTTTTTCTTTTAATTTGCAGAAATACATATTGTGAGATTAGTTCAAACACATATGTGAATAGCTCTAAGACTACAATGAACTGGATTTTTTAAAGCAGCCTCTAATCACTGAATCTCTTAACATTACAGTACAAC
This sequence comes from Carassius auratus, assembly GCF_003368295.1. Classification (NCBI taxonomy): domain Eukaryota; kingdom Metazoa; phylum Chordata; class Actinopteri; order Cypriniformes; family Cyprinidae; genus Carassius; species Carassius auratus. Next base: position 5,438,522 of record NC_039266.1, read on the forward strand.
GTTTTTGGAGCTTTATTGTAAAGACTGGAATTGATAATACACTGTATATAAAAATTGAATACTGTTTCTTTAAAGTTGGTTAGACTCTAATTTAAGAATTGTGAATTGAGTACTGAGCATACATGGGTTCAGTTTATATACTTAAGATCACCCATAGGACCTTGTGTACAATTTTCAGGAACACCTAATGGTCATTGTTAATTTGCATGTGAATTTCGAACATTTAGCTTTGACTTACACTTGAAAGGCAAGACCTTTATTCTTGTACTGTAGCTCTGATTTGTAGAATAAAATAACACTTTAAATCACAGTTTGCCACACCACAATGATGAGATTTTCATTCTGAGTGTCTTTGTTGCCTTTGGCGATGACTTAGAATAGAGCTCATTTTGAGTGCTGATTGATAACTGAATATTGCACAGCATATGACAGAAATAGACCCCACTCTCAAAAAAAACTCAAGTAGACCGGATATTTTTTTTTATAGAAGAGTTAATAGATAATCAAGCTAACATATAACTTGTCAAATAAAAAATGGAGGATTCCTGCAGCAATGCATGATGCTGGGGGAAAAGACAGCTGTAGAGCAGTATCTAGTATGCGCGTCAACACTTAAAAAGGCGAATAAAATTATTAGGCTCATTTAGCTTTAATATGTTTAGTTTAAGAGTCCATAAAAATTGTACAGTAAGAATTGCTTATATATTAGCTTTAATGCACACAGTATGTCTGTGAATCTGTGCTATAAACTGGTGAGTTTGGTAAGTAAAAAAAAAATAAAAAAAAGTACCCTAAAATTAGCATTTTGCCAGAGCAGCATCTCTTACAGCTATGAAGCTTCTATATTTGCTTTCATACCCTCTCATGATGGTGCTGCAAAATGGGCTGATGCTAAAAGACATCCAACTTGTAAACTTGGGGCAAAAATAAATCAATCCTGACCTCAGCATGAAACATCATTTGAAATAATCTCCAAATCTGGTATTTACTGTATATGTCTAGAAAAGTAGATCAATAATCAAGCTCTCAATAACCAATATCAATATACTGATTTTGGGACAATTGAACATTGCTTAAATTTATGGTTTTCCCATAATTGCCAGAACATGAAATGTCTTTGCTTAGTCATGGCAGAATTCATTAGAATTGTCATTTTTGGGTGAATTATCCCTTTTACCACTTGCAAGCACTTTCACAAATGAAAAAAAAAAAAAAAACGTAAAAAAAATTTACCACAACTTAAGGAAGCATCGTGTAATTTTATTAACAAACACACACACACACACACACACACACACTTATACTTGTTTTCAGAAAAGCTGTTGGTAACTGAAAAGTTTGCAGCTGAAAGCTATATGACGTTTCTCAATAGCAAGGTGATAATGTTTCTCTTTTTGAAGCAGTTAAATTTACAGCTTGCTGCTGAATGCTGTTGAGACTCTTAGTTTACATGCTTAAGGTCCAGTGTACTCACATCAATATTCTTTTTCACTCTTCACTAAGAGGTAAAAAGAAGTTTGATATACACAAGCAGTTATATGTAAAACTTTTATGTAAAATTTTATAAATGTAAATATGTGTGCTTTACTTTTTATGCTTGAATTTTATTTGATTTGATTCTTTTGTTAATCATGTCTAACCTTGATGGTAGTGATTAGGGTTGGGAGAAAAAATTGATTCTCAGATGCATCGCGATTCTCGCTTCAACGATTCTGAATCGATTCTGATTCTGAGCTTGTTGATTTTCCCCACATATGGCACGTGTGTGCGCTAGAGACGGGGGTGGGCTTCATTGCATAGAATTTGCGCTGTGAGACACGTACACGTTGCTTGACAGTCTTAGCTTCCACCCACCGTATTTTACTTTAGATATGCTTTTTTCTTATGCTGTTTGGAATGCAGTACTAGATGCACGAAACTGGTGCACTGACAGACTTTCACATGTGCTTTGTGTTTATTTTCCTAAATACACAATGCACTGCAAAGCTGACCAATCAACGTACACCTAGCTTTTCATGATGAGCTTTGTAAAAATCTATGCATTTCAGAAAGGCAGGGCATAGAGGAGCAACAATAATGTACATTATGTGGAAAATAACATTGTTTTTTTTAACCTTAAATTGCATAAACACATTTCATTACACCAAATACACTTTTTTTTTATATATACAATTTTTAACAATGTCATACGACCCCTTTAAAGGACCTAACGTTTCTTTAAGAAAATGGCATCTTGGTTTAGTATGTTTTGCTAGAATGGATTTGATTTTGTAATGAGAAGATACAGTATATGCTGCTGAGTGAATTACAGCAACTGCTGCATTATTGAATTATCAGATCTATATTTTAAAAGGCAACATGATGTCACTGCAGCATGCATGTGGAGACTATTCAGTATGCAGTTTGCTAAAGAAAAAATGTGTGAGACGTTATTGGAGAGAGATAGAGAGATTTAAAGTGAGGTGGTCAGACATGAAGAATATTAAAGTGCCCACACACCCCCAATATCCTAAGTTCCTGCCCCACTCTCTGAAATGAGGCTGTGTACAGCCTCTAGCAAAAATCCATTCATCTCTGTCATGTTTTTCTCTTTTGTTAAGTCATTCTCTTCAGTACAAAGCATTCACTGTGATAAAGTACAGTAGTCTGGGCATGGAAATAAACAAACAGTGTGTACCTAAAACATTTAAATAAAAAAAAGTAAAAAAAAAAAAAAAAAGGGAAGGGGTTCCCTGCACTTCTTCCATTTACAATAGCACATAACCACAAACATTCATTCGTAAATATATTTAAGCCCATTATATTCTCACACCGTTCTCCTGAAATTGCTGAAATGCTGCTTGTTTTCTGATAAGGAAAACTTAAAGAAAAAGAAAAAAATTAGCAACGACAAATAAAAAAATGAATAGGAAGCGCTGTGTTTGATTAGGAATTTCAAAAAAACAAATGGCTCATAAACAAGTAAAAATACTTTTTCAAGACCAATTTCATGTGGCTATCAATGAATCTCTCTATGTGATTTCTATGCCACTAACAACACCAAATGGAATGGCAAAAAAAAATCCATACGATATTTAGTATTGTTTCCCTGGGGCTAAATTAAGTGCATTTTGCTAAAAATAAGTAAAAATATCTGCCAGTGGGGTAAGTAAATTACTCTTGATTTAAGAATATATTAGTTAGCCCACTGTCAGATCATTTTATTTGTTTCAACAAAAGTTCCAGAGGTTTTGGAACATATAACATTGTATCTCATTATGACCCTTACCAAAAAGTAGTACACTTCAAGTTTATTTTATTAAGTATATTTAAGTAAAGTTCAAGTATATTTTAAGTATCAAGTATACAAATATCAGTGTTCTAGTAGTATACTTTTAAGTGTACTGTTTCAATTCTCCTTGGGACTAAACTGGCCCACTTTCTAAATTATATAAAAGTATACTTTTAAGTATACTCTAAGTATAACAGTAGCAAACTTTGAGTACTATAGTAACTAGTTTACCTCTATGTTTGTAGTTTGTACTGCAATTATACTAAAAGTGAACTTAATAGGTTTACTTACTTTGTACACTTTGAAGTATAGTCTCAGTAAACTACTAGTTTAGTAGTTTTATACTTCAAGTATACTCATAAGTTTTCATTAAGTGAAATTTACATCATACTTTCAGTATACTACCATGGCCCTATTTAGGTTTTCATTTGTATATATTTTGTTATATGAATATCTGAACATACAAAACATCCAAAGAAAGAACAGAGTATCTGCTTGTAGACAAAAAACATTTTATTCTAGCTTCATGCACTCTTTTTTTAAACAGTTTAATGTGGGTAAATTTCATTAAAAAAATAAATAACATTGAACAAAAAGCTGAAAAAAAACTATGAATTGGATTCAGAATGATAATCAAATGTAGATGGAGTCGATCAACACCCCAAAGCTTGACTATAATTATTAGTTCTTCATTTGTCGACGTTTTGTACCATAACTTTACAGTTTTCATGCGGTTTCATGTCGGTTGATCATGCTAGATCACGTGTTAGTATCTGGTGTTTCTTTTTTTATTCTTCACTTGTGTTTTTTGGGGGAATTGCAAAAGATCTGTACTAGCGCCCTCTACTGTATAACAATGAAAACATGGTTTCTAGGAGTAAAGCTCAAATATAGTTAGGCTTTTTGTAAGTATACAAGTATACAAAGATAAACTGCAGCGCTTTACAACCATAGGACAGGAAGAGTTAAATAAACTTATCACTGTATCTAAACCAACAACATGTTTATTAGATCCTGTACCCACTAAATTACTGAAAGAGCTGTTACCTGTAGCAGAAGAAAAGCTTCTCAATATCATAAACTCGTCGTTAACTTTAGGACACGTCCCAAAACCATTCAAGCTGGCGGTTATCAAGCCTCTTATTAAGAAACCAAAACTAGATCCTAGTGTACTGGCAAATTATAGGCCTATTTCAAATCTTCCATTTATGTCTAAAATTTTAGAGAAAGTTGTGTCTGCTCAATTGAGCACCTTCCTGCATAAAAATTATATGTATGAAGAATTTCAGTCAGGTTTTAGGCCCCTCCATAGCACAGAAACTGCACTTGTTAAAATTACAAATGACCTGCTCCTTGCGTCAGACCAAGGCAGCGTCTCATTTCTAGTCTTACTTGATCTTAGTGCTGCGTTCGACACCATAGATCATGACATACTCATAGATCGATTACAAAACTATACAGGTATTCAAGGGCAGGCTCTAAGATGGTTTAGATCCTACCTGTCCGATCGCTACCATTTTGTTTACTTAAATGGGGAGTCATCTCATTTATCATCAGTAAAATATGGAGTGCCACAAGGATCCGTCCTAGGTCCCCTTCTATTTTCAATATATATGTTGCCCCTTGGTAATATTATTAGAAAATACGGAATTAGCTTCCACTGTTATGCTGATGATACTCAGCTATATATCTCAACGAGACCAGATGAAACTTCCCAATTATCTAAGCTAACAGAGTGTGTTAAAAATGTAAAAGATTGGATGACACACAATTTTCTCCAATTAAATTCGGATAAGACAGAGATATTAATTATTGGACCAAAAAACACTACACAGAATCTTGTAGATTACAATCTGCAAAGACGGATGTACTGTTACTTCCTCTACAGTCAGAAATCTGGGTGTTATATTAGACAGCAATTTGTCTTTTGAAAATCATATTTCCAATGTTACAAAAACTGCATTCTTCCATCTTAGAAACATTGCCAAGCTACGAAACATGTTATCTGTTTCTGATGCAGAAAAGCTAGTTCATGCATTCATGACCTCTAGACTGGACTATTGTAATGCACTTCTAGGTGGTTGTCCTGCTTCTTCAATAAACAAGCTACAGGTCGTCCAAAATGCAGCAGCTAGAGTCCTTATGAGGTCAAGAAAATATGATCATATTACCCCAATTTTACAGTCTCTGCACTGGCTACCTATTAAGTTCCGTATCAGTTACAAATTATCATTACTTACCTATAAGGCCCTAAATGGTTTAGCTCCAGCGTACCTAACTAGCCTTCTACCACGTTACAATCCATCACGCACCCTAAGGTCACAAAACGCTGGACTTTTGGTCGTTCCTAGGATAGCAAAGTCCACTAAAGGAGGTAGAGCTTTCTCACATTTGGCTCCCAAACTCTGGAATAGCCTTCCTGATAATGTTCGGGGTTCAGACACACTCTCTCTGTTTAAATCTAGATTAAAAACACATCTCTTTCGCCAAGCATTCGAATAATGTTTCTTTTTAATTGTGAGTGTAGTTGCATCTGTTCAAAGTTGCATTTTTATTCATTAGCTTGGGTTAAACTAATTTTACTTTGTTGGATCAGCAGCTATGCTAATGATGTCTGTATTTTGTTTCTATGTTTCGCCACGGGATTTACATCCCGTGGTAACTAGGATTTAAACAAGCTCCAGTCTGGATCCAGAACACCTGAGAAGAGATGATGCTGACCCTCAGAGGACCCCAGATGATGCTAACCTTGAATCAACAAACAGAACTAACAATTATTGCTAAATGTGTGACTGAATCATATAATAACTTAATAATATTGATAGTTCATCGTCTAGCTGACTACGTCTTGTATTATTATTATTATTTTTTCTAAAATCCTGTCAAATGTGCACAAACTACTAGCTACTACTAAATATTGTAGAAACATAATTTTCTGTAAAGTTGCTTTGTAACGATTTATTTTGTAAAAAGCGCTATACAAATAAACTTGAATTGAATTGAATTGAAGTATACTTAAATGTCATTATAATTATATTTCTGAGGAGTACATAAAGCCCATTTCTGAGAAGTAGATAAAAAGTAAACTAAAAGTATACTTTCCAATTTTTTTGTTTAAAAGAAGTATACTAATAGCACACTTGAATAAACTTCTTATTCATAAGGGGAAGGATCCACCAGGTGCCACTCATTCATTTACAGTAAATTACGGGAAGGAACACACACTTGTTTAAGTGTATCATGGTAAGAGGATTCATGTCCACTGGCAGTCCTGAAGGACAATGTCAATGCCTTGAACACAGGAAGTCAGTGGACTGAGACCAAGAGAAGTGCAACTTGTGCCTTGTTTGGTTGATAAAGATCTTGTGATTACGTAGACAGATTATTTGGAGACATTGTTTTTGCCATTTGCAAGAAAGTAGGAAGTAGAGTGCAATTACTCTCCGATACATGCATAAACATACAGATAAAATTGCAAATATTCATCTCAGTTATGCTCCATTAAGCTTTTAGGATTTACCAAACCAAATTTCCCTCTACACATACACAGGTACCTCTAACCACACCAGTCCAAAACTGTTATATACCGTATACAAAGGAAGACGGCTAAGATATGTGAGATGTGTCAGTGCCAAGGCTGACTTTGATGATAAATGTCTGAGGAGCAAGTGTTGGAGGTTCTCTTTGGATTAAGTAGGTATCTAAATAACAGCAGAGAAAGCCTTACGGCCAGATTTATGTCATCTATTCCCAAGAGTGACCGTACCCCTCTGGTAATGGCTGCGGAATCAAGGCCCATAAATCCATGTGGTGTGACACGGCCCCGGACAGGTGATGGCCAGTGTGTGGCCCATACATTTCATTGACTTACACTTTAGGGATCTTAGAGGTCGGAGAAGACAACAGCAATGGCATTAAACCCCAGGAAGTGTGAATAAACAGGAGTCACATTATCGAGAGTTAATATCATTTTTAAATAATTATTCCAATTAATTTATTTCCATATAAAAGCACAGACTGGTCTTTAGCTGAGAAAGCAGAGTGACTGTAATGCAGAAGATGAGAGAATGCTGCTCAGTGCATGCAATTTGGTCAATTTACAAAGATCCATGTAAAGCAATAAGCATGCTACAGACACCCACAGCCATGGAGTTTGCTGTTTTTCTTCTTTCTTTTTTTTTGACCACTGGCAATTAAATAACACAAGCTTTCTCATCCCAACATTGTGAAAGTGTTTTAGCTATTGATTCTCTGACTTATTTTTCAGGAACAAATTGTATTTGTTGCTTTTGCCCATACAAAACTTCCAGTTTTGTGCATGATAATTGAGTTATCTTCTTGAAAACTGCAATTTGAGAGCTAGTCAATCATCCTGCACTACTTAATTGTCCCTTGTTTAGTATATACACTCTTCAATCATTTATCTGTAAGACAGGTTGAAAGCAAGCTTGTCTCCTTTCCAGGAAACGCTCATCTATATACAGAAATTGAAGTAAAAATCTCTACTGTATTATTAACATGTGCAACAGCATTAGCATTTCCATTCAACCAGTTGTAGCAGGGATAGTTCGAAGGAAATGTTTTCTGCTATTTGTAACTTTTTAGGCAATTAAGAAATTATAATTTTCTGTGCATTGCATCACAATGTTGTTGTAAATGTATCTTTACCTGTTTTTCCACCAAATGTTCATCCACAGTATGTAGCCTAAAACATTGTTTCAACCTGCATTAGCATTTCGATTCTGTAACATGTTCCTTAAACAGGTGCATGGAGGGGACTGCTGTGCAAAATTCTACCTGATCATAGCAACACCAAATCATTCAGAATCAAATGTATGTGCAATTCCAATAAGGCTCCATAAGCCTGCCATAAACAGAACATCATGGCCTTATCTTAATCATACTGTTGAAGAACATTTCATTTAGAAGCCTTAAAGTAAAGGTCATTATTAATGTCAGAGAGCTGATGTCTTGTTTGGGCATGTGTCTGTCTCTCAGGAGAGGATTACCGGAAAGCATCACTAGGTCTAAAGAGCTAAGCAGCAAAAACTTAAATTTAATTTCAGCACTGAAAAATGTAGTGCAGCAATTTGATTTTCATTACTTATTGCCATAACGCTGAGAAACTCAGGCCTAACTTCAGTAATTTAATTGAAAGGATATTTATGCCTAAACATGCATGAAAATGTCTTGCCTTCGAGGAGAGCGAAATACAGATAAAAGAGCAATCAATTGTAGCGCATAATGAATAGTAAGTACAAAACCCATGAATAAAAATGCTAAATAATTTTGCCTTGTGCCATAAACATAGTGATTTGCATATCCTCTCTGTCTGATGTCAGTTAGCCCTATGAGAGTGCCTGAGTTTGGCGTCCGTCACAGTCTGTCAATACAAATGTGTCAGTTGGCAGCGCCCAAGTGGCACGGTCGATACTCCCGCTGCCCTCTGACAATCCTGGCATCCTTCGTCTCAGCTCCCCAGGGCCCAGCTGTGTGCCAGTCGGCCCCTTTTCTGTTGTGTTACCCAAAATGCCATGCCAATATTTCTCTGGCTGTGCATCCCTGAGATAATCAGCATGTTTCCACTGAATATTTCATTAATGGCTTTAGTACAGCTCTTTTTTGGCTCCTGAATAGATTTGATTGTGTAACTTGGCACAAAAATATATTATTCTTTCCCCATAAACATACACTAATAATGTACTAATGGACAACAGCAATTTTGTTCAGATTAAAAGCTTTTACATATCCTCTCACAAGCCGCATTCCTGTTTCAGGTTTAAATGACTAAATGAATAGCCTTCTGGCTTCAAAGTCACCACAATAATCCAAAACCAAAGACTGGATTTAAATAAAAAATTCAGTAAATGGACTGCATGTCATGTTGGCAAAATTAATTTCTCCTTAACCAGCACACTGTACGTCTTTTCTTATTTGGAAGATAAAAGCCGAATTAAATGTAAAGTAAATGTAAATGTAAATGCCAAACACTTTTTTTTAATCCTGCTTCGTTTGTTTTTGAATTTTACATTAAAACCCACAGAGTGAATTCTAACATTTTGAGAATTTTACTTTGCTTTTTTGCTTTTAATTAAGATCTATTGCCACAGCTAATTTTAGATGGAAAGCTAAGGATGTATTATGCCTTAGTCAAAGATATAAATATATAAATATTTAAAATATATATATATATATATATATATATATATATATATATATATATATATATATATATATATATATATATATATATATATATATATACTGGGGGAAACATTATTGAAAGCCGGCTTCTGACCAAACCCAAAGTGGGTAGGATATTTTAATTTCATATTTTTTTATTTTTTTTCTAAAGGCTCATATAATAAGTTCACTCGTTAAATTAAATGAAAGTATAAATAATACAATAATATTATACACAATTTAATTCATTAATATACATCTTTGGACACTAAAGGAGGTAGAGCTTTCTCACATTTGGCTCCCAAACTCTGGAATAGCCTTCCTGATAATGTTCGGGGTTCAGACACACTCTCTCTGTTTAAATCTAGATTAAAAACACATCTCTTTCGCCAAGCATTCGAATAATGTTTCTTTTTAATTGTGAGTGTAGTTGCATCTGTTCAAAGTTGCATTTTTATTCATTAGCTTGGGTTAAACTAATTTTACTTTGTTGGATCAGCAGCTATGCTAATGATGTCTGTATTTTGTTTCTATGTTTCGCCACGGGATTTACATCCCGTGGTAACTAGGATTTAAACAAGCTCCAGTCTGGATCCAGAACACCTGAGAAGAGATGATGCTGACCCTCAGAGGACCCCAGATGATGCTAACCTTGAATCAACAAACAGAACTAACAATTATTGCTAAATGTGTGACTGAATCATATAATAACTTAATAATATTGATAGTTCATCGTCTAGCTGACTACGTCTTGTATTATTATTATTATTTTTTCTAAAATCCTGTCAAATGTGCACAAACTACTAGCTACTACTAAATATTGTAGAAACATAATTTTCTGTAAAGTTGCTTTGTAACGATTTATTTTGTAAAAAGCGCTATACAAATAAACTTGAATTGAATTGAATTGAAGTATACTTAAATGTCATTATAATTATATTTCTGAGGAGTACATAAAGCCCATTTCTGAGAAGTAGATAAAAAGTAAACTAAAAGTATACTTTCCAATTTTTTTGTTTAAAAGAAGTATACTAATAGCACACTTGAATAAACTTCTTATTCATAAGGGGAAGGATCCACCAGGTGCCACTCATTCATTTACAGTAAATTACGGGAAGGAACACACACTTGTTTAAGTGTATCATGGTAAGAGGATTCATGTCCACTGGCAGTCCTGAAGGACAATGTCAATGCCTTGAACACAGGAAGTCAGTGGACTGAGACCAAGAGAAGTGCAACTTGTGCCTTGTTTGGTTGATAAAGATCTTGTGATTACGTAGACAGATTATTTGGAGACATTGTTTTTGCCATTTGCAAGAAAGTAGGAAGTAGAGTGCAATTACTCTCCGATACATGCATAAACATACAGATAAAATTGCAAATATTCATCTCAGTTATGCTCCATTAAGCTTTTAGGATTTACCAAACCAAATTTCCCTCTACACATACACAGGTACCTCTAACCACACCAGTCCAAAACTGTTATATACCGTATACAAAGGAAGACGGCTAAGATATGTGAGATGTGTCAGTGCCAAGGCTGACTTTGATGATAAATGTCTGAGGAGCAAGTGTTGGAGGTTCTCTTTGGATTAAGTAGGTATCTAAATAACAGCAGAGAAAGCCTTACGGCCAGATTTATGTCATCTATTCCCAAGAGTGACCGTACCCCTCTGGTAATGGCTGCGGAATCAAGGCCCATAAATCCATGTGGTGTGACACGGCCCCGGACAGGTGATGGCCAGTGTGTGGCCCATACATTTCATTGACTTACACTTTAGGGATCTTAGAGGTCGGAGAAGACAACAGCAATGGCATTAAACCCCAGGAAGTGTGAATAAACAGGAGTCACATTATCGAGAGTTAATATCATTTTTAAATAATTATTCCAATTAATTTATTTCCATATAAAAGCACAGACTGGTCTTTAGCTGAGAAAGCAGAGTGACTGTAATGCAGAAGATGAGAGAATGCTGCTCAGTGCATGCAATTTGGTCAATTTACAAAGATCCATGTAAAGCAATAAGCATGCTACAGACACCCACAGCCATGGAGTTTGCTGTTTTTCTTCTTTCTTTTTTTTTGACCACTGGCAATTAAATAACACAAGCTTTCTCATCCCAACATTGTGAAAGTGTTTTAGCTATTGATTCTCTGACTTATTTTTCAGGAACAAATTGTATTTGTTGCTTTTGCCCATACAAAACTTCCAGTTTTGTGCATGATAATTGAGTTATCTTCTTGAAAACTGCAATTTGAGAGCTAGTCAATCATCCTGCACTACTTAATTGTCCCTTGTTTAGTATATACACTCTTCAATCATTTATCTGTAAGACAGGTTGAAAGCAAGCTTGTCTCCTTTCCAGGAAACGCTCATCTATATACAGAAATTGAAGTAAAAATCTCTACTGTATTATTAACATGTGCAACAGCATTAGCATTTCCATTCAACCAGTTGTAGCAGGGATAGTTCGAAGGAAATGTTTTCTGCTATTTGTAACTTTTTAGGCAATTAAGAAATTATAATTTTCTGTGCATTGCATCACAATGTTGTTGTAAATGTATCTTTACCTGTTTTTCCACCAAATGTTCATCCACAGTATGTAGCCTAAAACATTGTTTCAACCTGCATTAGCATTTCGATTCTGTAACATGTTCCTTAAACAGGTGCATGGAGGGGACTGCTGTGCAAAATTCTACCTGATCATAGCAACACCAAATCATTCAGAATCAAATGTATGTGCAATTCCAATAAGGCTCCATAAGCCTGCCATAAACAGAACATCATGGCCTTATCTTAATCATACTGTTGAAGAACATTTCATTTAGAAGCCTTAAAGTAAAGGTCATTATTAATGTCAGAGAGCTGATGTCTTGTTTGGGCATGTGTCTGTCTCTCAGGAGAGGATTACCGGAAAGCATCACTAGGTCTAAAGAGCTAAGCAGCAAAAACTTAAATTTAATTTCAGCACTGAAAAATGTAGTGCAGCAATTTGATTTTCATTACTTATTGCCATAACGCTGAGAAACTCAGGCCTAACTTCAGTAATTTAATTGAAAGGATATTTATGCCTAAACATGCATGAAAATGTCTTGCCTTCGAGGAGAGCGAAATACAGATAAAAGAGCAATCAATTGTAGCGCATAATGAATAGTAAGTACAAAACCCATGAATAAAAATGCTAAATAATTTTGCCTTGTGCCATAAACATAGTGATTTGCATATCCTCTCTGTCTGATGTCAGTTAGCCCTATGAGAGTGCCTGAGTTTGGCGTCCGTCACAGTCTGTCAATACAAATGTGTCAGTTGGCAGCGCCCAAGTGGCACGGTCGATACTCCCGCTGCCCTCTGACAATCCTGGCATCCTTCGTCTCAGCTCCCCAGGGCCCAGCTGTGTGCCAGTCGGCCCCTTTTCTGTTGTGTTACCCAAAATGCCATGCCAATATTTCTCTGGCTGTGCATCCCTGAGATAATCAGCATGTTTCCACTGAATATTTCATTAATGGCTTTAGTACAGCTCTTTTTTGGCTCCTGAATAGATTTGATTGTGTAACTTGGCACAAAAATATATTATTCTTTCCCCATAAACATACACTAATAATGTACTAATGGACAACAGCAATTTTGTTCAGATTAAAAGCTTTTACATATCCTCTCACAAGCCGCATTCCTGTTTCAGGTTTAAATGACTAAATGAATAGCCTTCTGGCTTCAAAGTCACCACAATAATCCAAAACCAAAGACTGGATTTAAATAAAAAATTCAGTAAATGGACTGCATGTCATGTTGGCAAAATTAATTTCTCCTTAACCAGCACACTGTACGTCTTTTCTTATTTGGAAGATAAAAGCCGAATTAAATGTAAAGTAAATGTAAATGTAAATGCCAAACACTTTTTTTTAATCCTGCTTCGTTTGTTTTTGAATTTTACATTAAAACCCACAGAGTGAATTCTAACATTTTGAGAATTTTACTTTGCTTTTTTGCTTTTAATTAAGATCTATTGCCACAGCTAATTTTAGATGGAAAGCTAAGGATGTATTATGCCTTAGTCAAAGATATAAATATATAAATATTTAAAATATATATATATATATATATATATATATATATATATATATATATATATATATATATATATATATATATATATATATATATATATATATATATACTGGGGGAAACATTATTGAAAGCCGGCTTCTGACCAAACCCAAAGTGGGTAGGATATTTTAATTTCATATTTTTTTATTTTTTTTCTAAAGGCTCATATAATAAGTTCACTCGTTAAATTAAATGAAAGTATAAATAATACAATAATATTATACACAATTTAATTCATTAATATACATCTTTGGACACTAAAGGAGGTAGAGCTTTCTCACATTTGGCTCCCAAACTCTGGAATAGCCTTCCTGATAATGTTCGGGGTTCAGACACACTCTCTCTGTTTAAATCTAGATTAAAAACACATCTCTTTCGCCAAGCATTCGAATAATGTTTCTTTTTAATTGTGAGTGTAGTTGCATCTGTTCAAAGTTGCATTTTTATTCATTAGCTTGGGTTAAACTAATTTTACTTTGTTGGATCAGCAGCTATGCTAATGATGTCTGTATTTTGTTTCTATGTTTCGCCACGGGATTTACATCCCGTGGTAACTAGGATTTAAACAAGCTCCAGTCTGGATCCAGAACACCTGAGAAGAGATGATGCTGACCCTCAGAGGACCCCAGATGATGCTAACCTTGAATCAACAAACAGAACTAACAATTATTGCTAAATGTGTGACTGAATCATATAATAACTTAATAATATTGATAGTTCATCGTCTAGCTGACTACGTCTTGTATTATTATTATTATTTTTTCTAAAATCCTGTCAAATGTGCACAAACTACTAGCTACTACTAAATATTGTAGAAACATAATTTTCTGTAAAGTTGCTTTGTAACGATTTATTTTGTAAAAAGCGCTATACAAATAAACTTGAATTGAATTGAATTGAAGTATACTTAAATGTCATTATAATTATATTTCTGAGGAGTACATAAAGCCCATTTCTGAGAAGTAGATAAAAAGTAAACTAAAAGTATACTTTCCAATTTTTTTGTTTAAAAGAAGTATACTAATAGCACACTTGAATAAACTTCTTATTCATAAGGGGAAGGATCCACCAGGTGCCACTCATTCATTTACAGTAAATTACGGGAAGGAACACACACTTGTTTAAGTGTATCATGGTAAGAGGATTCATGTCCACTGGCAGTCCTGAAGGACAATGTCAATGCCTTGAACACAGGAAGTCAGTGGACTGAGACCAAGAGAAGTGCAACTTGTGCCTTGTTTGGTTGATAAAGATCTTGTGATTACGTAGACAGATTATTTGGAGACATTGTTTTTGCCATTTGCAAGAAAGTAGGAAGTAGAGTGCAATTACTCTCCGATACATGCATAAACATACAGATAAAATTGCAAATATTCATCTCAGTTATGCTCCATTAAGCTTTTAGGATTTACCAAACCAAATTTCCCTCTACACATACACAGGTACCTCTAACCACACCAGTCCAAAACTGTTATATACCGTATACAAAGGAAGACGGCTAAGATATGTGAGATGTGTCAGTGCCAAGGCTGACTTTGATGATAAATGTCTGAGGAGCAAGTGTTGGAGGTTCTCTTTGGATTAAGTAGGTATCTAAATAACAGCAGAGAAAGCCTTACGGCCAGATTTATGTCATCTATTCCCAAGAGTGACCGTACCCCTCTGGTAATGGCTGCGGAATCAAGGCCCATAAATCCATGTGGTGTGACACGGCCCCGGACAGGTGATGGCCAGTGTGTGGCCCATACATTTCATTGACTTACACTTTAGGGATCTTAGAGGTCGGAGAAGACAACAGCAATGGCATTAAACCCCAGGAAGTGTGAATAAACAGGAGTCACATTATCGAGAGTTAATATCATTTTTAAATAATTATTCCAATTAATTTATTTCCATATAAAAGCACAGACTGGTCTTTAGCTGAGAAAGCAGAGTGACTGTAATGCAGAAGATGAGAGAATGCTGCTCAGTGCATGCAATTTGGTCAATTTACAAAGATCCATGTAAAGCAATAAGCATGCTACAGACACCCACAGCCATGGAGTTTGCTGTTTTTCTTCTTTCTTTTTTTTTGACCACTGGCAATTAAATAACACAAGCTTTCTCATCCCAACATTGTGAAAGTGTTTTAGCTATTGATTCTCTGACTTATTTTTCAGGAACAAATTGTATTTGTTGCTTTTGCCCATACAAAACTTCCAGTTTTGTGCATGATAATTGAGTTATCTTCTTGAAAACTGCAATTTGAGAGCTAGTCAATCATCCTGCACTACTTAATTGTCCCTTGTTTAGTATATACACTCTTCAATCATTTATCTGTAAGACAGGTTGAAAGCAAGCTTGTCTCCTTTCCAGGAAACGCTCATCTATATACAGAAATTGAAGTAAAAATCTCTACTGTATTATTAACATGTGCAACAGCATTAGCATTTCCATTCAACCAGTTGTAGCAGGGATAGTTCGAAGGAAATGTTTTCTGCTATTTGTAACTTTTTAGGCAATTAAGAAATTATAATTTTCTGTGCATTGCATCACAATGTTGTTGTAAATGTATCTTTACCTGTTTTTCCACCAAATGTTCATCCACAGTATGTAGCCTAAAACATTGTTTCAACCTGCATTAGCATTTCGATTCTGTAACATGTTCCTTAAACAGGTGCATGGAGGGGACTGCTGTGCAAAATTCTACCTGATCATAGCAACACCAAATCATTCAGAATCAAATGTATGTGCAATTCCAATAAGGCTCCATAAGCCTGCCATAAACAGAACATCATGGCCTTATCTTAATCATACTGTTGAAGAACATTTCATTTAGAAGCCTTAAAGTAAAGGTCATTATTAATGTCAGAGAGCTGATGTCTTGTTTGGGCATGTGTCTGTCTCTCAGGAGAGGATTACCGGAAAGCATCACTAGGTCTAAAGAGCTAAGCAGCAAAAACTTAAATTTAATTTCAGCACTGAAAAATGTAGTGCAGCAATTTGATTTTCATTACTTATTGCCATAACGCTGAGAAACTCAGGCCTAACTTCAGTAATTTAATTGAAAGGATATTTATGCCTAAACATGCATGAAAATGTCTTGCCTTCGAGGAGAGCGAAATACAGATAAAAGAGCAATCAATTGTAGCGCATAATGAATAGTAAGTACAAAACCCATGAATAAAAATGCTAAATAATTTTGCCTTGTGCCATAAACATAGTGATTTGCATATCCTCTCTGTCTGATGTCAGTTAGCCCTATGAGAGTGCCTGAGTTTGGCGTCCGTCACAGTCTGTCAATACAAATGTGTCAGTTGGCAGCGCCCAAGTGGCACGGTCGATACTCCCGCTGCCCTCTGACAATCCTGGCATCCTTCGTCTCAGCTCCCCAGGGCCCAGCTGTGTGCCAGTCGGCCCCTTTTCTGTTGTGTTACCCAAAATGCCATGCCAATATTTCTCTGGCTGTGCATCCCTGAGATAATCAGCATGTTTCCACTGAATATTTCATTAATGGCTTTAGTACAGCTCTTTTTTGGCTCCTGAATAGATTTGATTGTGTAACTTGGCACAAAAATATATTATTCTTTCCCCATAAACATACACTAATAATGTACTAATGGACAACAGCAATTTTGTTCAGATTAAAAGCTTTTACATATCCTCTCACAAGCCGCATTCCTGTTTCAGGTTTAAATGACTAAATGAATAGCCTTCTGGCTTCAAAGTCACCACAATAATCCAAAACCAAAGACTGGATTTAAATAAAAAATTCAGTAAATGGACTGCATGTCATGTTGGCAAAATTAATTTCTCCTTAACCAGCACACTGTACGTCTTTTCTTATTTGGAAGATAAAAGCCGAATTAAATGTAAAGTAAATGTAAATGTAAATGCCAAACACTTTTTTTTAATCCTGCTTCGTTTGTTTTTGAATTTTACATTAAAACCCACAGAGTGAATTCTAACATTTTGAGAATTTTACTTTGCTTTTTTGCTTTTAATTAAGATCTATTGCCACAGCTAATTTTAGATGGAAAGCTAAGGATGTATTATGCCTTAGTCAAAGATATAAATATATAAATATTTAAAATATATATATATATATATATATATATATATATATATATATATATATATATATATATATATATATATATATATATATATATATATATATACTGGGGGAAACATTATTGAAAGCCGGCTTCTGACCAAACCCAAAGTGGGTAGGATATTTTAATTTCATATTTTTTTATTTTTTTTCTAAAGGCTCATATAATAAGTTCACTCGTTAAATTAAATGAAAGTATAAATAATACAATAATATTATACACAATTTAATTCATTAATATACATCTTTGGACACTAAAGGAGGTAGAGCTTTCTCACATTTGGCTCCCAAACTCTGGAATAGCCTTCCTGATAATGTTCGGGGTTCAGACACACTCTCTCTGTTTAAATCTAGATTAAAAACACATCTCTTTCGCCAAGCATTCGAATAATGTTTCTTTTTAATTGTGAGTGTAGTTGCATCTGTTCAAAGTTGCATTTTTATTCATTAGCTTGGGTTAAACTAATTTTACTTTGTTGGATCAGCAGCTATGCTAATGATGTCTGTATTTTGTTTCTATGTTTCGCCACGGGATTTACATCCCGTGGTAACTAGGATTTAAACAAGCTCCAGTCTGGATCCAGAACACCTGAGAAGAGATGATGCTGACCCTCAGAGGACCCCAGATGATGCTAACCTTGAATCAACAAACAGAACTAACAATTATTGCTAAATGTGTGACTGAATCATATAATAACTTAATAATATTGATAGTTCATCGTCTAGCTGACTACGTCTTGTATTATTATTATTATTTTTTCTAAAATCCTGTCAAATGTGCACAAACTACTAGCTACTACTAAATATTGTAGAAACATAATTTTCTGTAAAGTT
This sequence comes from Carassius auratus, assembly GCF_003368295.1. NCBI lineage: Eukaryota > Metazoa > Chordata > Actinopteri > Cypriniformes > Cyprinidae > Carassius > Carassius auratus. The sequence goes on from NC_039266.1 coordinate 5,457,008, forward strand.
GCTTTGTAACGATTTATTTTGTAAAAAGCGCTATACAAATAAACTTGAATTGAATTGAATTGAAGTATACTTAAATGTCATTATAATTATATTTCTGAGGAGTACATAAAGCCCATTTCTGAGAAGTAGATAAAAAGTAAACTAAAAGTATACTTTCCAATTTTTTTGTTTAAAAGAAGTATACTAATAGCACACTTGAATAAACTTCTTATTCATAAGGGGAAGGATCCACCAGGTGCCACTCATTCATTTACAGTAAATTACGGGAAGGAACACACACTTGTTTAAGTGTATCATGGTAAGAGGATTCATGTCCACTGGCAGTCCTGAAGGACAATGTCAATGCCTTGAACACAGGAAGTCAGTGGACTGAGACCAAGAGAAGTGCAACTTGTGCCTTGTTTGGTTGATAAAGATCTTGTGATTACGTAGACAGATTATTTGGAGACATTGTTTTTGCCATTTGCAAGAAAGTAGGAAGTAGAGTGCAATTACTCTCCGATACATGCATAAACATACAGATAAAATTGCAAATATTCATCTCAGTTATGCTCCATTAAGCTTTTAGGATTTACCAAACCAAATTTCCCTCTACACATACACAGGTACCTCTAACCACACCAGTCCAAAACTGTTATATACCGTATACAAAGGAAGACGGCTAAGATATGTGAGATGTGTCAGTGCCAAGGCTGACTTTGATGATAAATGTCTGAGGAGCAAGTGTTGGAGGTTCTCTTTGGATTAAGTAGGTATCTAAATAACAGCAGAGAAAGCCTTACGGCCAGATTTATGTCATCTATTCCCAAGAGTGACCGTACCCCTCTGGTAATGGCTGCGGAATCAAGGCCCATAAATCCATGTGGTGTGACACGGCCCCGGACAGGTGATGGCCAGTGTGTGGCCCATACATTTCATTGACTTACACTTTAGGGATCTTAGAGGTCGGAGAAGACAACAGCAATGGCATTAAACCCCAGGAAGTGTGAATAAACAGGAGTCACATTATCGAGAGTTAATATCATTTTTAAATAATTATTCCAATTAATTTATTTCCATATAAAAGCACAGACTGGTCTTTAGCTGAGAAAGCAGAGTGACTGTAATGCAGAAGATGAGAGAATGCTGCTCAGTGCATGCAATTTGGTCAATTTACAAAGATCCATGTAAAGCAATAAGCATGCTACAGACACCCACAGCCATGGAGTTTGCTGTTTTTCTTCTTTCTTTTTTTTTGACCACTGGCAATTAAATAACACAAGCTTTCTCATCCCAACATTGTGAAAGTGTTTTAGCTATTGATTCTCTGACTTATTTTTCAGGAACAAATTGTATTTGTTGCTTTTGCCCATACAAAACTTCCAGTTTTGTGCATGATAATTGAGTTATCTTCTTGAAAACTGCAATTTGAGAGCTAGTCAATCATCCTGCACTACTTAATTGTCCCTTGTTTAGTATATACACTCTTCAATCATTTATCTGTAAGACAGGTTGAAAGCAAGCTTGTCTCCTTTCCAGGAAACGCTCATCTATATACAGAAATTGAAGTAAAAATCTCTACTGTATTATTAACATGTGCAACAGCATTAGCATTTCCATTCAACCAGTTGTAGCAGGGATAGTTCGAAGGAAATGTTTTCTGCTATTTGTAACTTTTTAGGCAATTAAGAAATTATAATTTTCTGTGCATTGCATCACAATGTTGTTGTAAATGTACCTGTTTTTCCACCAAATGTTCATCCACAGTATGTAGCCTAAAACATTGTTTCAACCTGCATTAGCATTTCGATTCTGTAACATGTTCCTTAAACAGGTGCATGGAGGGGACTGCTGTGCAAAATTCTACCTGATCATAGCAACACCAAATCATTCAGAATCAAATGTATGTGCAATTCCAATAAGGCTCCATAAGCCTGCCATAAACAGAACATCATGGCCTTATCTTAATCATACTGTTGAAGAACATTTCATTTAGAAGCCTTAAAGTAAAGGTCATTATTAATGTCAGAGAGCTGATGTCTTGTTTGGGCATGTGTCTGTCTCTCAGGAGAGGATTACCGGAAAGCATCACTAGGTCTAAAGAGCTAAGCAGCAAAAACTTAAATTTAATTTCAGCACTGAAAAATGTAGTGCAGCAATTTGATTTTCATTACTTATTGCCATAACGCTGAGAAACTCAGGCCTAACTTCAGTAATTTAATTGAAAGGATATTTATGCCTAAACATGCATGAAAATGTCTTGCCTTCGAGGAGAGCGAAATACAGATAAAAGAGCAATCAATTGTAGCGCATAATGAATAGTAAGTACAAAACCCATGAATAAAAATGCTAAATAATTTTGCCTTGTGCCATAAACATAGTGATTTGCATATCCTCTCTGTCTGATGTCAGTTAGCCCTATGAGAGTGCCTGAGTTTGGCGTCCGTCACAGTCTGTCAATACAAATGTGTCAGTTGGCAGCGCCCAAGTGGCACGGTCGATACTCCCGCTGCCCTCTGACAATCCTGGCATCCTTCGTCTCAGCTCCCCAGGGCCCAGCTGTGTGCCAGTCGGCCCCTTTTCTGTTGTGTTACCCAAAATGCCATGCCAATATTTCTCTGGCTGTGCATCCCTGAGATAATCAGCATGTTTCCACTGAATATTTCATTAATGGCTTTAGTACAGCTCTTTTTTGGCTCCTGAATAGATTTGATTGTGTAACTTGGCACAAAAATATATTATTCTTTCCCCATAAACATACACTAATAATGTACTAATGGACAACAGCAATTTTGTTCAGATTAAAAGCTTTTACATATCCTCTCACAAGCCGCATTCCTGTTTCAGGTTTAAATGACTAAATGAATAGCCTTCTGGCTTCAAAGTCACCACAATAATCCAAAACCAAAGACTGGATTTAAATAAAAAATTCAGTAAATGGACTGCATGTCATGTTGGCAAAATTAATTTCTCCTTAACCAGCACACTGTACGTCTTTTCTTATTTGGAAGATAAAAGCCGAATTAAATGTAAAGTAAATGTAAATGTAAATGCCAAACACTTTTTTTTAATCCTGCTTCGTTTGTTTTTGAATTTTACATTAAAACCCACAGAGTGAATTCTAACATTTTGAGAATTTTACTTTGCTTTTTTGCTTTTAATTAAGATCTATTGCCACAGCTAATTTTAGATGGAAAGCTAAGGATGTATTATGCCTTAGTCAAAGATATAAATATATAAATATTTAAAATATATATATATATATATATATATATATATATATATATATATATATATATATATATATATATATATATATATATATATATATATATATATATATATATATATACTGGGGGAAACATTATTGAAAGCCGGCTTCTGACCAAACCCAAAGTGGGTAGGATATTTTAATTTCATATTTTTTTATTTTTTTTCTAAAGGCTCATATAATAAGTTCACTCGTTAAATTAAATGAAAGTATAAATAATACAATAATATTATACACAATTTAATTCATTAATATACATCTTTGGACATGAACAATACCTCAAATTGTGTGTTTTTTTAAGAAGAGTTGTGCTGTTACTTTATGTCCTGAAGAAGAAAAATAAAAGTCTGATAGACATACACTGAAAGAGGAATTTGAGACATGCTGTTTCAAATATGATAAAAGCTTGTGTCTCAGATTCAGACTGTACAGTATGTTCAGTCTGATCAAATCAACCTCTTAAATCAGATCAGATCATTACACGGCAAGTCTGAGTAGTAAAACACCACTGAAGAGCTGTGTGAAATGTATCTGTATCTGATCAACACCTCTTTTACAAAACAGACTAAAGAATACTGTTTAATGCTGTTCATGTGAAGTATTTACACACAAAATAAAAGATTGAACCTGAAAGGCGTGCAAAGCATTTGATGAAACTTTTTTTCCTGTGCATATAATCTAATGTCTTTGTAAACTTCCCTATTAGATGTGATGAATATCTTTAATACATTAAAATACGTTTTAAAGTAATAGTAGCTACACCCCAACATGTAAATATGCTGATTATTTACTCACTCTCAGGACATCCAAGATGTAGGTGAGTTTGTGATGTGATTGATCAGTTGTTTGAAATCTCATACTGATTGAAACCATTCACTGAAAATGATCCATTAGAAAGTAATGCTCAATTACTCTAAATCTGCCCTGTTAATTCAAGCCTGTAAAATTATTATTTGTTTAGGAAGATAAGCAGCAAGTATGAATGTTCTGGCATAAATCTAACAATGCCCAAATCAGTTCCCATGCTCTTTGTGGAAAAGTCTGGTTAAAGCTTTAGCTAATGAGGTACGAACACATTAGTGAGAGGACAGACACATTCTCACTAAGGTTATCGATCTACCCACAGGGCAGGCGAGACTGCACTCTACCTTATTAGAAACTAGGGTATGCTTTCAGAAGGATGAAAAATTTTCTAGAAATAAACATGAAAGATAAACATTTAAGGGCAATTCCATCTTCTTTCTGAAGGTACACTCACTGTGAAGATCACAATCAATAGGTCTCCATTGATACACATGCATCAGTGATGCTACCATTAAACAAATGCAGACCCAACTTCAGTAAGGTTAGTTCACCAGTTCTTACAGAGATGAGCCTGTGGTTAGACCTGTAGACAAGCTTGCACCCAGAACCTTGCGTCTGTTCAAAGTCAGGTGGATTGAGCAAGCATGGTATAAGAAGTCAGATGAGCAAAACCAAACATATACCTTCACACGTGTTAATGAAAGCTTATTGGAAGGCTTGGCTTTTAGAGAACCTTCAAAAAAGGCCAAATGAAGCTCAGACAGGGAGTCTACTGAACTTTGGGAAAACTTGCTTTAATGTGTATATTACACTCGCCAAAGAAAATTAGTATCATAAAAATAATTATTCCTATTATTCATTATTAAAGCAACAAAGGGTTTTTTCTTTACGCATAGAAATAGTTTTATTTACAGTTCATTCTGAATTAGTGTTTTATTGTAAATGCTTCTTTATGTTGAATTTAGGGGTCTTTATTTACAGCTTTTTATTATATATCTTTTTAATCGGTCAAAATAATTTGGAACCCATCTCATTATTGCTATTCTAGAGTTAAATATGCATTTGGGAGAACAATTTTCTTTACCATTTTTTTTTTTTTAACTGCTTATACATTTTCAAAACTTTACACACAAATCCAAGAATTGCACACACTAAATCCTCAAAAATCTCAAAAGAAAACTTTTGCAAACACCTTTGCTGCAATATTAATTCCTGTTATATTTGTGTATGTTACATAGAGGATTGTATGTTGTGTTTTGCTAAAAGTGTTTTATGAAATTGAAAACCGAGGCAAAGGCTGAGAATTAGCGTACGGTTTTGCAGATTTGGTGTGTGGCTCTGGTGTTTGAGTGTCAGGTTTCAGAAGATTTTGTGTGTAAGCAGCTGAAAAAAAAAAAAAAAAATGTCATAGATGACCAGGCCTAACTGTAAATTTACCAGAGCAACCAAATGAGATGCAAAGGTAGGATAGAAGATTGAAGACGACTGAATTAGGGAGAAAAGACTGATAGAGAAAAAAGAAAACTTTCAGAAAGAGGAGCTTTATTCACTGTAGCCTTAAACAGCAGATTTCTTCTTGGCAAACATGGTTGCTAGTGCTTCTTACTGCTATGTGTTGAAATAACATACATACAGTAAATAGTGCGCATTTGAGCATTAAAATAAAATAGGTTTTCTTTCCGAAAAAAATAATTTAATATATATTTCCTCTTATTTCAGCTTTAAACCGAACCTTCAGTAAGAACACGGTAAATACTTTTCAAATTCACTGCCCCAAGTCCATTTGTACTTTATTACAAATATAAACTAATTCTGAAATAATCTTTCATATAATATAGAAAACTCTATCAACATTCTACTTTTCATTCAGTGAAGGCTAATAAAAAACAAGCTCAGGCACCTACATGCATACAGATCACAGAAAGAGTCCAATCCTTCTCCTGAAGGGCCAATGTCCAGCAGGGTTTAGCTCCAACTAGCCCCAATACACCTGTCTGGAAGTTTCCAGGCTTTACCCCTTTACATAGTGCACAATTTGAAGGGACAGCTATTAGTAGTGGTGTCTGAAACCATAGTCGTTCAAATGATTATCTCTCATGCAACACAAAAGGAGAAGTTTTTCCATATAGGCAATGACCGTGGCTATAAAGCTCAAAAAAGACAAAAAGCAACATAATAGTATCAAAACAATTATCCGTATGACCATATTTCCAAGTCTTTTGAGCCCAGTTGTTCAAAACTTCAATCAGGTAATCCATCTTACGTTTGTGACAGTTTTTCAAAGCAACATTGGATTGTTCCAGAATACCTGGACAGGTTACTAGCTATGTGAAGAACAACAGGCAGGCTACTGAACTGTGAAGTTTTGTGCTTTAAAGAATCCAAACAGCAAAATAAAATGATTTAAAATTCCCTTACAATTGATTTCCACTTTTCCGATGTTATATGTAATGAGAAACGGAAGAGTGAGATCGGCCAAAATTGGTCAAACATAATGACTTTATTCTCAAAATTTTGTTTCAATAATTCAATAAAGTAGCTTTTTTGTCAATATTTTATTTTGACTGTTTTTCTTCTAAATTTGATGAGTTTTTTTTTCTCGAAACACAATGACTTCATTTCTCAAAATTTTGAGTTTATTCTTAACATTGCAATTTTTTTCTCAAAATGTGAATAGTTTTATCTTGCATTATAATTACTTTAATCTCAAGCTGTTGCTTTTATTATTATTATTATTATTATTGCTAATCCTCCTATGTACTTATACTACGCCAATTATATATTTTTTAGAATAATAGCCACCAGTCACTGCATCCTTTCATTCCATGGAAAAAAACAGTTTGGACATTCTGCTAAATTTCTCCTTTTGTCACATGGGTCTGAAATACCATGACAGAATGTTCATTGTAGGTTGAAGTATTTCTTTAAATTATGAACAGAACACTGTAATGTGTTCCAAAGTAAACAGTTCCCCCTTTATGGCTTCACCTGAGCAGCCTGCAGTCGATGTGCAATTCTTGAATTCCTCTTTTATGCTGCATTTGGAATATTGAACATTCAGCGCTTGCTATCAAAGCACAAGCCTCAAGTCTCCAGATCCAATCCACATAATACCCTTGTGCCTGGCTTTGACATTTTCACTGATAAACAAAAAGCTTTGTTCTTTCTATTCTAAGCTTCTCAAAGCCTGAATTCTTCCTTTACAAAGAGTAGTGGCAATCAAAGCGTAGTACGGGGAGGTGATAAATCGATTGAATTGATATTTAGGCTTACAGTGGGGTGCAAGGCCAGTACACTAGGACATGATGCCAAAGACCGGGTTGTGGCGACAGATTCTGGGTCCATATTCCTCGTAGTCCTTCTTAGAGTGGCAGACTTGGAAGAACTCGGGCTATAGGAAAGTAAAATGTACAAATATATTCAAAATGTACTGTAAAAAGACTGTGACATAACGAAATATATAAGCATTACCGTAGAAGCCAACATCGATCCACCAAACCACACGGCATACCGCTGCATGTGATGAGATATCACCTGGACCTCCATGGGTTTGGGCTGAAAGTAGAATCAGATGTACAGAAAAAGCAGAAAAAAACACAATAGCAAGGTGTGTAGCTGCTATTGCTATTGACACAGGCAGCTGTCTTCTATGAAACCTACTGTAAGTGACCAATTCAGAACATCGAATAAAAAAACACCACTTGAAATGCTCAGAAGACTCCTTATTCCACTATCATTTAGCTAATTGAAATAGAGCGATGCATAGAACAACAACACACACAAATCACAACCATGCACACATAAATATTGGATAAATAATCCATTTGTAATTACTGTGATAGAGAGACCATGGAGTAGTCTTCCATCACCATCACTGTATTTTTTACTGTCTGTCATTATGTATTGCTGGTTTTATAATATTTATTTGCAGCTTTTTATTTTTTATTTCCATGTTTTAGCAGGGTCAAACCTGAAAAAGAGTACTTATTTTATTTATTTATTTCCGGTATCATTTATGTGTACATGTTTTTTTTTCTATCTTTTTTTTTTTTTTTTTTTGCATTTATTGACATTTATTATTACGTTATTTTATTTATCGAAAAAAATCCATAAGGCAAAGAGTTGGTATTTGCATGCACATATAAGGTTCACTTCACTATTCCGTGTGAGAGCTTGTGGACAGATTGTGATTTGAGATCAAATAAAAAAAGGTTATGGATAGTGCTCCTTGACTGCAAAAATGCTGCAACCTTATATGGAGGGAAGTTGTAATTGTGCAGTTTTAAAGTTTTTTTTCTGTTAAGGTTTTTGCAGGTTTAAATATGTCTTAAAAGGCATCAATTCACCAGTACACAAATGAAGGTCTTAAAAGGTCTTAAATCAGTGTCCTAAAAGTCATAGCACTTTTATTCTCTCCTTTGAATGGAGTAGATTTTTCCGAGCACATTGGCAGATATTTTTTTTTTTTAATGTCTCCCTAGATGTTTAAATTTAGAGGACAATATAACATACTGTGTTCCTGTCAAATGTCTTAAATTTACAGACGTGCAGAAATGCAGTTTATTTTAATTATGCTTCTGACACTTTCTTTATCTGCACATTTTCCACATTTGTTTTTACTAAACAACTAGTGTCCTCGTTCCATCCTTTCGACCACTCGGGTGCTTATCGCAATTACAGTGGACTATTTCTACAGTTTCACAACTGAATGAAAACTAAACAAATATTTTGTTCACCTCATCTTATCTTTCCATTGAGCTAGCAACAGTTCATTATGGTGTAAGCTGTTAAAATACATGAAGTGCAGCCTTAGATTTTGGGTAGAGTAATTAAGAACCTCTTGAAACAGCCTTTGTATCGACACCTTAACATGCCATCAGCCTTACGAATACTGAATTTGAGCGTGAAGTGAGAAATTCTGAGACCGTAATGAGATCAGACCTTTATTCTGCCTCCGCTGAGCTCCTCACTCATTTTGAGTCGGGCGTCCACCACACGCTTCAGGTCCCGCTGCAGTCTGCGGCCAAAGTCCCGGAACATAGTGGAGCCACCGGACAGGACTATGTTCTAATACACACACAATATATATGCCTTTTTATTATTTTCACCCAAAAAGAAAACATAATACACACACACACACACACACATACATATATACATATATATATAAACATACACATATTTGCTTCTGTTTGAATGGATACATTTTCGTGACACAGACAAAGCATTACTGCTCCACCTTCCATGTGCTGTTAATAGGGACTAAAACTTAATTTTAACAAATAAAAAAAAAAAAAAAAAAAAAACAAACAAACACAACATTACAGATATTAAGTCACTGAAATTAAAATAAACCCCTTGCAATACTGTGGAAACAAGTAATACATTTAGATTGTGTCCGCTTATTAAATAAATCCTCCAGTCCACAGAATGTTTTAATAAAATATAAAAGCAAAATATAGATTTTATTTCCCTTTATACTTCTGCAATAAGCTACAGTTACTTTATTTTTTTCCAGCAGAATCTGACAAGGCCAGTAGAGTTGCATGCTGTGAATAAATGGCCATGTGCTGACTGGGGTCATCTTATAACAGGGTATCTGCAGGAGATGTTTGTTCCATTACAGGTTTCAGGGTTCAATTCTTATTTAACCAACTTGAGGAGATATCCCGCTTCTTGGATTAGGAAATGCTGGTTTCATCTAGGAAATAAAAGGCTGGCTTCTTCCATCTTTTCTTATGATGAGTTTAAAGGGTAGATGGACTATGGCAGTGGACCCTTTCACTGAGGTGAGCAGCTTTTAATCTACACTGCATGCCAGAAATAGGTAAGATATGTGCATACTAACATGCACCTTTTTCATTTGCCCTCTGTTCTTTGGTGATATTAAGATGCACATAATTCATTTAATCTATAATTCATTTTTTTTTTTATACCTGAAGACTTAACCCTCCAGCTGAGGATAATCGAATAATGTCAAATTGACACTGCAGGGGTGGCACAGAAGTGCTTCTGAACTGACATTTGGGTTTCTTTACTATTTAATGTTGCTCAAAGGTGGAATTAATACACTGAAACTATAATTACAATTGCATAATTTTATTCTAGCAGCTGAGGGGAGTCGGAGAAGCCATACTTTAATGTGGTTTTAATGCAGCATTATGTGTTTACACTTAATTTTGAGCTGGCAAAAAATAAATAAAAATACTTTACTCAGGTGTGCCTTAATACATTTTAGTTTACATTTTGTAAGGTCTTTTGCATTACCACCTCTGCTTAAAGTTGTGTAAAACAATCTTACTGAGGCCCCTTCAATATGTGAATGTCTATTTTTCCCTCAGGTACAGTATAATGAAAGCTTTCTGACATTATGCAGCTTTTACAGTTCACAAATTTAAATAGTAAATATCTGCACAACCAATCAATGCACCCGGTTATATGTCATGTACTAACCTATATCCTATGCTTATGCAAGACAACCTATCCAATTACAGTATGCGTGTCGTTGCCCAAACACATGCTACATGCAAACCCTGAGTCTTTCTGTAAGCACCTTTTCACTTTTAATTATTCAATCAATTCTTGATGAATAAACGGGTTGAGAATGATGTTTCATGTTTTATTCTATAGCTGTCCAAAACAATAAAGGCAACTGTAAACCTCCCTCATGTCCATGCTGGGAGAAATATGGGTATATTTAGGTTTAAAAACAGTTATTGTGTGTGTGTGTGTGTGTATGTGTGTGTGTGTGTGTGTGTGCACAAAAACATAATGGGTATTGCAGTTCTCTGTTATAGAAGAATGTCCTTCAACCCACTCTGAAACTTTTGTTTAAAAAAAAAAAACTACTAAATGTTTGCTGACAAATGACAATAAATCCAACAATCCTATAAATCTTGTTATCCTTAGCAGAAAAAAGAACTGAACTGGCTCACAGGTTGGACCTCAATACATTTTTCAGATATCAAGACAATTGGCGAGCAAGTTTCAGTTCTATCAAATGTCAGTTCTAGATACAACCCTAGATGAACCAATCAGTGTTCAGAGGCTTTTGTTGATTAGTTTGCATTTGCTGCCGAGATGTTTTCCACCTCCAGAAAGGCTGGCAGAAAAAGAAAATAGAGCTTAAAGAGCATCAAAGCACTTTCCGTTTAATATCCAATTCTTTCAGTATAGTCCAGAGCGAGGTTTGTTTTGAAGGCAAATGAATAGGAGTCATTTCACTGCACTGTGATGTAGATGCGCACTAATTATCAGTGTGCATAATTGAATTTGTCAAGACGCTATTTATTCAGTCAAGCTGCGAGTTGTGAGATATAGAAATGGATACTGAGGCTATTTCAGAGCTGTTCATCCAATTTGCTGTGATCAGTTAATGTTCTCTCCATCCTAGAGTGTGTTGAGTAATTGTGAACTCAGTGGATAAACATTGACCCCTGCTGGAAAAATAGAAGAACTGATCCCAAGCAAAAGCAATATTCAGTCAGTAAAAATATCCACAATTCTGTTTGCCCTTATATATATATATATTTTATTTTTTTTATTTTTACAGTTTAAAACAATAGACAGTAGGGGAGGAAAAATGTCAATGAAAAGACATCTAACCTTTTAGCTAATAATAATCACTTTTCATTCTCCCTAGTTTTACTCTACAATGCACATGTGTGTATTAGCTACACCAACCTGAATAACGTTTTACTGTGATTTTAGCTGTATTTGCATGACTAGAAATAGCTGCCCAGGGATTATAAAAAATATGAAGTCAGCTTGCTCCAATAAGGACTTTGGAAAGAGAGGAAAACACTAGGAGTTTAAGTCTGATCAAATTGGATATCATAAATATGTCTACACCATGTTTGTTGCTGGCCTATATTAGTGCACCTTATTGTGCAAATGTAATTTCTCATTGGCTGGTCAGCTGGACAGTGAAGTCTGAAGACTGTAATGTACAGGGTCGATGCTAACAAACTCACTGAAAGCCAGAAGTCGTGCTGATCTATAGCTGTATTTGATATACCAATGTAATTTCACTGAATGTAATGCAAATTTATCTGGGGTTTAACACTCCATTCCACTTAAGTCGAATAATCCTGAATAATCTAATAAATGTGAATGGGTAAATTTACAATCCCCTTTTCTTGTGTTATATAATTTAATAGGATATTCTAGTTGTCTAAATCCACTGTATCTATTTTGATATTAAAGGGATAGTTCATCAGTTACTCACCCTCATGTCATTGAAAAATTGTATGACATTCTTTCGTTTTGTGGAACATAAAAAAATATATGTGGAAAATATATATTTTTATATATATAATGGCAATCAATGGCCACCAAATCTGTTTTGGTTGCAAACATTCTGCAAAATATCTTATTTTGTGTTCTGCAGAATGAAGAAATGCACAGTTAACCTAATTTGAGCAAAGAGTGGATGATGTTTCATGAACATATCATGTTTGCACGTTGCTATAATTATTTGTACTGTTAATTTATTAGAACAGATTCAAAATTATCAGCTGATTTTCCATATGCCTGTAAGTATATACAACTTTTTCTGTATCCTAAGTTCATCTATAGCTGAACCCTCTTACTCACCTCTACAGCCTGGAGGTTTGTCTTCGTTTAACTCTGTCAACTTACTGAAACTCCTGGTTAACACTCAAGATATTATATAGGATTCAAAATTCTGTTGTGTTTTTTTGGTGAAGATTATTATGATGAACAAAATGTGTAAGAATCATACACTTTTGTTAGTCACAGAGCTTACTGTGTTTAGTTGAGGGAATCAGGGTTCCCTTGGCCTACAAAAATACATCAACACTGCAGCGCTCTGCTGCATGATAATATTGGTATTATACCTTGTAAAGTGGTCTTCTGACATCGATAGGGCAGTTCTGAATGACTTCATCCACTACATCTGAGATGGGCTGCATGAAGTCTGGGTTGGCAAACTACAGAGTGAAAAGACCTTTTACTACAGAGTTTCCAAAGGTCATTCTGGGTATACATGCTGAATAATTCAGAGAGTGAGGTCTTTTTACCTCAGGGTGGAAAAATATCTCTGGTCCCAGAAAACGCTCATATCCAACATCTATTTGGAATTCATTTTTGTTGATAGAATTGATTCCCTTGTATTTTTTAATCCATTTGCCAGGGTCCATGTCATATTTGGTGAACTCCTTCACTATGTCTGGACAGATGTAGCAATACCTTTCCTTAAAAAAAAAAAAAAAAACAGAGCAATGCAGACAGGGAGTACAGAAGTTCTTTTAGATATCAATATGGCTATTGTATGGTAATTTGCTATTAGAAAATTAATCCAGAGCAGAACCTGTACACTGACTATGCATTATCCCAGTTACTACATATTTAAAGAAAAAAATAATAAGCAGAAAACTGTGAAATCTAAGTTTACTTTATTTCTCTACACACAATAAAATAAAATAAAATAAAATAAAATAAAATATTTGATCACTGTAAATCACAGCCGACCAATCGGAATGAAGCAGTCCAGAGAGGGAATATCATCCCTGCAGATACTCACTTTAACAGCTTTTGCAGTCTCCAGTGACTGTTCCGGAGGAATGCCGATCTCTCTCTCTCTTAGCAGCTGTTGAATGAAGTAGGTGATGTCTCTGCCTGCTATAGGGATGTGCTTTATACAGCTGCCAATCACATAGCCTTCTGCCTAAGATATAAAATAGGAACAGAAATCAGCGAAATTGTTGAGGAACTCTAGCAACATATATTTGCAGATCAAACTTAATCTAGTTCAATAAAATGTGTGTGTTTTTAGCTTATACGTCTACTTTTTAATGGTACTGTATAAAACTGTTTACCACTGGTATAGCATGAGTAACCCCATCACCACTATCAATCACGATTCCTGTTAGTGTTCTTTCTCCAACCTGTCTAGAAGTCCATGATGCAGCCAATGCCAAAACAGCCTAAAAAATATCCACAGAGATAAAATGGCTGTTTCTGACATATTCCATGCTGAAAACAGGAATGTGTCTAATGTGAACTTCAATATATATAATACAAGAAATGTAAAAAAAAAGAAAAAGAAATATGATACATTATTAAACTCATCTTGTGTAAAAAAATGCTATTTGTATGATTTATAACATATATATATATATATATATATATATATATATATATATATATATATATATATATATATATATATATATATATATATATATATATATTAAAAAAAAATAATAAGCACAAAATAAAAACGTTTCCTTCATAATTTAGTGCTGTATTCGAAACCATAGATCATGACATAGACATAGATCGATTACAAAACAATACAGGTATTCAAGGGCAGGCTTCAAGATTGTTTAGATCCTACCTGTCTGATCGTTACCATTTTGTTTATTTAAATGGGGAGTCATCTTAATTATCACCAGTAAAGTATGGGGTGCCACAAGTATCTGTCCTAGGTCCTCTGCTATTTTCAATATACATGTTGCTCCTTGGTAATATTATTAGAAAAAATGGTACTAGTTTCCACTGTTATGCTGATGATACTCAACTATACTGTCTATCTCAACAAGACCAGATGAAATTTTTAATTATTTGGGCTAATACAGTGTGTTAAAAATTTTAAAGACTGGATGACCAATAAAGAGATATTACTTATTGGACAAAAAAAAATTAAAAAGTACACAGAATCTCTTGGATTACAATTTTCAACTAGACAAATGCAATGTTACTTCTTAAAAAATGTGAGTGTTATATTTGACAGCAACTCGTCTTGAATATCATATTTCCATAAATAATATGTTACAAAAATAGCATTCTTCCATCTTAGAAACTGCCAAGCTACGAAACATGTTACCTGTTTCTATGCAGAAAGAGATTGGACTATTTTAATGCACTGCTAAATGGTTGTCCTGCATCCTCAATAAACAGGCTTGTACTGCAGTTATATCTGATCAAATGCACATTACTATTCTTTAGCTTGGGTTAAACAAATTTGGAACAGCAGCTACGCTAATTATGTCTCTTTTTGTTTCTCGGTTTCTTTACACACACTTCAGCAACAGCCAAAGACACAATTTCACATAATTTCACATACAAACAGATAATTCTCTTCAGTTGATTCAAATGACCAGTTTTCAATTTCGGGTACACTTTGAGTCTTAACTTCATAGGTATGCATGTGTTTTTCTATTTGAAACTTTGAAAAACTACATTAAAGGTTTTCTGTATTTTACCAGACTTTTTGTGAATTGCATCAAAACCATTGGGAGATCAATTTGACCCCAAAATAATTGATGTAACCAAAATTTGTGCAGCTTTTTTTTTAGTATCTATTTGTCAAAATAAATGTAATTAATGACCCTTAATTAGAAATGTCAAGAAATTTCTAAAATAAAATAAAAAAAATAAAGATCAAATTTTCCAACAACACAATAGAAGGTTTAAATTTAAAAGCTAATTAATTGACAGGCTAATATATATTATACATTGCTGTCTTTTCAAACAAAATGTTCTATGTTTCTTCTTTGTTGACATCTTTCTAAAGAAGTTGACATATTTTAACGTAAAGGTTTACCTGAACAGCAATATATAGTCCTGGGACGTTGAACGTTTCAAACATGATCTCAGCTAAGTATTCCCGGTTCTCTGGGGTATTTAAAGGAGGTTCTGTCTGAAGAGAAAATATAGCACTGCGACATCAGGATAAACAGAGACAAAAGGTCTGTTGAATAAATGAAATGTGGTCTTTTGTAATGTAAAATATCAGGCGCACATAAAGGGTGTTTTGTCATCATCAAATGGAGCAGCGAAACAAAGGCACACATGCAGCAGACACACTGGAAACATCCTGTTTGTGACATAAAAACACTGTTGCACTCTGGTACACACAAAGCAGCATAATCTATCATTATGCAAATATTTCAATGGTAGCTTCAATTATGTATGGCCTTCCTCTGTTTCTCAGTGGGAAGAATATGTTACACAAATCACTTTATATTTGTGTGCCAAACACTCCATAATGTTATCTTTAATGTCTTTAATGAACAGTTGACATACCATCAAGAAGTTGTGGTCCTCTGGTTCAGCTCTGAGATATTTAAATATGACCTGCTCCATGAACTTCTCCATGAGGTCCCAATCCTCAACAATACCATGTCTGATGGGCCACTGATGTGTATACAGAAAAAGACCATTACATTAATTCCTCCTTACTCTACGGTCCTTCAACAACACACACTTTTCATTAGGAATCTCAGAAAGAACAGTATATTTCAAAAAAGACAAAAACAGCAAAATAAGTACAAGACAAAGCCAAACAGTTATGAAACGCAGTAATACAGAACAGGTATAAAATATGATATCATGAGGTGGTAAAATTTATATTTTGGTAAGTGTGAGAGATATGCACACATTTAAGTGTTATTTTTTTCCCAATGTTCTTTTGGCCTTTTGGTCTTTGCTCTCCAAAAACAAACTGCCTTTATGGCTTAATTTTTTGAAACATCTTGCAGAATCTTCATGTAGTTTACATCATCTATTCTTCTTTCAGAAAAAAAAGAAAAAGAAAAAAGATGGTCGGTCCCTGATGATGAAAGGCAACCCAACAGTATGATGCTACCATCCCTTGAGAAAAAGAAGTGTGCATTTAATGTGTACTTGTGTACTTCATATCTCAAGTATAATGTTACGAAAGGGTACATACATCCTCTTTTAAAATTAGGTTTTACACTTTAAATCATATTTTCAAAATATTTTGTGGTGCTTTAAATAAGAATACTTATTTTGACATGTCAACAAACATACTAAAGCACATTTTAGCTGTAGCGTGTTATTCAATATTAATTTGGATTTGTCTCATATTTGATGAAGCTTGCTTCACTGATTCTGTAATTTTCTGTTTATTACTGTGATACTGCTTTTAAACAGTCTTTATTGTATAAAACACTATATAAATAAAGGTTACTTGACTTTTTCACACAGGACTGTCAAACTCTGCCGCTAGTCTTTTTTTTCTTGGTTGACAGTGTTACATTCTCATCAAACATGATTTTAAAAAGCTCTCTCACTAACTCTATCACACTGACTGCAAGCGGAGCAATGGTTTCTTTTGTGCCTATCCTCCGTACAGCTCAATATCATGTCAAGCCCTTGACATGGTTGACTGGTGCCCCTTCACTCTCATCTCAGTTACTGAACCCTTTCAAAGTGATCCTTCACCTCTCTCAAGTCTTATTGTTCAAGCTGAGTTTTAAAAGACAGCCTTTTCTAGTAGTTCTAGACTTCCTGATAACTGAACCATTGCTGCCCCCTGACATTTCCAAACACTTTCATACATTTCATGAAACTGTTGGATGAGTGCAGTTTTTTTTTTCTTTCTTATACTTACGCAGTTTTTCTAATTTAAACAGGATGTTTGGCATAGCATATTAAAAGTAATCATCCACATTTTAGATTGACTGTTTGCTACAGTGCTTGCTAGGAAGTTTTCCTTTTTATACACACACACACACACACACACAAAAACTGTTGCAGAAGTACACTTGCATTTAGATGCCCTCTTTGATCTTCAAGTACTGTATTTACAATAGGTCAGCATTAGTACTTCCTTTTGTGATTGCATACAACAAATGTGCTTGTAAACGCCCCGAGGTACACTGCACAGTGTCTACATGCCTCAACCAACAAAATGATACAATAAAAATCGTATTAGCTTAACGAAATGATCACCTTGGTTGCATAGTTGGGCTTATCAATGGCTTCATCTCCAATGAAGAAATCGAGGTCATCCACTCCTTTCATGAGACGTCTCTGTGCCTGATCTCCAACACTGGCAGTCTCTCTGATCGCAATACCTAAAATTACAATGCTACTATCAACTGACTATTGTAGCACTGTGAAGTCAAAAAGCACATTCTTATAAAATATGCTCAGTACAAATTTGAATATTTAACAGTATCCATTGACAAAACCTCACGATCAATAAGTGCTATCAAAAGATGTGTGTTGTTAACAGACTCCGAGCCTACTATGGTATATTGAGGTTAGAGCAGTGGTGGATAACAGCTTTAAATAGTGGTTCCCTAAGGCAGAGTTTAATTAAATTCGTGAGCCAAATATTATATCCTGGATCTGAGTGCTGGACATGCAGTATTAGTCTTCACTGATCTACCCCGCTGCGCATTTAACAACTAAATCTGGCAGGCAGCTCACAGGATGGCATGATGAACTGGGGCTCCGTGTTTCCCGCATAACCAATCTTGGTGTACCTGAAGAGGAAGAACAGTATATCATCATCATGAATGAGATGAATGAATCAGAATGACTGTGGTTTAGTCTATTTGTTTATAATTTTTCAATCAGTATTTCCAGTGAGCACACGGTCTTTCCATTTCTCAGGCAACAGCTGTGGAGGTTTACTATATAGCTATAACGCACCTGATTAATGTCTCAACATGGCAGCCAAGTAAATCAAGACCAACATAGTTTAGATGAAAGCATAAATCATACCAAAAACCATAACAGGACTATTGCTTCCTATACACTCTCTTAATTGTTCATATGCAGATACTAGATGTTTACATAAACAAGACACTTTTACCTCTGAATTAGTATTTACTAGTGTGAATTCATCAGCTCAGAACAGATACAAAAATATGCATGTAACGTTAGGGCATATATACACAACCCACATCCCAGTTCAAATATCCCCCCATCCAGAATAGTGAATTCATGCACCTGACCCTTATCATAACAAGATTAGAAGCATTTTTAACAAAGTTTAGGAATAGTAGCCTATAGTAATTCAGTATATTTTCTACCTCAAATACATGCTTTCATTGCAATCATATAATGACATATCTGTTATCTGTCACACAGATAATAATTAAACTTAAAATAATGATACTGAGGCAAGCATTTAGACAAGTACACAGCACATGCATACAATATTTGGCTTAAAGATTTGTCATCAGATTGATTGCAAGGCTTTAAATTAATCTGGTTGTATTATAAAAGTGTAATCAAACTCACCCTGTCCCGCAGTCTATCACGCACGGAGGGGGCCGCACTGCCATCACCAGCACTGGATACAAACACACAAACACATCCGCATGACACAACATTAACGACATCAGCTACACAGTCTGGAAACCATGTGCCGTTTACAGGGTTGTCAGGTTTACCTTTATTGCGGTATGTATTGTCCTTTAATTATGGCTTGCGCTGTTATATTTTGTGCGACTACTTCCCGAGTCAAAGGGAAGGCAAAAAATAGAAACATGCTGGATGCACTCGCGCTGCCTCATCACGGTCCACAGAGCTGACAGCGACATTACGAATCCTACTATGGTGAAGGCAAGAAGACGAGTTTGTTAATATTCATAAGCCAAGCCTTCTCCACATGAAGGTAGCCGAAGAGACGTCATGACGTAGTTGTTAATAATCATGAGCCAACCAAATAATATGAAACGTTCGCCACCGAGATTACGAAGGAACGTCAACATGGCGTAATAAATATTCATGACTTAAACAATTTGCCATAGTAGGCTTCAGAGTTGGCAATGTGCCTGCATGGCGCATTATCAATGTTTACGTTCTTTACCTCTTACTTACTTACTTACGGTTCAGCTTTAATGACAGACCCATATCTGTAAATTGGTTTGTGTTCATTTGGTTCAAGATTATATGGTGAATCGATTTGGAAATAGCTCACACTAATTCTGATTGTTTGTTGTAATGAAATAAAGGTAACATATAAAAACAATGGACGTATCTCTTGGTATGTAAACGAAATATGTTATCAATGAACGTTGGGAAATTTGGGGATTGGGGCTGTATTGATGACTATGTTGATTATTAATTATTACTATTATTTAGATTATAAAGATTACTGGCAGTACTTACTATTTCGTCACTTTTTATTGTGTGCAACACACAAATAAATAGATACATACATGAAAAATGAAGGTGGACTCGAATTATACCAAATTCCCTTATGCCCTTTATAGGGTAAACTCTAGATGGCAGTCCGTCCTAATTTTACATTAGCCTAAATAATTTATTTAGAATAAGTTAATTATTTTATTATAAGTTATTATATTTATTGCCTTATTATTCTTACCGTTTTTTTGTTTTGTTTTTATCATTCATGATATTATGTACAAATGTTTTATGTATATAAAACATTAAGTGCACGTCACACTTTAAAATCGTTTTTAATTATTGCCTACTGTGTTCTTTAGAATAGTGTCCGAAATGTAAGTTTTTATAAAAAAGTATCAATACATTTACTTAAATTCCATTTCAGTAAATTAAATATTTGTCAAATTTATAATTTTAATATTATATATTTAAATATTGTACAAACAGTGTGTATATATATATATATATATATATATATATATATATATATATATATATATATATATATATATATATATAACTATCTGTTTCTGCTGTTACAGAGGATTTTGTGTCTTGTTACAGAGGCTGTTGGCATCAAAACAAAACACATTTTAAAAACACTAATCACAGAATAGAATACTAGCAGGTAATATGCAATATGATTTCACATTTTATAGTCTTAGAAAGAGCCTGGTGTAAATATTTACTACTATTTTTACTACTATTAATCTATTTTATGTAAACAAATAGTAAATATAATTGGCATTTAACTTTATTCCAGAAGAAATATGAGAAGTGAAAGTCCAGTTGCAAATCTTACATATCGTACATACATATATATATATATATATATATATATATATATATATATATATATATATATATATATATATATATATATATATTCTATAAAATACGCTAAATCTAAAATAAAATGTAAATGCATGTGTTGATGTGGTTTCAATAGTTTGTTAGACACTGTAGGACTTTTGTTTTGAAGTGTCGTCCAACTCTTATTTACCAGGAAATGGAATTCCGAAATTATTGCGCGAAAATCAACGACATGACAGCACGAGTCAGAATGGCTGAGAATGGTGCACAGGTATAGCTGACAAATCAGTTCACATTAAAGCTTTAAGTAAACATACAATTACTAGATACATTTAAACGTAGGCTTGTATTATGACCCGCTAAGTGGGATGGACTGTTCCTGTAGATTTACGTTCAAATTGGTTCATTCAGATGATCATTAAAGTGTTTATCAAAATTGTAGTAAACGGAAGCTCAAACTGAGCTTCAGGCATCTGTGCATTGTTTAAATCGTACAGTTGATAGCACAGACATGCCACTTGTTATACCTTGTTTGCAGTAAAAATGTTTGTGCTTTTTTAGCTGGTAAGCAGACTTGAAGGGCGACAGTCATTGAGGGACATTGAACCCAGTATCTTTCCTGTCGACGGTGGTCCAGGTCAAGGTGAAGAAGCTGACCCTGCATCTATTAGAGATTGAATTTCAAAAATGTTGGTTCATTTGAACGCTCCAGGAGGTGACTGTGGTCTATAAAATGATAGCAAACTTGCTATCATATAAATTAAATATATTACTATAAATTGCTTACATATTTTCACAGGTGGCAGTTGAAACCTGATGTGATAAAATTTTGCATGAAGTCCTCATATGTGTATGATAACATCTCATTTGTAAGTCATTTTGGGGGACAGAAAAAAAAAGTTCCTATTAAATGAATAAATGTAAATGTTATAATTAATACATACTGAAAAAAAAATTATATATATGCATATATATATAATTTTTTCCCCATTGTATTATGCAGACTCCAAGGAAACTATAAATAAGCCTTTTATATGACAAAAAGTAAGAACAATGTGCCTCTTGATTGAGTCAGTATCTAAAAAAAAAAAAAAAACACATTGAAAACAAACATTTTAGTTCCATTTGGTGCCACTAGTGACATTAAAAAATAACATTCAAATATAAATCTCAATTGCTCATCCCATTTGATATGTTAATGGATGTGATATGATGACATGTATCTTATTTGCTATGTTAATGTGTATTATATGATGACATATATTTGTAGGCCAACCCGGCAGTTCGCATCACCCTGGTTCTCTCAACAAAAACCCAGTAGGACTGATCTATTGGATTTTGTATTATTGCAGAAAATAAGCTCTTCGATGAACAAAAAATGTATGACCCTTACACATTTTGTTCATCATGATCAGTGTTAATTTTGACAGCAAATTCGGATTTAGTCTTAGTCTTAGTCTTTTGAATAACACACCATTTAGTTTTAGTCACATTTTAGTCATCTGAAATGTTTTAGTCTTAGTCTAGTTTTAGTCGACTAAATATCATAAGAGTTTTAGTCTTAGTCTAGTCTTAAGTCTTTTAGTCTTAGTCTAGTTTTTTTTTTTTTAGTAGAACAAAGTCAACTTAGTTGACTTGACTAAATGTTTCCATCAGTCTGTTATGGAATGGTATTTATAAAATAAACATAAGGCCTGCTCTCAATGAAAAATATACATGCTCTCTGAAAAAGATATGCATTCGTCCTGAATGATATGCAATGCATATGACATTCTTTTAAGATGAAGTACAGTATTATTGAAATAGACAACCACCTATATTATATTTGTATTGTATGTTCATTCTATTTCTTTATTTGTGATATTTACACAAAGTTTACATTTTTTAAGTTTGTTTTTGTTCATTTAAAATAGCACTGCATAGTCTTCACTGTAAAATAAAATACACAATCAAACCAAAATGTATTCAGACACCTTCAACGTTTCTTACAATATCACAGTTTATCTGCTGTAGTTTAGAAATTGGTAATAAAATATGACAATAACTCAGGGTTAAACTGTGTCAGAACAACAAATTCATCTTGATAATGTCTGTGGTGTGAAAAGGTTGCATTAGCAATTAAAGAAATTAACACTTGAGCAAAACATGCTCAGGTCCCTAATCATTTTTTTTTTTGTATTTTTTAGTCACTAGTAAAACAATATAATCTATTCTATCTGATTTTTGGATTGACTTTGGATAAATTCTTGTTAAAACTACAAAGTAATTTAATCAAGAGCAGTGAGTGATTTACTTTCATTTTCATACATTAAAGACACTGACAGCAGAGCTAGTAAATTAGGCGCGGTCACTTTAAGAGACAAATGCATCCGTTATAAAGATACACATCCGATTTCTTTCCAACTCTTTACTTTCACTGAAGACACAACTACAGACCTTTTCGAACACACTTTCCAAGACGGGCATTTCGACATATTTAGTATGTATTTGTTGTCGGTACAAAAGCAAGAAGACTTTGAGACGCGTCTCTGCTTGCTCCCTGAACACCGCGCTGCTGAATTGAGCTCTTTCACTTTTCGCTCTTTTTCTTATGTTTATTTAAAATGCGATTTGTATTTGTTCGTTCAGGTGCAGGAGGACGCAAACGTCCTGAAGGAGAACTCGGTTCAGTGTTGCGCGAGTAACCAGCTGCTCAGTTCAACTTTCCCGCAGCGCGGGGCTGAAGCCAACTTGATGTGTTGAATGCTTGGAGCACGTTATAAAACGTATTCTTACACATTTCTGTTTTAATAAATGCTCATATTAAAACATAGCATCACACATAAGTAGGTACAAAAATAATCAGTGATACATTTACGACCCCATAAAAATTTGGGTCGCAATGGCATTTCAAAAGGTCGCAGTGTAGTTCCCTGTGTAAACAACTTAACTGTTATGAAAACGTCTTCGAAACTGTGCGAATTTCTGCAAACTCATCTTTGTTCTCTTTTCTGTGTAACTGCTGCTGCGTTTGTTTAGCTGTGGCGCTTGCATTTGCCGCGGCTTTTTATAATGGCTCGGCTGCTTCTGCATAGATCAACCTACCCTCAAAGATTCGCTCTGATTGGATCTCTTCTCCATTCGTCCCGCCCATATATTTTCGTCTAATTTTTATTCGTTGACTAAAGTGTCAGTTATATTTCGTCACGTTTTTCGTCATCATATCTGACTTTTTATTTAGTTTTTATTTAGTTTTCGTCCGTGAAAAAGGTTAGTTGACGAATATTTTTCGTCATAGTCTTCGTCAACGAAATTAACACTGATCATGATAATCTTTAAAGTGAGCCCAACTTGAATGGATTCTGAATGAATGATGATTTTTAATGGCCCAGACAACCTCTGTATTGTTCCATTTTAGCCACATGTTAGCAATCAGTAAAGTCAAAGTTTAATGTTTTTTTTTTATTTTATTTTTTATCAAATCAAAAGGGTGTATTGCTTATGTATATCATGCTATAGAATAAAATGTGGAACTATCTTAAGCTGGTGTAATTACAGGCATTTAACCAAAAAACCTATAGACTTAAAGGGATTGAACTGGAAGCACTCTGTTAACGTTTTTTTAAGATTCATCATCCTTTCCTATTAAAATGCTTGCTACGGATGTGAAAACACAGAAAATCGAACCTGATCCCATTGTTTTTTTTATTTTTTATAATGGATGAAGTAGTGTTAACATGATTGACTATACGTGAGGTCATTATAATTTTGTGTGAAAATTTCGGACAAGAATTTCGAACAGTGTTAACGCAGTTCTGCATCCATACAGGTGACGTCGTGGAGTTTCATGGCTCGGAGGGCACAGGAAAGACCGAAACCTTGTACCACCTCATCACCCGCTGCATCATGCCAGTCCAGAGTAGAGGTCTGGAGGTGGCGGTGGTCTTCGTTGACACGGACTACCACTTTGACATGCTGCGCTTGGTGAGCGTTCTGGAGGGGCGTTTGGCTGAAGACTGTAAAGGGGGTGATGGTTCTGAAAATGAACCTGAGGAGAGGGTGCGTTCATGTCTGGGCAGGCTGTCTGTAGTTCACTGCAACAGCTCAGTGCAGCTCCTCCTAACCCTACACTACCTCGAAAACACCTTTTCCAGCCAGCCCTCCCTCGGCCTTCTGATCATCGACAGCATTTCTTCCTTCTACTGGGTGGACCGATTCAATGGCGGCGAGAGCACTGTTTGTCAGGAGGCTAACCTGAGGAAGTGTGCCGAGCTGCTGGACAGACTCCGCAGAAACTACGGCATTGTGATTTTTGCAACCACTCACGCCATAATGAGGAACTATGGATCTGATCCAGGGGTGTCAGAAGTGCCCGGCCCATCATCATCTCGCAGGTGGAGGTCAGCTGATAGTGTTACAGACTTTGACAAGCCCTACCTGTGTAGAGCATGGCAGAGAATAGTGACTCACAGAATGCTGTTCACTAAAAGTCATGTGTCGAAGGACAACAAGCAGGTTTTCTCCACAGCATGTACCAGCATAATGACCAAAGGTGTCAAAAGATGCTCGTTTCATGTCATGGAGGACGGTATTAAATTTGTATGTGACAAGTGAACATGTACTGACATTTTCACCACGGGACATATTTGCTTTTGGGTTATAACACAGGAGGGATACTTGGTGGACCAAAAAAAAAAAAAGATTCTTAAAAAGTCCAAATATTGCAATACTTTTTCTTTTTTCTTTACTTTAATATAATGCAATCCTTTTTCTTTTTTCTTTACTAAAGAAATGATTGCAATGGACCGTTCGTACAGAAACCTATGTTGGTTTAGGGTGTAGGTGTTAGATTAATGGCCAATGAAGAACTTATTGTATTCACTTCCCTTGAAAAAAGAAAAAAAAAAGGCATTTTTTTTGTCAAGTCACTTTTATTTATATAGTGCTTTATGTAATGGATATTTTCACAATAATATAGAAAACGGGGAAAATCAGTGATGCAGAAATATGAGATAAATTCAAATTCAGCTCTAAACAGCTGAAAATAGTGTCATGGATTCAATTCAGTTTAGTAACCGTAAAGTTCCTCGATTACGAAACCACTTGAAAGCAGTTCAAGATGATAGTTCTGATATTCAGCTCAAATCAATTAAACGACAGTATCAATGTTGCAAAATTGATGAATTATGAAACAAATTCGACTCCGCTGTAAAGCAGCTCTACAAAAGACAATAGTGACATTATTCAGTTCAGTTGAGTTTAAGATTTGTGTTCATCATCTGATACTGTTGATAGTGACATCAATTCAATAATATTACGTAGTGCACACAAGTAAAGGAAAGTGCCAGTCACATGCCATTATAAAAAAAAAAAAAAAAAAAAATATATATATATATATATATATATATATATATATATATATATATATATATATATATATATAGTAATCCTATTACAGTAAAATAATTAAAAGTCTTGTTGAAAGTGGACAGTGTGCACTTTGGCTCAGATATGGGCATGTTACATTCCCACTGAGCTCTTTCAGATAGTGCGAGGTGAACTGGTTGTGATTATAAAAGCAACAAATCTTTTTCTGGCCCTTAGCCTTGAAAGAGCTCCTACATGTCAGTAAGCATGTACTCTTAAAAAAAAAAAAAGGGAATATTAAGTCGCTCAGTAAAGATCACAATCAAGTTTATGAGTTGGACAAATAAAAATGAATGCCTAAGAACTTATATTTAGCTAAAAAAGAAAATTCCAGTATGACTGACATAGATTTGCACTTCAGGTGGAGTAAACACCCCATGGGTGGGGTAAAATGCCCCGTCTTTTGCTTTATACATTTAAAGCAGATTCAGAGTATAGGCAGTTTTAGCTTAAACATTAAAAGAATATTGTCAATAATTATGAATTACGAAATTATAACAGCCTATTTGAAAAATATTGTTTGCTGGTGCCAACCCACTAGTTAACTAACTACCTGATACTAACCTCATGTTTAAATATAAAATCCAAATATGTTTATTCATCCAACTAGTTAATATACATTTAGGTAGTAAAAAAAAAGAAAAAGAGTAATAAAGCCATGCCTCATGGGTGTATTTTAATTGTAATTCTGAAAATATAATCATATATATTTGTCATATGTCCATACTAGAAACAAAAATCTTGATTTTATCTAGTGGTTATTTTGGGGAAAACAGTAGGGGGCATTTCCCCCCACTTTTCCATTTGTCCTTTTGGAATATCATTCACATCATGTTTCAGATGATGAATGATAATAATAAAAAGCAACTTTTTACGGGCCGTGTGCATAAAGCATGACACCTAGGCTATGCAATTCTATGATTTTTTTTTTTTTGTCCTTCCCAAGACCACCCACATCATACGTTCCAGCCAATTATGAGACAAGTGCGACAATCCTCTCATTAACCAGTGGGGTGCTTTAAAAAGAGTTCTCTGGGAACTGGGTGAATACTAAACTGTTTGCATTTAGCTTTAGCACTTCATCAACTAACAAAAAAGAATAATTAGGCCACAAATTGGTTGTTTTTACACAGAAAAATCTAAGGGGAAATTTATTCAACCTTCAAGTGGCTTAAATTGACATAAATAGAGAATTTTATTATCATGCCAAATAGATGTGCGTGTGTGTGTGTGCAAAGGTCCTAATTGCTGTTATTCATTTGTATGTTAAAGGCAAAAAAATGGTAATCTATAGGCTAGAGAATATGTATTGAAAAATCAGCCCTTAAAAAAAATCCCTGAAGTGTTTGTTATTGAAAATTATCAGTTTTGTTGTTAAACACTGTTCCAAGACACAAATTTGTAACCAGTCCCATGCACAAGCTCTCTCACACACACAGCGTGGATCATTCAGTGAGGGAAAGGGGAAACGTGTGTAAGCAGAGCGATCAAAGCATCAGTGAGACACTGTCTCTCAGACACTGCTGCTTCTTTCAGGCCAAGAAGCTCATTTCCTCTTGCACCTGGACTGCTTTGGACATCTTTCCCAGAATCCTTGACCTTTAATGAGCCCCCTTTTTATTAGTAAAACGAACACAGGATTACAAATACACTTATGAAACACTGCTTTTATGTGTTTTATTCCTTTATCTTTGGTTTAGTTTCTATAGTTACAATGAAATTTGTAAATACATTAGATGGAATAGTTTGCATTTATTTGCTTATTTGTTGCTTATAAAGAAAAAAATAGACTTAATTTGCTTTAATATATATGTGTGTGTGTGTGTGTGTGAAATTGGAATAGGAAATTGGTGAGCTTGTGATACTAACTGCTTGGTTTATGTCATCAAAACAAACAATACTAATATTTGATAATTTGCTGGGGTGTTTTTAATAAGAAATAATATCTGAAAAGTGTTTGCTAAAAGATGATGAAAGAGTCTGAGTTAAGTAATACTGTCTTTGTACGCTGATAAGCGACATGGACTCAATCCAGCTCAATTTTCAGAGTCTACTTCCGCGTTTTACCGTCTACCGCTGACGACTGAGAAGACTTTTTACCTTGAGTATGTCCCTATGTATCGATCCGCGGGGTCAGTGAGACTTTTAAAAAATATATCTCCGTGCAGTTGTAAAGCGTAATAACTTATATCATTAGCACAACACACGTCATATATCAGGTTTATAACTGTTCTATACGAGTTGTACTCAATTTAAAACGGTAACACTGTCTTAAACGTTCAAGTGGGTCTATTTGTCCGTTGCTGTGACAGGCAGTGTTTCGGTCTCTCTTAAACATGGCCACCATGATGGAGTAAACGCTACAACTTTAAAATTCATAGAATCGAGGAAAACTATGCTTCTTTCACCCAAATGAGGAATGTTTCGACCTGAAATATCGTACCAAACGCTTAATCCACATGAGAGCTTTGGGAAAAGTTTCTTCTTGGATTACATTCTGAATTAAGTTGGCTGGAAGCTGGAAAGGAAAGAAGAGAATTGCATCAATTCCGTAAGCATTAGCTACTCTTCATCATTCCTCACGCTTTCCGCCGTATTTATATGTTTATATGTTGGTGTTTGTAGTTTATGTTTAGGTAAAAGGTGCGATAGTTTAATATCTGAAGTGGAACGCGAGTGTTGTTTTGGTTTTCATCGGAAAGTGGCGATAGTTGCAGCCTGCGCGAGTGTGAAGAGTAAAATTGAAACATTTGTAATGACAGATTATTATAAAGTGTGAGAGCGCGCATATATCATTCCGCGGCTATACGTTTTGGTTTGATCGAGGTCTTTAACTAATGACAGATTACTCCCTAACCTTCACAATTAACGAAAGTATTGTGTATCGTATGGGACTGTAAAGGACAACGAGGAAGTAACGAAAAAAAATAACTAGTTGGGATTTAAAATAAGTTTGTATGCCTTTGGTTTGAGTCCAGAAGAGTAAGGGTGGCCCGATGTAGTTTAGTAAACGTCACACCGACGTTAAGTGGCAGAAATTTGTTTTGTTTTTACAGGGGTCCTGCCATCTTACTCCAGTCAAGTTGAGAGCTACTAAACAAACAAGTTTCCTTCAACCAAGACTTCATCCTCTGGGCTAAACTGCTGCTTTAAAATGCTGCTTGCATTCTATTGTACTAAGGAATTCTATATTCCTTAGTTGTGAGCGTGTTAATCAAGTTATTACGATATAGATATACTTTCCCAGCTTGTAAGGGTTGGCTAACTTGACAGGTTATGCATTGACAGCAGTGTGACGTGTTAAACGGCGTCGACAACAGTTTTTAATGAGCTCATATTCGTTGAGGGACTATGTTTTGCTTTTTTTTTTATCATTTTTGTCTTTTATTTATTGTAAATGTTCTTTTTTTTTACGAAATTACTTTACATTTTATTTAGACACTGATACAGTTAATGGATTGTATTTCTATGCATTGTAAATAGGGTTGTATTTGACATCCACCTAAAGACTCTTTAAAACAATGTTTGGAATGGCATACTATTTACTGTGTATTCATATTTTCTGTATGAAATGAATATCTAGATGGCTTTATTGTTTTATATTGCACATTTTGGCAGAGCAAAACATGGGCAAAGCTGTATGACAGCATACACCTTGCATTTGCAATGTGATTATTTAATATTTTCTTCATTCATTATTTGACCAGACTACCTAGTATCTACAGTTCACACATATAATAACAAAATAAAAAAATAATGTGTGTATATATATATATATATATATATATATATATATATATATATATGGAATAAAAATGCAAACTAGCCTTTTTTCAATTGTCAAGATGATAACTGGACATCACTTGCTGCCATATGGATGGTGACCATAAAGATAAATAGTACAAAAATAGTGCATAGTATTTAGAAAGCTATTTCCATGTTGAAGATGGCCTTTCCTCTGTTCCTGCAGCTCTGCTGAACGATTCTCATAATAGTAGGAGACCAATTTTCACTTTAAGTGGTTTAATAAGACACATGAGAATCGGTTGAGTTCAGTTGCTTTAATGGCAGCCTCTCCAGAGGAGTTCAGATCTGACCTATTCTTCACAATCCAACACAGTGAAGCATCTTGGCTTTACAGAATCTGCTTACATGCAAACACTAGGGCTGCACAATTAATCGTATTTTAATCTCGATAACGATATCCACCTTTCTCGATTAAAGGTACAATTTGTAAGATATTTGCAGTAAAATATCCAAAAACCACTAGGCTAGTGTTATATATTTTGTCGGCTGATTACTAGCAATATCTCTGATGTTTTCAACTACTTGTAAATCATGAGAAAATTCCCATTCTAAACAGTGACACAGGGCAGTGAAGTCTCCTGTCAATGGCGTTAGTTACCCTTTGTTACCGCCTTTACTGACGCAGAAACCACATGACAACAGTGTCGTGGACAAATGCGGAAGTAGCTTCGCGACAAACTTCAACTAGAAAGAGATGCTGATCTCGCTTGTGTTTTACTCAACAGGTGAGTTGTTTTGTATTCTTATCTTTACAGAAACCATATGTAATTACAATGATCAACAAGATTAGTATTATGGGGCAAACAACGCAAGTGCATCGCGACTCTAGACCCGCGCGAGGACGTGTCTGATACATAGTCTGATTGCATCTTTGCATTGACTTTGTATGTAATCTACTCGTGTAAATCGGTTAACTCGCATTATATCCATGATTTTATCTTTCCGTCTGATTGATGACCGTCAGCGGTTGGGTAGAAGACAACAAATCCCATCATTCCATGCTACTCCTTAGCGTCGTCAAACCACACGATTGTTATTGTTTTGGTAGTGTGCCCTCTAGTGGCAGGTCCTACAACCTGTACCTTTAATAAAAAATAATTGTCACGATATTGGCAGGCTCGCTATTTATCCTGAAACGTTGTTTTTAATTTGGCATTTGCGTTATCTTGCATTACTAACAAGTCTTCACTAGTGTTCATGCTTGTGGTTGCCAGATGTGAAGAGCTTTAATCCCCAAAACAGAGCTTTTCTCCTTGAAGGATACACTTTCTGGCCGGTGTTTTATTTAATTTGTGCAATCTGGCAATGCTGTTCATGCTCACTTATGGCGGAACAAAGTTATTTGTACTGTTTGGGTTACCAAATGTTCCATGATCAAACTTTCACTGAGTTTATTGTGTTTGAGGAATAAATGTGCTTTTCTTAACTGTGACAATACAATGGGGAAAAATGAACATAAATTTGAATATTTAAAATTTATATTAAGAGTTTCTAAAGTTTTTATCAGTTTTCGTGTTGAAAATGGCAGTGCAATGTTAGTTTTCAGTATGTATTATAAACGATCTTTGAACAAATTTACTGTGTGATCTGAGTGAGTTTTTCCCGTTTGCAAACAAATTGTCACTTAGAAAATGTAATCTGAATACAAATGACAAAACACTAACCATAACCATGAGTTTTGATTTATCATAGTTGGTTCAATAAAGTCAGTGTATAGTCAGTAGAGGTTGGTTAACACGTTATTCCCTAGCAAACACTGGGAGAATGGACAGAAAAGCAAAAGTTTTAAATAACCTACCAAGTTTTTGTGCTTAAAGATGAATGAACATCATATTTTCTTCAGTATCACTTGCAGCCAATGTAGTTATTGTGATGTCGTTTTCATAACAAGTCCTGCGGTACCTGGTTGTTGTCTGTTATTACATGCATTCAGTGATCATTTGACACCAGGAGCCCTCTGGTTTGGGCTGCTTAATGTCCAGTCCCTCACTTGGGGCTGTGCTGTTGAGTTTCAAGTTGCTATTTCGTCACATTTGTCTTAGTGAGAAGTTACAGAGACTAGTATCTGGTGAAGGATTGACTTGCCCTAGCATGCTCAGTTTACTGTAATCTACCAGTGTTACCTGGTCTGAATCCACTAGCGCTGTGTTTGCTGTGGCAAGAATGCTGTCATTGTTTCTCATGGAACATCACAGTGCAATCCATGTTATGCTGGCCTTTTATTTGATTTTAAATATAAAGGCTTTCATGTTGCTGCCTTGTAGTATACAGTCCAACACAATATACAATAGAGCTAGGGCGTAGCTTGTCAGTGAAGAACAGCTCTGTGTAGTAAATGCTGCTCCATGTGAATGCATGCACGTGATGGAGATTTACCGGTGGTTCGTGCGCTTTTGGTGTAAGCGTGAAACCTGCGGGAATGACTAAAATAATGCACAGTACAAGCACTATTTAACTGGTGTGAATGAAAATTGTGTGAGAAAGAAGGGGTCGTCGGAGAGAAGAGAGCGAAAAACGTGTGGATGACGTTTCCTGTGCCGCTGGTAACTAAACGGATCATCTTGAAACTGAAAAGATGTGAGAGTGATTGGCCGGCCACTGATCCGGAGCGATCATGAGGAAGATCTGCAGATTCCGATCCTGGCCGATCAATCGGTGCATTTCTACATTCAATTTATTGTGCAGCCCTGATATACAGTATATCGTTCGATATACAATGCAGCAGGGTTGTGCCGTTAGACGATAGTATCGTTTATCGACGATAGTCAGAGACATGAACATAAGCAGATTTCTGACAATAATCAAGACGATATTAGGCTCATTTTTCTATTAATGTATTAGATTATAATAATAACTATTGTTTTTATTAGGCTGCTTATTATAATTCGGCTATCAAACTGCCCAGTAGTTTCACTTTAGCACCTCATTTCTCTCTCACACACACACACACAGCGTGTGTGAGCGCAGGAGAATTAGAGCTTGTAGTCGCTGAAGTTGTCCGCTTTGACTCGTTAACTCGTTAAATCCATGAAATGAAAGAGATCGAAAACAAGGAGTTGGTGTCCCACACATTTAATGGCAGGTACATCATGGCAACACGCTCTTCTCATACATGAGAGATTAACTCTGTCTTGGCTTACAAATAAAGACAAAATAATAACAAGGCGACAGAGTGAATTTATCATCCATAGTGAACTGAACAGCCTATATATGTGCAATATTTTAAAGAGCCCCCACTTACTAGGGGTGTAACGATACGCGTATTCGTATTGAACCGTTCGGTACGACGCTTTCGGTTCGGTACGCGGTACGCATTATGTATACCGAACGGTTCGTTGGAGTATTTAATTATATTTGAAAAAAAAAAAAAAAGAGAGAGAGAAATATAATGATATGCGTTCAACAAGGTAGCCCAATAACCCAAACAACGTAACAGGCAACGCCCCTGACACTCCCGAAGAAGAAAAAAACACCATCTTATATGTTTATGTTAGGCTACTCAGCAGGCGCTCGCTCACTCAGTACGCGCTGAAGGCTCGTTGCAAAATAGCCAATGCGTTTAACAGACTAGAAATGAGAAGATCCTCCAATAACCAACAGGTCTGGTGTTTGGGTGCACTTTGGATTCCCTTTAAGCTATAATGGTGATGGCAAGAGATTGGTGGATAAAAAAACAACGGTATGTCGCATCTGCAACATGACAGGGTACACTTATATTTCTGGTCTGTTAAATGCATTCGACATTTTTCAACGAGCCTTCAGCGCGTGCTGAGTGAGCGAGCGCCTTAGGGGCCGTTCACATATCGTGCCTAAAAACGCATGGAAAACGCTAAGCGCGTCTTTCTCCTCCTTTCCAAAGCGCTCGGGCAGAAGCGCTCATGAGGCGTCTGTCTTTGCTAAGCAACAATGACGTGCTCTCTCCATGAGACGCGGAAATTTCAGCGAAGGATAAATGGATTTGCAGCTCTAAAAATCGCTTGCAGTAGCTCTGCTACTAAATTTATTTCAAAATTGCAATCCATATACAACTATGATCAGCTGATCCTTCATCTTGGCTGAGCTCTCAACGTTGTTACGGGAAAGGATGAAGCTGATTGGTTGGTTCTTGTCACATGACCCGCGGTGCGCTTGCGGCATTCTGAAAAGTTGAGATGTTTTTACATTTTGCTGTATCTAAAACGTATCGAACCGAACCGAACCGAACCGTGACATCAGTGTATCGTATCAAACCGAACCGTGAATTTTGTGAACCGTTACACCCCTACCACTTACTGAGTTTAATGCCACAGTAATGTTAGAATGCACATAGTGTTAATTATATTATAAATAAATATAATATAATATATAAATAAATTAATATTAGTGTTAAACTGCTGGACTTTAAATTAAATCTACTATTGTTTTTCACCGTTGCCTGATTTTGCCGAACATTTTGACTGATAACTTCCGTGCGCAGATGCAGCAAATTTGTCATAGGACGCGTAATATGACAATTGTACCCAACAATATATGAACTAGCTGTTTAAAATACAGTATTTTTATATTTAACGTTAGTTTATCAGTATTTATGAAAGTAAATATTTCCGATTATTGGTGATTCCACAGGCTCTCTCTCACGCACCTGCACAGTTTAAAACACCAGAACAAAGAGTCTCTCTCTCTTGCTCCACCCATACACGATAATATCGTTTATCGTCGATCTCACGGGCTGACGATATGGCGATTTGAAAAATGACCATATCGCCCAACACTACAATGCAGACAAATGTTTTGAATAATGAT
Organism: Carassius auratus; assembly: GCF_003368295.1. Lineage (NCBI taxonomy): Eukaryota > Metazoa > Chordata > Actinopteri > Cypriniformes > Cyprinidae > Carassius > Carassius auratus. The sequence continues at coordinate 5,491,785 of NC_039266.1, forward strand.
AAAAAAAAATATGTATATTTTTGAAAGACATTATTTATTTTCAAAAGACATTTTATTTTTATTAGTATTATTATTATTGATATTATTAAGATTATTTCAATTAAAAGAACTGTTTTGTATTTTAATCCATTTTAAAATTTAATTTTTTCCAGTGATGGCAAAGCTGAAATTTCCAATTCTAATCATTATTCCAACTGCTTGATGTGTCCATTTTTAACTCCGCCCCCGACTGCAAGCGGCTACTCTTGTTGACTGCTATCTGTAGCCGTGGTTCAAGTTGAACACACCTATTACAGTGTTTTCTGAAGGATCATGTGACATTGAAGACTGGAGTAATAGCTGCTGAATATTCAGCTTTGTATCAGGAATAAATTACATTTTTTTAGATTAATAATATTTCACAATATTAGTGTTTTACTGCATTATAAATGAGAGCATAATATACTTTATTTCAACAACATGAGAAAACAAATAAATTGATGTTACAGACTTTTAACTGTTTAAGTGTAAATGTTGATGAACTTTATTTCTTTATTTTTGACACAACGGGTTTACAGTTTCTATGTGGGAATTTTTACTGAACACTCTCATATTCTGATATAATAAAGTCCATAATTTGTTTGTGATTGTATTAACATGCATGTATGTAATGGAAGTCTTGTCACCCTGCAATTGTCTGGTTCATGGATCTGATTTATGGACTGAAACAGATGGTTATATCATTAACACTGTAATTATGAGACATTTTCCAGCAAATTTATGACAGAGTCTCATGTGGCTCCAGTGTGCATTTAATCATTTGACAAAAGTGACACCACAATCCAGGCCTTATCAAAGCTATTACCAGTGTCCATCCCCACAGAAATTTATTTGGACTTCATTCCAAAAATAAATAACTATATAATAAAAATTGGGTAACAGTGAGGCATCTACAACGAGAAGCAATGGGGCCGATAAGTAAACGTTAAACTGCTCACTGTTTCAATAGTGTAGCCAATATATGTAAACAACATTTGTTAAATTGATTTTAGTGTTGAAAGATCACTTACTAGCCTTTTATGTGTAAAGTTATATCAAATTATTATTATTATTATTTTTTTTTTGCCATGGCAGCCTAACACTATAAACCCTGTAACACTGTTAAACATTATTTTAGACAAATGTACAGCTCAAATAATGTATGTAATAGGGGTGTAACGTTACGCTTAACGGTACGCTTAAATAACTATGATTACAGTGCAGCATTACCAATTCCAGCTTGTAGGCCTGCTTCACAAGAACTGTTCCGTGCCTGCTGCTGTAGGTGACATAGAGGGAGACCGCTGACAGACCAGGCTCTTGCCTTCATGACAACGATATCCATACTTCATGTTGGGCATAAATATAAAGCCTACTGATAAAGGACACCATCAACAGTATTGAAGGCAAAATAGACTACGTATGTTTGACAGGTGCCATATTTGAAAATCGATAATTATTCATGTATTTTTTAAATTACATTAATATCTAAATTTGTCAACCTATAGACTTTCAAACATCAAAGTGTCATAAATTAATATGTATTTGTGAACAAAATGACATATAAACATATTTTCCTCTCCTATCAGTTCTATTTCTAGCATGCACGTGTTTTTGAGCCGCGCCTGAGATGCGCATCTCAACGCAGGCAGCCTGCAAGCTCTAACCTGTTAACATGGGAGCCGAATTAAAAACGCACAGGTCACGCAGCTGAGACGCTTGCGCCACACATCCAGTGTGTCACCGGCCTTAGAATCAGCTGCAGGGCGGGATTTGCGCTGAACGCGGAGACTTTCGCCACTTAATATGTTTGTTTGGAAACACGAAAACGTACTTATTTTCTGCGCACAAAATATTGCATTCCGTCATCCGGTACACATGTGCACCGAACCGAAAGCTCTGTACCGAAACGGTCCAGTACGAATGCACGTACCGTTACAACCCTTGTACGTAAGTGTTAAGAGAGGACTTTAAATGCTTTAATACATTTTTAATCTTTTCATTTCTTCCTTTGTATCCTCTAAAATGGACCTCACTCACCTCCATTGTAACTGCCTTACTGTAACCTCAATTTTTACTTCTTAAAAAAAAAAAAAAAAAAAAAAAAAAAGGTGAGAAGCCAAAATAAATATCAGTGGTAATCAACCACTTGCATGAACCCCAAATGCTGTTCAATAATAGCTTAACTTGTATTGAACCAGTAGTATTATTCAGTTATTTTCTTTTTTTAAACAGAACACCTATAATAATTAATAATAATAATAATAATAATAATAATAATAATAATAAAAGATTGTCATCATTCACACTTCCACTAATAGTTGTATGGACCACTATCATTGTGCTTTTTTTTTTTTTTTTGAAATGAGAATTGAGAGATTGTGTGCCTGTTGCTTGTGTGCCTGTTTATAAGCTCTCAACTATCACAAGTTTATCATGTGACTTCTCTTTATCAAGTGGGACTGGACATATGGCACTGTTTGAAAGGTGAATCAGTATAATTACACTAATTTGAATAGACAATGTGTTGTGTATTCTAGAAATGAGTATAGGGAAATGTCTTGAATAATAATTGAGCATTACCAAAGTATACTGGACAAAAATGGTTTAATGTTGAAAATGGGAGGAACTACTCAATGTGATTAGTTTGTCAGGATTTGTGCTTTTGTAGTTGTGCTACTCCATATTACTCCATTGCACCATTAAACATTGCTTTAATGTCTGTTTGCATATTGAACAAATTGATCAAGCTCTGTTAACAGAGATCTGAAATTGTTTAGTTAGTGACAAAGTGGAATGAGAGGGTGTGTAGTATTTAATCATGACTGTTTTAATGAGACAAAACATTTGGATCAAATTGTGCTGATTTTTTAAAGTGATAATTCCTAGAAGTGTTGACAGTTGTACATTTTTACTGTTTGATAGGTGAAGTAATAAAGAGATTTTACAGACTAATTAGGCCATAGCCATCACAGTTTTATTGTAAGTGAAAAGTGTGCTGTTTCAACACTGATGCTTTCGAAAAAAAGTATAGGTAAGAAGTGCTTGGCCGATTTAAGATTTTGGGGTCTGCACTGGAGAGGACAGATTTTGTTTCATGTTTATCTACGCTATGATAGCCAGCACGTTTAGTGGTGGACCAAGGTTTTTTTTATTTTTATTTATTTATTTTTTGACAGGTAATGCCGATATATTGGAAAGCAAGGGGGCAGATAGCCAATATAATTTTTTTGTTTTATTTATATTTATTAATAAATTAATATATATATATAAAATTGAATAAAATGTAATATTTAATAAAAAATATAATTAAAAAGGAAGTAATCACTGTCAGTGTTGTCACGGTACCAAAATGTCAGTATTCGGTACCGATACCAGTGAAAAACCACGGTTCTTGGTACCAATTTTGGTACCAAAGCAAAACACAAAAATATGCTAATTAAAAAAAATTATATTTTTAGTTTACATATAGCATGTCGATTCAGCGTGGTAAGACTCTCGCGCTCTCTCTCTTTGCATGTGTGAGAAACAGCGCTATCAGTAAAGCGACAGTGAGTCGTGCGCCTTCACAAAGAGTTTACAGAACATCAAATACAGGTTCGCTGTGCGTCCGTTGAGATGAACTGAAAAGTTCAGATCGCTTGATGGAGAGAGAATTCTGAAGCTCAGATGCCGAAATTTCTGCAAGCATCATGCGCTTCAGTCCATGTAGTAAAACAAACCCGCACGTCTCTGCCATTCATTTATTCACACAGAGAGGCGCAGAACGCGGATTCATATTTTAAACAACTTTTGCAGCTTAACATTTACAGATACTGGTCCATATGGAGATTTGATTTGATTAATTCATGCTAACTTTGACAAAATCCATGGCTGTCCATATTAAAATGTAAGTTTAATTTTCATGACTAGATTTTGAGATTCCGTCCTCATTTTCTGCTTCGCGGAAATCATAGCGCTGAACAGGGTTTGAACGGGACCTCGGTACTACCGGTACTTAAAGAAACCTGGTACCGTCACATTTAAATTTTTTTAGTACTGACTTGGTACTGAAGTACCGGGTCTTTTGACAACACTAGTAACCAACAGGGCACAAGTGTGCACTCAGTGAACAAGTGTGCCACATCATGTAATTAATTAATTAAATAAAAAAATTTAATCACTTACCAGCCCTAGTATTTGTTATGTGGCCTATTTATTTATTTATTTTTTTTATTACAATTTTATGCTTGCTTATTCAGAAAAGTCTATATCTGGTGGGCTACAGCAAGTTTGCTAAATAAAGTCAATACTGGAGATTTAAAATCTTAACCAAGATTTGAGCATGACATAAATGAGACTGAAGTTATTTTTTTTGTTTTAATAAGGAGCTCCTTTGTAAGGAATGTTCTTCGTCACTGGACAGCAGTTGAACTGGCAAAGTTTGCTGCTTCTTTAGCATCTTCCCTGTTGCTCGTCAGTTAGCTGTCAGTTAACATCTGCCATGTATTTTTGGTCAGCTGCTTGAAAATCAACATTTGAGTATCGTTTTTTTGTTTTCACCAGTATCAAAATTTGTTAGTGTGACCGGCCTAGCTGGACAGGGGTGGTGTGAGTTTGTTCCATATTAGAGTGAGCAAAATAACAATTTAGAGGAATGTAAGTAAAATGATGATCTCACATGAAATTTGACTCTAGACATATCTACAGTATCTTCAAGAAAAGCTACACAAGGTGGGTCACCCCTTCATGGACACCACCATGTTGACATCACATGGTGATCCCATGGCTACAGTCTGAAATGCCCTGAACAGTTCAATTAAATCTATAACGGGTGTTGCAACTTCGCAAGTGAATTGAAAATGAAATGAAAAGTGTCAGTTGTATTGTAGATTTAGATCTGTTTATTTTGCATATTTCCTTTTACGTATTTACAGCGTTGCACATTATAATTCTACGTTCATTGTACATTTTCTTGAAAAGCGGGGGTCATCTTATAATCAACAATATGGAAATAAGAATGTTTACTTGATATACTGCAAAGTTCAGTCACTGCTGAAGGCACTTTATTAAACGTAAACATAAAAGTACATCTAAACAAAACAAGCAAAACCAAACACAATGGGAAACACATTGTATACTACAAACACAACATAATAGAGCCAGAGTCAACAGCTCAGTCAGCATTTGATGAAAAGGAATTAAACAAAAGCAACAAATAACTTAAGTGTAACGTGTCAGCATTTGAATGTAGCTGAAGTCAAAGTTATAAATAAATCGATTATCAAATTAATTGTTAAATGCAGCTATTTGCTTTAGAGGTTACTCCATTTACAATATGGCAGTAAAGAGGCAGTCTGGGCCTCCCAAAAGGCCCCCTTCAGAAAAGCTTGGTGCTTGTTGTTGTCATTCGGTCTTTCTTGTGTGGATTAACAGCAGTTTTCTCTAAGCCTGCAGAATACTGAAGTCATCCTCTGCAGAATTGCTCGCTTAGTCTTGTTTTTTACAGCCAAGACAATACCAGCTCAGATAAGAGTGCAAGGTGAACTGAATCATAGCTAGGCATCTCTCATCTGATTGGATGGAATTTTCCGAAAAGCCACAGTGAGAGGAGTCCTGTGCCTGACTGGAGCCTTTCAGATTCACTAGTGATCATGAGAGGGGGAACGGAGCAGAAACAACCCTGAATGCAATTTCATCACATACTTGATAAAATTGCTTTGTTGATACAGGGCTCCAAACAAAAACAAAAAAAATAGTGTAAGGAGCCGTTGGCTCCTATACGAACAAAAAAACGTAGGCGGCAAATCATTTTTTGTATCTATAATTTTTTTTATTTCATTTCATTTTATTTTATTTGAACATTTCAGTCATACTGTCATATACATCTTTTCTTGACTTTATCAGTGTTTTAATCCATCTGGGAACTAAGGTTCACTTAAGGTGGGAACTAAATGTCTTTTCCAATTTTCCGATTACAGTTACAAAAAATTGTTCATTATCTGTATCATGAACCATAAGCATCAATTGGCCATATAGTGTAGTTTGGGCGGCTCCTCAATGCATCCTGTAAATGTTGTCATACTCTTAAAAATAAAGTTGCTTCATGATGCCATAGAAGAACCTTTTTTTGTCTAAATGGTTTCATAGAGAACCTTTAACATCTGAGGAAACTTTACGTTTCACAAAAGGTTCTTTGTGGCAAAAAGAAGGTGCTTCAGATTATAAAAAGTATATAAAAGTTGACTGAATGGTCTTTTGCACTTCCACCGAAATTACCTGGAACATTTGTACCAGGAACTTTCTTTCCCAGAACTGCTTTCCGTCCAGACCTGTTGATTTCTGCGTTTCCACCACAGTCTTAAGAACCATGAAAATTAGGCAATTAGTCTGGTTACGTAGGTCTGTGTGTGTTTATCATTACAAAGTAAGCAAATTACGGACTTGCATCCTCGATAGTTTGGAGTTCGACTCGGGACTGTGATCGTGAGTGTGAAGTCCAGAAATTCTGCAAAAAGCTATAAACGCTGGACTTTCAAAAATATGTGAAAATTGTAATGTTCGCGGCATAGATTCTTTCAAATATGTCCAAGAGTTTTACACACCGGTCTGTTATAGTGGCGACATTTCTGCGCCTTGAAATATGATGAAGCACAAAATGAACTGTGATTGGTTGTTTGACATGTCGGTCAAATGGCCTCATGGGCTGGCCAAAAGGTCTGGCTATGCGAGACTACTCCCGGTTTGATGCTCCACTCAATATTTTGCTCTCTGAATGTGTGTTCCACTCAATTACTGTTTATGCTCACCGGAAAAGCAAAGTCTGCTCAAATAACAATGAAATAAATGTTTATGCTGTATACTTGCTCCTGTTTGCAGTAGCGCTACTGTGCTGTAACATGGTGTACAGCTGTACTGGGCAACGCTGGTAAAATGATGCTACCTTCAGTGATGCTATGCTCTGATAATAATAGCTTTGTAGGACTGTAATTATTTGGATAATTAGTCCCCAGAAAATCCAACAACTTATATCTGATTCTGTTACATTGAAGTAAAAAAAAAAAAAAAAGAAATATATATATATATATATATATGTATGTATGTATATATATATATATATATATATATATATATATATATATATATATATATATATATATATATTGATATTTAATAATAAGGTAACGTTTTACAGTAAGGTTCCATTAATGTTATTTAATTTATACATTAAATATATTAACTAACATGAACGAACAATGAACAATACATGTATTACAGTATTTATTAATCTTTCTTAATGTTAGAATACAGTTGTTCAATGTTAGTTCATGTTAATTCAGAGTGCATTAACTGTCAACTAGCACAACTGTTTATTTAAAAAATGAATAAATAAATGTTGAAATTAACATGAACTAAGAGTAATAAATTCTTAATTAACTAATGAACCTTGTTGTAAAGTGTTACCAATATTAATATAAATTCTGTCCAGTTTTATTGTTACTTTCAGTAAAAGTGTGGTTATTTTATTGGCTTGTGCTTTTTTAAGTTCAGTATCATTAAAATTGAGTTAAATTTAAAAAAGTTTTACACAATAATTCTATATTATTTCATAAAATAATAAATCATCATTACAAAGCATTTTCGGATTTCAGTCAAGTGCATCCAGAGTTTTCATTTCATTTTTGTACAGGTTCAAGTCACACTGTAATATCGCAATATATAGCAGAATATCACCATATATTTCAAATCAGGTCAAGTAAAAATAATAAAATGAAATATAGCGAAATGTTCCTCTTTATGGTTATTTTTTTTAGATGGCTGATGAGCTTATAGACACCGAATGGTTATTCTCAGGTAAATGTATGACGTTGCAATGTTTACAAGCTTTTTGAATAATTTTAAAGCTGATACTTTAATTAAAAATAACAAAGCACAAAGCCTTTTGTGATTGCTGGATGGCAAGTGTATTTCAAAAAATGAAGTTCACGCATTAACAGAACACAGCATTGATCATTGACATTGATATATATATATATAAAATTTCACTTTTTTTTTTTTTTTGAGCATGAAAATGTATCTATGTTTACTGTATTATAGTAGAGTCTCAGCCCAGTTTTCACTCACACTTAATTGGAACCCAGTCAGTCATGTTTATCGTAATATAATACCGAAATAATATTCCTCTTAATGATCATATTATTCAGTATAGTATTATTCAGAAGATGCAGTTTTTTTTTTCTCACTACTTTTTTTTTTTGTATTCTCAAGCCTTTATTTGGTGGATAACTGAGTGAATACCTTTTGAAGTTTACAGTCTTTTTTTCTGTGACTGGTGTAGTGTTAGATTTGTAAAATAACTTGTTTAAAAAAGTGGTTAGAAATGTTCAGAATGTTAAAACAAAAGGAAGCTGAACTGCTTTGCACAGCAGATTTAAATCGAACAGTTCTGAGCCATTGAAAATGCTATATCATGAGCAAATTTTGAAGTGTGTTTAAGTAGAATTGAGACAGCACAGTAAATCACATGCAGACGTATATCACACAGGGCCATGTCTTTTTGTCTCTCATTCAGAAATGTTATTAATTGTGTAGTCCTGCAGTGTCTTTCTGATACTGGCATATAAACCGTGTGTTAGTGGGTTTGCCGTCAGGCTGTTGTGGTCAGGTAGAGAAGGGGCCCTGTAATGCCAGCAGTGAAAGCAGCATTCAAATTAGGATCAGTGCAGGCCTCTGAGTCTCTGCTTGGTGCAGGGGTTTTCCACCCTCATTTTCCTCCTCTGTCCTCAGCATGACTGTGCTGAATAAAATCTCTAAATTAATTTGAGCAGTGCTCCATGGAGAGCGGCGGCCTCACGCTGAGTTGCATCTCCCCCAGTGTTCATCCACACACAGCTGTGCTCGCGATCATCAGCAATGAGTCAACAGCACTGCTCTCCTCTCCTCAGATTCATCTCTCAGTGCTGGAGAGAATGCTACACTATATATCATGCAGTGGTAGAAACATTTCAGCCAGTAAGCTTGCTGCGATAGTCTGTATTTACGATGTTACCGGTGTTAAGTGGCAATATGGGTTATGTCATTTGCCTACTGCAGCTGAACGTGGCTTCTCGGTGCATCGTGCCGAAACACAGTCGCATCACAGATCAGGAGCAGGAGTCGAGATGAGTTTGGACGATTTAGTTTAGACTTTAGCATTGACTTTTGCCGTTTATCTGTGTTGATTTTGTTTTCTTATTTAAAGTTTCTTATTTAAGTTTCTTATTTATTTGGTTTCACAGTATTTTCTGATATTTACTTTATTTAAACTTTATTTTATTTTATTTTACATCGAGGTGTAGCCTATGCCATGCCTCCACTCCAAACATATTAGTTTTACTAATATACGTTCTATGTTTCTTAGTTATTTGGTCTGATTTTCAGATTTGTATACCCATTTAAACTTTGTTTAGCCTATTTGTTATTTTATATTAGGCATACAGCATGGCTGCTTGTTTGTTGCCTAATTGCCGCTAATTTGAACTTGAAAATAAAATTTGCATGGCACTTTTACAAGCTATTTGAAAGAGAGGAAAAGAGGAAAAACTCAACCGAAAAATTGCTTGATGCCTAATCGCATTGGTGTTTATACACTTGGTCCTTTTCAGGGGTCTGAGCACGTTTCGCATTTTTGGCCCATATGTGAACTAGGGCTGGTCCAAATACCATTTTTTGAGCTTTGAAGCTTCGATAGTAATCAACACCAAATATTTGATGATTCGGAGGAAGGGGCTGAACACATTCTTTTTTTAATAAATGCAAGAATCTCTGTGTGTCTGTCTATCTGTTTGCATTTATATTATGTTCGAGGACCGCTTATCCAATCGACTTCATGCGTCTTGGGTCCGCAGGTGTGTTCCTGCGGACCCAAGAGAGTTCAGTGTTGCATTTCGGTGCAATATGGACACGCAGCACATTCAGAACGAATCAAATTTTAATAAACTACAGAACAGCGCGAGCCGGAAGTGGCACACCTCACGCGAGGTGCGTTTTTTTAAAAACCGGGATATGAGCATATCCGGGTTTTTGCCGGTGTTTACATGGTCGTGCGCGACCGGGTTATTGGCTGCATGTAAACATAGTCACTGATTCTAGAGAAACAAAGCAAAATTGTGGTTATTCATACATGCACAGCCCCTCTCTCTCTCTCTCTCTTTCTCTCTCTGTGTGTCGTAAATGAACAGTTGATAAATGATACTTTTCGGAGAATATTCAAGTGGAGATCGCTAAACTGTAAGCTCACTGGTGTTTTCAGAAAGCAAGCGTGTTTATCCACAGTGGAGAGAGAGCGTGTGCACATGGTTGCCAGATTGACAAAGATAAATAGCACACTTAGCAGATATTTGCATATTGCGCAAGTGGGAAGTTCTGTTTCAGGGATTACGTATCTTTATATCAGGCAACCCAGTTGTGTTCCTCTGCCAGGTTAAAACCTACTGTAGCTTGTATATGCTCTATTCATTCTTTTTTAGAAGCCATGCACTTTTCTCCTCAATTTTAAACATTGTAAAATTTTGAACAAATTAAGGTCCACTGCTGTACACATGCCACAATATCGATACAGGGACGGCTGTATCGCTACTAGTATCGTCAAATCTCTGTGACGATTAGAGTTGTTCCGATTCCGTTAATAGCATCGGAAATATCACCGATACCACAACAAATTCTGGCATCGGCGAGTACATGAACTCATATACAGATACGATACCATTTTCTTAAACAAGACCTAGTTATGACCGCTAGCTTAGCCTAACCGCTGCACGGTTCTTCTTCGTTGCTTAGAATGCATTGCAAACGCAGGAAGTTGTGCTGTGTTGCCAAAAGCAACCCCTGTTTAAAGCAGCGAAGAAGAAATGAAAACACGATAGCAGTATGTCCGCTGTTTAGCAGTATTTCAGACTGGACCAACCAGACAGTAAAACGGCAACTAGGGATGCCACAAGTACTGGCACTACACTAAGAAGTCGGTGCTGAAAAGTAAAACATGTGATGATACCAGCATCTCTGTAGTACCGGTGGTAAGTTACCGACTCCCGAGTATATTCAGTACCCGCAGCTGCGTTCAGTCGCTTCCATGTTAGTCTAAGCGCAGGGCTCCAGATTGTAGCCGAATATATACTAGCTATGTGAATATTAAACTGCAAAATACTATTTAAATATTACTCCTGCAAATTCTACATATCTGTGGGTAACGGGCGCAGATGCGCAGGAGCTCGCTGTTTTGTGGTCTCTGCTGTGTGTCACTATATGAGGACGCGCATAAACCGTCACTTCATGAGAAATTACCGTTTCATTTGAGAAAACTGTCATATCATAAACACAGACACTCAAAGATCTTTATGGCAACCCATCAAAATAAATGTTTGGTTTAACGTGAGTAAATTGACAATATATTAAGCTACTGTTGTAGCCTACAGTAAAATTTAGCTATGTATCTATTTAGTAATAATAATACGTCTCTATTAATAATAATAATTATGCCTAGACAGTTGCTTGTTTTTTACTTGTTTTGTTGTAAAGAGATTATCTGATTGATATATAATTTTTCATATTCCTAGACTTATTTGTTGCAGTCTTTTATATAGTTATATTGTAAAACTAAAATACCTTTAGTTTGCTGTGTTAGATTTTTGGCTGCATTTGAAGTTCTTTTTCGCTTAAGAAAATAAATAATATTACTGTCAAATTCATGTCAGATAATAAAAATACTGTAATCAATACAGTAGTTCACCATGTATTTGTTCATGTTTTATTAAGGGATAAGTCTGAAGCACACCATAAAATAATTCTAGCAATTTACACAGGGCTAGTAGTATATACAGCTGGTTATACAGATACACACCCAGGTATCGGATCAGTACTCGGTATCGGCCAATACCATGAGACCAGGTATCGGGAAGAGAAAAAGAGTATTGGAACATCATCGTATCAATTAGGGCTGGGCGATATATATAAAAAAATGATATCTCGATATTGTCAAAATTTTTACGATATTCGATATATATCTCGATATGTTTGCATTTGCATTTAAATAATAAAAAAAAAAAAACATTATTTTCTTTTGCTCATAAAAAAACACACAAAAAAACAATTTATATTAAACAGCTTATTTAAGCAGTTAAAAAAATCTAGACCAAGATATCACTTACTGCTTTTTATTAAATTAATACATGTAGGCCTATATGTAACTGAAGCAGTGCAAATTAAGTACAGAAAGTGCATTCTGTCAACTTTTTAGTGGATGCAATTCACAATTTATATTATGCAACTGGGATAAGTATTTTATTTAAAAAATTTTAACAAGTTTTTAAGGTAAGAACACAAGTCTGTCAACTGGCTGTGGTTTTAAGAGAAGCTCTGTGGCATGAAACTATGTTCCTAATGACATTAAAAACCCTCTTAGATGGGGAGCTAGTTGCTGAAGCACATAGCGATTTCTTATATAAATATATATAAATGAATACCAAAGACTTTTGCATTCTCTCTGTCTAAATTATGGAAACTGGTAAACGTATCAGTGATATTCCCCAATAGTAATTCCAATTCGCCATAGCCTATGTTTCTCTACTCAAACATCAGCGGTCGAGTAAGTGCATTTATTTTGCGATCACAAATGCAAACAATACAGTTGAGATCTCACGACAGAACACAGACCGGCTCAACGACGCTTTCATTAGATTGCTCAATTCCAGCTCGTTAGTGTTTTCAGATTATCGTCGGCGGCTTTTCCGCAATGAGGAGCGAGCACGTGCGCATGGTTGCCAGATTGCTTAAAATAAGCAAACACCAGGCAGAAAATGTATCCTTGTAACAGTGGAGCTCTGATTCGGAGATTTAAACTCTTGTTATCTGGCAACCGCTATCATTAAGCTCTCGTAGTAGAGGGGCGTAGAGCAGTTACAGGTTCCTTTTTTGGACATTCGGCGCATTCTTTTGGGAAAGTATGCTTGAATTTGAAATATTCGATATTCACGATATATTCAAATTTTTCATCGTCGTCAAAATTATTCCGATACTATCGCTAATATTCGATATATCGCCCAGCTCTAGTATCAATATTTTGAACACTGCACTAATCACCGGTAATAATGCAGAGATTTTTCTTATTTTTTTAGGTTGCTGAATATAAACTTTGCTTCACCAGTGTTTTCTAAGTAACCAGATTTACTTTTTAAATTAATCTTCAAAAGGAATGTAAGCGATTTATTGCCATGTTAAAAGTTGAAAGATTTTAGCTTTGTGCAAATCTTGTAAAGTTTGTAGGTGTTTCTGTCAGACCAGTTTCATACATACACATGTTATATATGAATATGTTTGCCTCTTTAAACAGAATGTCATCAGAGGATAAGAGTCTGGAGCCCTCTGAGCAAGGACCATCTTCTCCCCTGAGCAGTGCTGGGGCCACGCCCTCAGGGAGCCCAGCCCCCTCAGATAGACGCCCACGGGGCCGGCCATGCAAGGATGCTTCCTCTCCCACACCCAAGTCCAAAAGAAAGTAAGTGCATTTCTGTTCCTGTGTTAAGGTCTTTGCATCTGATGACACACCTTGAGAGCTAATCTTGTGTCTGCTTTGCATTTACTTTGTGTTGCTTAAAGAAGAATACATTTTATAACTTTGAGAAATTTCTGACTTAATATATTTAAGGGTATTAATAAATGAAACCACTGACACTTGCATGGACAATTTCAGGTTAAGAGTCATGTGTTATTTAGTACTTGATGACATGCCACGGATTGCCTGAACTGAAGGTTATCATTTGCCCAGAAATCAGATTAAACCAATAAGGCTTAAGTCCGGGAGCAATTGTGATATTTATGGTGATTTATGAGGCTAGTTAATACTGTCATGTGATTATGATGACCTGATTATCTTCCCTGCCCTGGTGCCAGCCCCCCCCCACTCTTTTTTAGTATTAAAGTATTAGCCAGTTTTCAAGCTTATCTTCTGAACTCCCCTATGCCCATTTAAACTATTCATTAAGCACGGTGAATTATTTAATCACTTTCTATTAAGAAACCCTCTGGATAACTTATGTGATTAGGGTCAGATGTACATTAAGGTTCAGTGTGTTGGTTAACCCAATATGCAAGGCTGCATGGTTTGTGGAATTTTTTTTTTTTTCCTTTTTTTTTTTTTTTAGTTTTGTAATTTGCAATCCGGTTTGGATTGAAATGCTGTGTTTGTCAGTATGGTAATCATCATCATTATTGTCATCATAATTATTATTTACCTTTATTCTTAATTTTAATGTTTTTTTTTTCATTACGTTGTAAAATTACAGTGCTAATGTTTCTTTATTTTCAGATATTTATTTTCAAAACCATCAAACTTTTATTTTGGCGTAAAACCACAGGGATATACTCATTACCAGTATGATAAGATGGTTGTCACGTGTTGTGTTCCCAAATGCACGTTATAAGTGACCCAAAACTCTACTACACACGAGCTCCATGTCTACATTTACTGCAAACAGAGCCATTCATTCTGAGATGATGCAAACACCGGCAGTGCGGAAGCTGCTCACATGTCAAAACACAGTGGCATGCTTCACTGTGAAATAGTTTGTATTAATTGTGCCGTCCTATCTATATGTGTGTGTGTGTGTTGAGAGGACTGTATTCTGGTGAAGTATTCTGCTGCACCTGGAAGAGGCTTTCGAGTGTGTCGATGTGCATTAGTGTGGAAGAGCTCTGTGAGGCTTACATGGAGATGCTGCTCTAGAAGGCAGACATTTTCTTTTTGCCAAGTTGATTTTGGCTCTTACATAAATCTGCTTTCATACAGCGTGGGGTGTACAAAAGGGAACACTTTAGACTGGCTGTATTTCAAACGACAATGTGTCTACATCGGACATGAGTGGCACGACTCAAAAAATCTAGACCACTTTCATTATATTCAAGCAAACCTGGATATGGCTGATGTGGCACATCATCAGTTTATGGGTGTCCTAGTCCTTTTTTGATGTTCTTTACAACTATAATCTGCCACTTTATAAGCTGCCCCCACCCATTTAATAACCCAGTAGTTCACCAAAAAGAAAACATTGCTACAAATTAGTTCCAAAAAGTCAAACTTACTTGCTTCAATGCAGCACAAAAGGAGAGAATTTGCTGTTACATTGAACAGGAACAGACTTTCAAGCAACCAAAAGGACACAAAAGCACCCACCATAAAAGTGGTCCATATGAGCCCAAATCTTCTGAACTCCTACGATAGCTTTGTGGGAGAAACACATGGAAGTTAATGGGAGTTAATTTATTTATATTTAAATTGGGTTTAAAAATCTTTTCTATAGAGTTCTAGAGGCTGTACAGTACATGGTCATGCTGGCACCATGGAGATGGCTATCATCAAAGTGATTTATTCTTAAATAGCAACTCATGAAGTAGAGGTTCACACAGCATGTTGCTGAACAAGACAAATTCTCTTTATTACATTCCACTAAATATGACATAAGTTCTAAATACTCTGTGTTGACTATAATGAAAATGCGATCTTACAATACATATTGTAGACCTTTAATTTCTTTAAGAGTAGTTTAGTCAGGGTGTTTGTGTATCAAGCCTGTGATGGGAATACTGGGCCTCTACTATGAGATCAAGTGTTGGCTGTCAAATAAACAGTGCCGATATAGGGCAGATTAGTGAGGTACCTGATACTGCAGGTACAGCCCTCTGTGGACCCTACACGCCATGTTCACACCATGGAGGTTGTGTCTCAATGTCCAAAACACATTCAGTTGAGATATCAGTTTTAAAGTTGTGTGAACTGACTGAAAAGAATGTGTTTTGTTTAAAGGGGAAGTGTCTGTTTTCTGCAGCGTAGCAAGAGGACTGGTTTCAAAGTTATGACTGCTTTTATACGTTTCCCCAAAAACAAATTCCCTTCTCTGACAAATGGGTATGTATAAGGGTTATGTGTGTGATTTGTTTTGAAATACTACATGTCCCAGATTAACTCTTTCACCACCAGCATTTTATTTTTTTTAAGTGAGGGGAAGCGTTGTCTCATTAATAACGGAAAATTCTTTGTTTAGCGGGGAAAGTGTTAAAGGGATAGTTCAACCGAAAAATGTAAAACTGTCATTAATTACACACCTTCATGTCATTCCAAACTCATAAGACACAACACAAATTAAGATATTCTTGATGAAATCAGAGAGCTTTCTGACCATGCATAAACAGCAATGCAACTGACACATTAAAGCACAGAGAGGACCATGACTTTGTCTTGACTTGACCCCCCCACCCCCACCTCCAATATAATGGCAGGAGAAACACATTACTATGTTGGTTGATTCCTGAGAAAGTAAACAGAGAGCTAGATATGTATAGTTGAACTGTTGCATTTGGACTCTAATGCATCTCCATGTTTTATTGTGAAAATCAGTCTTTGAAACATTGGTTTACCCACTAAGAGCTTGTCTAACTTCCCACAGTCGGTTCTTTGCAAGAGTAAGCTGCTAGGTAGGTCAAGCACGAGGCTATTTGACATGTTTTGGTATGTATCAGATAAAAAGAAGAATTCCTCAATTCGCACACCGTCTGAAAGCCTTTCTGTGAGCACATACTTGAAACATTCACAGATAAAGCCCCGGTCTCACATCGTGCAAGTGCTGAATTGAGGTCTTTTTTTGTGGCTTATTGTACTTGAATGGTCAAATACACAATGCTTGTGCCAAAATGCCTGTCTTTGCGAGTAACCTTGTAAAAGATTGGTTATGTCTTAACACAGACATTTGGGGGAAAATCGGGTATATATTGACAACGTAGTAAATCTGTGAATTAGCCTAGGTCCTAAAGAGACTGCAATACCTGTTGCTACATTCTCCCTTAATGTACATCAAAAAACAAAAGGCAAAGAAAATCACTCGCTACTCTTTACTAAATCACTTTTGTTACTTTAATAACAACAAATGCATAGCTAATTGAATTGTAACAGTGAAAACAATAATAATAAAAAAAAAACTTATGTTAAATAGGCTACTATTAGATTTTTTTTCTTTGTAATACTGAAATTGGTGACAAGAATTATTAAATTTCAATGGTAGTGGGCTTCAACATACTGCTTGTGAGTTAGTTTGATTGAGCCTGTTGCTCATGTCACTTCCTTTGTTTACCAGAATGTTGACTGTAATACTGCGAGTATAACAAGTTTTTTTTTTTTCTTTTTTCTTTCTCAAACCTATGATAGCATTTTGTGGGCCAGATTCCTTAGGGACTTTTTATTATTATTATTATTGCAGGAAGCTTTTCTTCTATAAGTCAAGAAGTCTAAACCATCTAGGCATAAGCATAAGGGGAGGAAACAGTTAAGGTGTCTGTGGGGAGACAGCAGTGCTGTTAGAAGGGGGTGTGCCTCGCTTCAGCCAGTCAGTCCGGCCCGGGTTTTAGGCTCCTCCTTTCTGTGCTGGAACTACTTGCACTGTAAGCTTTTTTTTCCCCTCTCTGCTTCCCTTTTGCTCTCCATTCTGGCACTCTCTCACTCTTTCTCGTACACTCTCTTTTGCTTTCTTCTGCTGTTCACCAGTGTGCCATGTATGCGCCATGCATTCTTGGGAGAAGGACATTTCAAATTGACAGACATGCAAATGAACTTTCACCTCATGTATAGGAAAATTTTTACGTGTCATTAAATTTGTTATTGATATATGAATTATATAGAGAGGGGTCCAAAAGTCTTATCCAAACAAAATGCTTTTTTAAAACATTCTTCTAGCTTATTCTTTATTTTCTTTTCTTTTCTTTTTCAGTTTGACTTATGCATTTTACAAAAAAAGTTAAATCTGATTGACCACACTTGCTGATAACCAATTATCAAAGTTTTTCACATGGATCCTGAACAAGCATAAATCTAAAAGAATCATACTGAAGTTTATTACAAAAAATAAAAAGGACTGAACCAAGAAAACACTGTTTATACACACAAACACATAAATATACTGTATACACATACATAAACACATACACACATGCATGTAAACAAATAAATACCTAATTAAGTAAATAAATAAATGACAGCACGTCTATGTTTTATAGAGCACCAAATCTACCATTACACTTAAAAAAAAAAAAAGTACAAAAGCGGTCACTGGGGCGCTACCATTTTGATACTGATGCTGTAAATTTAATGTACCAATATACAAAGTCTAGGTTTAAATAAGGTATAGAGGTTAAAAAAACTAATAAAATCTTACTGATCCAAAACATTTGAAATGCAGTTTATTTTTGTTTTTAACTTTTACATCAGTGACTTATGTGTGTATAGGGAATAAGGAAGGTTTTATTTGATAGTTTTATGAACCGAGTTTACTCATTTCTTTACCCTGTAATCCTTTGAATTCTGGATTTCTGGTCCTGTGTTTTATGTATTAGCAGTGCAGAGCTCTGTAAATGCCATGAGCACAATCCTTCTGGGAGCGTCCTGACCCTCCGTGCATCTCAGCACTGCTTAACGGCTGTTTATTTACCTTCAGGTTACTCATTACCCCAAATCCCATCACTTGTTTACCTTGTTACCCCTGATGATAAAGTACACGTAAAATCCATTTAGTATGACCCTCCTAGCAAAACAAGAATCTCCAGAGGCCTTGATTTTATGTATTATGCAGATCTTTCTCGGTGTGAATCAATTCAGTTCAATTGAAGTTTACTTGTATAGAATTCATGATGCATATCATTGCATAGCATCTTTATAGAAAATGATGTCCATTTGACAGAAATGTACAGTAAAAATCGAGCAGTTAGTTGTCTGAGGGTCCTCATCTGTGGTCCTCTGGGGGTTGGCATCATCTCATCTCAGTTCTTTGTAAGGGCTGGATCCAGACTGAAGATTGTGTAATTCCTAGTTACCATGGGATGCCAAATCCATGGCAAAAACAGAGAAGGTAATAGAGAAAAATTAGCGTAGCTGCGGTTCCAACTATGCAAAAAGTGTGTTCAACCCAAGCAAAATAATTAAAATGTGCATTTGATCAGATGAAACTGAAGTACAAGGTTATGAGATACATCATGTGAATGATTGGCTAAAGAGATGTGTTTTTAATCTAGATTTAAAGTGGTCCTTTTATACTTAGGGCTGTGACGGTCCCCCATGGCGGTAGTGCATGTGACGTCACGCACTCTCTGCACACTTGTTTTGTACACACTAGTATAATAACAGTAATAGTTGCAAATAGTTTTATTTAGACTATGAATCTATGGTAACTTACAAATGACATCAAACACCATAGACAGCATTTCCTTTAGATTGCCATGTTTGAGCACAGGAAAATACAGTTAATGCATTCAACAAATTGTTTTTGTGTTGGGCAATGGACCTTGTTTGGAAACCAAATAATATATGCCCGATCTGGAGCCACCTCCATTCATGTCACAAATGGTTTCAAGTTCCCGTGATCGCAAATTTCAAAGAGATCGCGTGCAGACGAGGAGTTAATGTACCAGCTTAAAGTGGGATTTTTACTTTCGTCTGGCCTTGCTTCGTGAGCCTCTGCTGACTGTGCGCAGCTTCCCTAAATGGTCTAGGCTTTTTTCAGTGAACCGTCGTCACAACAGGTTTGTCTAGTGTCTATGCAAGACATTTTAACTTTGTGTCAGTACCTCATTAAATAGGACGAGGCAGTTTGACATCGGGGATTTGTCATGTCGTGCCGCATCCAGTGTAGCATTACTGATTGATTATTAGTTCTAGAATATTTTGTGGTGTCACTCACGTCCTGTAGACAGAGGGTGTATTAACTTTCTTATTTAGGCTACTTTTGTGTTTTATTGTATTATTTTTTAAATATTTATTTGAGCGTTTTGCAGCCTGCATGTTCTCTGACCGAAGTGCTAAAATAAACCTGTACGTTTGTTAATAGATGACTGAGCCTCGTTTATTGTGAATTAATATAGTGTGTGTGTGTGTATATGTGTGTGTGTGTGTGTGTGTGTGTGTGTGTGTGTGTGTGTGTGTGTGTGTGTATATATATATATATAATATTTTGTTTCCTTTTTTTTATTAGTAAAAATCTGCCCCCATCACAGCCCTAATTATACTATTTTTACACAGTCTTGATTTAGTTTTAAGGTGTGTACTACAACACGCTCTAATGCCTGTTGGTTCAAAAATGCATTATTTTTCAAATAATTTACATCATTACAATACCTTCATATAGCATTCATGTAGTCTGTATTTTTTTGAGTATATTTAGTCAAAATCTGTCAGTATGTTTGTTGTGTATAGGTACAGTATTTAAATAAAGCATTCGTATAGTTTGTATTTTTTAGATTATGTATATATGTAAACAAAATGTCATGTGATTGGTGAGCTGTTCCAGTGCGTTGTGATTGGAGAACAGCTTAGACGGTGTTTCGCTACTGCCACGCCCCTTGCCAAAGCAGCAAGTTCTGTCTGCTCTGGGATAGTTAAGGATGACTGTTTCAGCCCCCGAGAATATTGAACAAGATGATTGTGCAGAACCTTTGCATGCACAGATTTTGCAAGACATATTAGAGTGGTTACTAGTGTTGGGCCGATAGACGATGGCATTGTGTGTCACCGATGGCTGACAACAGGCACTTTTTAGTTTCATTTTCACTTTTGAGATTTGAGATTGCATGTACTCTATTTATATCATGAAGCAGCAAAACTTGACGCACATTTTACAAGATTAGATGTTTTGTCAGTGGTGCTCAGAATCTAAAAATCATTTGCCATCATCCTCAGTCATCTCTCCTACTCACTCACTCTTTTCCATGCCTTTCTCAATATGGGTTCACATTTTGGGCACCCCCCCCCCCCCACTCACTAAAAATAACTTCATTTACTATGTACAGATAAGTGCAATGGTTATATGTATTATGTTTATTGTTCTTTAATTCTAACAATATACTATGAATTGCAGTGAAACTGATGAAATTATCATTACCACAACACGTTCAGCTGTGTCTGAATTTGTTATTCTGTAATTTAAACAAATGAGAATGAAAATATTCTGAAAAATATAAATGGATATTCTGCTAGATGTTTTCACATGAGAGAGAAATGACATGCTGAATATTCCTGTATAATAATAATACAATAGTGGAAAATTTAAGTGTCCATGACTGATGTCCTCATCTTCAGCAACATTATTTGAGGGCAATTTACACACACATTTTATTTTATTTTTTTAAATAAAGCTTGATTTTTATTTAAGCAACACATTAGCTACCAGGTAGGCATATATCTTTATATTGTTCCAGTTAAAATTAAAAAATTGACTGAAAATGGCAGTTTTCTATATTTCGAAAAATATTAGATAAAATATGTGAAAATATATATATTGAGTGGAAAATTGGCTAAATCATCATGGCTTCTCTGTTGTTAACAAAACATGCTAAGACACCTCATCCTCCGCAACACCATTCTCACTTACCGTGACAATTAAGTGCAATTAAGGCAAGTTGCGGTAGAGAGAAATAATTTTTCGGTAATGACAGTGTAATCACAAAGACTATTTCTAAATGTATATAATTAGTTATTTAATTAAATATTTTTAATAATAATAAAAAAAGCTTAAGCAAAGGCTAGGGTGACCAATTTCAGAGAAAACGTTTATATCAACCCACCAACTCCCAGGAAGGACAGAGATATTATGGGTTCGAGGTTACTGTAAGAGTAGTTATCTAAAATACTCTACAGTGTTGGGAAGCTTACACAAATGTTGGTGCATCTATCATTATGAGGACTTTTTATGGGTGTGATTATTTTTATACTGAGCTACAGTATTCTCTATACCCTAAACCCACCCCTTTTTATTAATCACTATATGTTTATTTAACCATTTGATTTTAAGGGGTTAGAAACATGAATACACACTACATTATGCAGACATTTAGTCCTCACAAAGCAGGTAAAACTACAGGTAGTTCACATACACAGGTTTGTTTCACCATATTAGTGAGATCCCTTTAACCCTTTAAATATACATTTTTGAGAAATTGTTTTAACTAGTGAGGACATAAATGATTGTGCTTTTTAAATTCAGGTGGATTCTGATGGTGGCTATCAGTAGTAAAATTATTCTGAAAGTGATTCCATTTATATTGTTTCTCTATGCCTTTCTCAATATCATTGTGATGTGGACTCTACTATCGCCTTAAATTTAGAATCGTTTTTAAAGCGTAATAGTTATTGACATAATTATTGTTCGTGCCTGTACACTTGTAACATGTTTCTATACTGCACTATGTATATATTAAACAGTTCCCGACATTGATAATAAATCGTCATATTAAAATAATTAAGGATCTTTGACACTGAAACCTGGAGTAATGATGCAAAAAATTCAGCTTTGTCACCACAGGAATAACTTGTTTTTAAAGAATATTAAAATAGAAAACCATTTTGGTAATATTCTGGTAGACTGTTTACATTTCCTGTCACACATCAGCAAGCAGTGACTGGTATTTGCTTTTAGCAGTAATTGGTAAAGCAACATTAACATTTCACTTCCATAGGGATCAGCACTGACTCTTAATTAGTCATGTGTAGCAAGACTTAATCAGCATATAAACCCACTTTGCATCTTGAATTTTATTTATTTATTTATTTATTTATTTTTGGAAATATACAATATACAACAGCAGTAGACTTACAGAATCTACTCAGTAAAACTTGTTGTGCGGGGGCTACCTAAAAAAATGTAACAGCTGCGACATGAATTAAGGTAAAGTCTATCTTAACTTTTGTCAATACATTGCACAACCAATTAAATCTAAAACATTTGTAACATGAACTCTTGATTGTTGTTGTGTGATTTAAACCCACTTGCATAGCAAATGTTTGCAATGAACAAGAAACAAGTTCACTACATTGACTTTAGCCTATTGCTTGTTTTGCTTGAGAGGAGCAACATACTTTCAAATTAATGCATGTAGCCACCCACAACCTAACCATACGCTCCACACTTCAGTAGTGGAAAATGAAAAAACTTAAAACATAACAGAAACTCTTTTAAATGTCAAATATAACTGAACACTAACACAAATAAATAAAATATCACTTAATTTCAACAATCATTCTCCTGGTCAATCCTATGCAAAACATTCTAAGCATCCATTGCGTTGGTGAAAGAAAATCGATTCGGGTAGTTTCTACAAATGAAGTAGAAACTAAATGTTAAGCTGTTGTGTTGCAGTGTACTTTTTCATTCAACACTTGAAAGCTGACATTCACTGGTTATTCAGCATTTCACTCCAGTGTTAAAGGCTAAATGGCATTAGGGAAGTTGGCAAGTCTTCAGTTGTTTGTCGTTGGGCAAGATATCGCATGTAATGTGAATCTTTTGAGAGACACATTATAGAGGAGGGGGTTGTTGACCTGGATTAAACCTGTCTCGAGCACCGCACAATAGCCTGCATTTTCAATGATGTAGGTCATTGATCAGAGCGCTGGGCGCCAGGCTAGCAGGCAGCAGCAGTATCCGTCTACATCCAGAAACCTTAGCCTGGAAATCTGATGCCTATTATTCTACCCATTCTGCATTGTGCTTGGGGAGAACAGTAGTTTTCAAGCCGCACAATTATTTGGGTTTCATCCAGTGTTTTCAAATGGGACTGTATTTTGATGTATTTATAGTAAGCTTGTTTTGCATGTTATGCATTTCAAGTTAAATTCAAAAGATGATATCCATTTAATAAGAGGCTTCATAATGAGGCTTGATGAGTTTCTGATGTAGGGCTGCGTGATTTTTTTTTTATATATATATTTTTTTAGAACGTTTGACCGTTTCCTGATTTTTACGATTTTTAACTAGTCAAGTTGTAACTGAAACATGATTCAAGTAACTTTTTCTTTATTAACCCTCTAGCATCACACATGGAGTTGTCAACATAATGCAAATGTTAAACAAATCACTTGTTTAATATCGAAGCAGAAAATATGCATGAATTACAACTACATCTTGGTCAAACTTCTTATACACATTATATTTTCAGAAATAATATGAGGAAAATGCTTTTAAAAATCTCAAAAGTCAAGGTAATTGAAAATCAAAATGACTGAAGGTATAACATAAGTAGACTATTATTAACTATAAATGTTCTGTAAAAATAACAGCTGCTTTCAGCCTGTCACCAAAATGCAAACATGAAATATCAGACATACAGATTTATTTTATTCGATTGCGTTGCTTTTCCATTGTTTTTATGTATGTAAAAATGTTTGACTGCATGCATGGAATGGCAGTCTAAAAACATGGCGCTAAAATTAAAAGTTCACTCCCATCTTTTTATTTTTTTTCCTTTTCCACTGCCCACATCGCATCTTTTTCAACACAAAAGCACTTTCTGTGTGAATGGCACCTAGTGGTATGAGCACATCACATACGAATGGTTAATCACGTGCACAGAAATGTGGTTGGATTGTTCTTTTGTCTTTACTATTATCATTGGCTTATTGTCAAAGTGTCTAATTCTAACGTTTGGTAAAATTTCTATTCAAAATCACGATTCCTCAATTTCCAAAAAAAAAAAAAAAAAAGTTCTTGGCAAAACAATAAATTGTAATTAATCTGAAAAATCATTTGCTGAAATGATTAAATTGCAATGATTGACATAGCGATAGCCATGGCAGGATTTTAGCATCTTGTGGCTTTGGAAAAAAAAAAAAAGAAAAATGGATGAAACCGTTTAACCTGTTTGGAGTTCTTTGTATTTGACCAAAGTAATGTAATGACAAAAGATGCAACATGTCTGGGAATTTTAGTGGTTTTAAACTGTTTGTGATTTGGACTGGTTTTAATTGTTTTTCTAATGGATCTGCTCAAAACCTGTAGAGAGTGTGTTATGCGTAGAGGTTTGGAATTTTTTTTTTTTTTTTGGTTCACCTCTTGATCGTGTCTGTTGTAGGGAACTAGATTTTGTAACCATAGTGATGAGCAGCCGAGCGCTTGCTGCAGGCCACACTGAGCCTCCATTGGCTGCTAGATGCATGTTGACATGTTGGTTAGAGCTGGTGGGGGAAGGGTGGAGACTCGCACACTGACCTGCACTGTCATGAAGATCACTAACTCATATATCAGCACTAATGCTGTGAGTAAAAAATTCTGTACAGAACGATAACACAGTTTCAAACAGTTGCAGAATTTGAGTAGAAGTGCTTGTTTTCAAAGAGAAGATTCAATTTAAACCCACACTGCCACATGCAGCACATTCACAAAAGGTGTTTTTTTTTTTTTTTTTATAACCTTGATCTTATCAAAATAACATTTTACTAGTTAGATGAGCTGCTTAAAAGTCACATGTTTGCTGTGCTCTTGGTTTCTACTCTGCACACTGATCTGAACACAGTTCGGACTATAGAAATCACTAGAGAGCTGTTGTGGAATATTAGCAATATTGTCTTGTTTGTGTTGCAGGTCTCACAGTCGAGGTTGTGCACAGGCCGATGATGAGGACAGCATGGATGCCACTGATGTCACACCAACTCCAGATGTTGACATCGCACTGGAGATGGGTGAGTTTTTTTATTTTTTATTTGCTGTGGCAGTTCTTTGCTGTGTATTTAAAATACAAAAGTGAAAGGGATTTGCGTATATAGTTGTGAATTTGAAGTCTGAAATATTTTGTTGTGCATTCCATTGTTCAAATTAAATGCATCATGCAAAAACAAATACATTTTGCAAGTGACTAAAAATGCGTTTTTTCAAATCCTGTTAACTGGCTTGAACCTTTAACATTCTCGTTGTATCAAAAAACACAAGCCCTGTTTTTAAGATGCATGTTTGTCATTCCGATCACAAGTGGACAACTCTAAGCAGTGTCTGAAATGTTTTGATTTTGTTCACTTTTGACCACTTCCATAGGGAGTTAAAATACATTCAACTAGATAGCTTTCATAGTGTAGATGCCCATGTGGTCAAATAGGTTCTGAGTAAATGTCGAAGTTTTGAAGTAAACGCACTCATTGTTAAGAGAGGTCAATCGGTTTAATAAGTTTATGGGCTTCAGATTTGATTGTGCCATTTGGAGAAAGCTCTTGTCAGTTTCAAATGCAGTATGCATTATAGAATGCACTGATACAATATTTTGAATGGTTCTCTGATGTCCCCAGAGTGTGTATATTAAGTGATATCCCACAGATAATATAGATTTTTGTGTTTGTCCGCTTTAAATGAAAATGAGCTGCTGCTCCCACCTCCCTTTTCAGATGAGTGCGGAGTAGTCAGTGTTGCCAAGTTCGTGGTTCTCCCGCGGGATTAAGCAAACCCAATAACGTGATATTTAGCCCCTTAGATTTAACATTTTACTAGGGTTATTCCACCAAAAACGTGTATTTTACTCCACCAGAATGCGATTTTTACAGGGGGATTCCCCTAAAACCGCAATTGAGCATTCTGGTAGCACATGATGGCAGCATTAGTGAAAACAGGTAGAGGCGATGGTAGCTTTAGCAACATTATTCTTACAGAGAGCCAAGAAGCTCTTTTGGAAAACAAATTATGATGTGCGCTTGTATCGATCCCTCTTTTAGCAGCAATCTTTGCACAACTCCAGTGCTGAACCAATCCAAGTTTGTAAGGCAGTCACATGAGTAAAATGTAAGCACAGATGTATAGGACTTTTCGTTTTTTTTTTTTCAGAGAACAGTAATAGCGGACCACTGTTTCTACCTGTGTGTATGCTAATAGGGCAGAAAGTGTCACAAATGTGCAGGACTATCACCGTCTATCTTCCGCTAGCGACGTCACTTGCAGTCTTTTTTTATTTTTATTTTTTTTCTATTTATTGATAACTTTTAGTTTGAATCTTTCAAAATGTTACAACAGTAGCCAGGTGGTGAAAACAAGAAAAAAAGAAATTAAATTACAATGTCACTTGCAATCGTTACTTGCATTCCCAGACTTGCACTCTTCCGCTTGCGACGTCACTTGCAGTCTTTATTTTATTAAATTTTTTTTTTGTTCTATTTATTTATAACTTTTTGTTTGAATCTCTCAGCATTTTACAACAGTAGCCAGGTGGTGAAGACAAGAAAAAAGAAACTAAATTACAATGTCACTTGCAATTGCTACATGCACTCTCCGCTACCTGTGACACTTGCAATCGACACAAATCGTGCATGTTGCCAATGGAGACAAGACGCTGTGGCCTACTACTATAATGTACAGGGTCCTGCAAGAAAAAGACAAGACCGGCAAATCCGTGGCCACAGAACAGCAGAATATGAACGCAATGCACAAAGTCTTTCGTTAAGCGTTTTCCTCCTGTAGAAAACAATCACTTAATATGGCATAATGGGGCGGCAGTGGCTCAGTGGTTCATGTAGGTTGTCTACAAACCGGAAGGTTGGTGGTTCGATCCCCGGCTACTCCTGACCAAGTGTCGAGGTGTCCTTGAGCAAGACACCTAACCCCAGCTGCTCCCGACGAGCTGGATGGCACCTTGAATGGCAGACACCGCAGTCGGAGTATGAATGAGTGTGTGATTGGGTAAATGTGAGGCAAATTCTAAAGCGCTTTGGATGGCCATGTGGTCTGTTGAAAGCGCTATATAAATGCAGTCCATTTACCATTTGCCATTAGGATACGTTAAGTTCAATTAAACGACCAAATTCGATATATAGTTATTATTTAATGTACTACAAGGCAAGCAGATGGCTATGAACACAATGCGAATGTTTAATATGGCCTAATAACAGACTAAAATGATAAAGACATAGGCATATAGGCAATATAGGCATAGCCTATACGTGCATTATGAAATGCATTAAGTGATTTTAAAAGGATCAGCTCTGTACAGGCAAGCAGACGAGTTCAGAACGCAGTGCGTTAAATTGTACATAACGTTTTTCTAACGTTTCATTATAAATAAAACACATAATGTGGCTTAGTGGACAAAGACGTTTTGTAGACAGTTTATTCTATATGGAAAAATGCTTCACGCGAAACGTTGCGCGTTGCGTTTAATCTTGTCTCCATTGGCAACATGCATGATTTGTGTTGATTGCAAGTGTCACAGGTACCAGAGAGTGCAAGTAGCGATTGCAAGTGACATCGTAATTTAGTTTTTTTTTTTTTTTTCTTGTCTTCGCCACCTGGCTACTGTTGTAAAATGTTGGGAAATTCAAACAAAAAGTAAAAAAAAAAAAAATCGCTAGCGGAAGTGCAAGTGTCTGAGAGTGCAAGCCTGAGAATGCAAGTCTGACAGTGCAAGTGCAAGTCTGCAGCCAGACCCTCTTGCGTCTATGTAGTCATAGTAGTGAGAAACCTGGAACTGCTAGTGTGGAGACTGTTTAGAATTATTGGGATTATAAAACAATGAGTGGGTGGATTTTAACAATTATAGGCTGGTTGTTTTCACACACTGCTGCCACACAACTGTGTTCAAACACATTATAAAAGTGATTTTTGCATTCTGTGGCACCTTTTAAGCAGTCTGTGAATGTTCCATGTTTGCGTTGTCTGCATAGTCTACTATTTTTGCAGTATCCATCATCATGACACTCTATTTTGTGCACTCCATTAATTTGTGACATAGCACGTTAGTGTTTCCTGCTCTTCATGAGGGTGGTCTAAATTGTGACCATTCTCCAACCTAGACTCTAGAAGATTATTTTCCATGAAATCTTCAATGAGAACAGTCATTTCCTGCTAATCATTACACCAAAGTATCCCTGCTCTGGGCTGGAGGATTTTGTAATGGTGAACATGGTTGAACAGAATTATTTCTTTATCACTTTTTTTTTTTGTGTCTTGGCAGTAAGAAGCAGCACTAAAATAAAGATGCTGCACACACTTCAGTGGTTGTAAGATATATATGTATTATATAGAGAGAGAGATATTTTTTTTTAATTTTGTAGCACATTTAATAAAATGTACTACTGTGAATAAAAATGTAAAATAATGACACTCTATCCTAAAGTTAGAAGAACTTGAAGAAATTCTATATGTGTACACGTCTCTCTTTTGGAAATAAATCTCTTGTGCTCACCAAGGCTGCATTTATTTGATATAAAAAAAAAATAAAAAAAAAAATAAAAAAAAAACGTTTTAATGTAAAATATGATTTTAAAATAAATTGTATATATATACTTAATTTATTACTTAAGTGGCAAAGCTGAATGCTGAATTTATAGCAGCCTGTACTCAAGTGTTCAGCGTCACATTTCAGAAATCATTCTGATATGCTAATTTGCTGCTTAAACATTGCTTATCAACAGTATTACACTGTATAATGTATGACAGTTCCATATCCGTATCTACAGTCTTTATTGTTACTAACATGAAAATTCTAAAATTCGTAGCTCTTTGGATTAAACCGGCTTTATTTTCCTAAATTTCCTGATATTAATTGAAATTGTATTACATGTTAATAAATTGTATGCATTGCCATTTATTGAGAATATATTTTGATAAATGTTGTTTCCATATATAGCTATATCTGTAAACATTTGGAAGCACTAATCCTTTTTTTTCTGTTGATGGCACAATTTAACTCAATTAAATTTGTGTTTAAGGTTATGCATGTTGAGAAAATGACCTTATTCAGCTGTAGTCACTCTTCATGTCGCATTGATATGTTTTCATCTTCTTTAGTAATGTAGATCAAGCTTTGGCACAGACCATTAAGATATGTAGGGTCAGTACAGTTTATTTGATTTTGACAGTGGTGGACAGTGACTTGCATGCTGTACTTAAAGGGTTTGATCATCCAAAAATGAAAAATAGTCTATAAATCACTCACCCTCAAGTAGGGCTGAAACGATTCCTTGAGTAACTTGAGTAACTCGATTACAAAAAAATGATCGAGGCAAATTCCTCTGCCTCAAGGCCTCTTTTAATTTATTTTAAAGCTCACGTCAGGATCTTTCTCAATGATTTTTTTTAATGTGACAACGCGTTTACGTCACCCACAAAGCGGGTCAGCAGTGTTTTTATTTGAGGACGCGGGCAAACATAAAGAGAACGTCGACGCGTTGTCCCAGCCCTAGCAAGCATACATAAAAAAAAAAAGTTACTGACCCCAAACATTTAAATGGTAATGCAGATGTTTCAGTATTCTTTATTTATATATGTGAGGAATAAGATTAATGTAATTAGTTATTGTTGTGTATTGATTGGCCCTTCACCAGAAATCAGGAAATCGTTTACCCAAAAAAAAAAATTCTAAAGACTGTATAGGTCACTTTTTTCATACAGTTATAATAGCAATTATATAATTATAAAAGCACAAACAGTTGAGTATTGCTGTTTAATAGACAATTCCTTGTGTTCCTCGCGGGTCATTGTACATGCTGTCTGCCTGCTCTTCTTGTATTGCTTTACTGTAGCACCAGCAGATGACATCTTTACAGATATGAACATCACAGTGCTGCAAGACACCATTCTTCACTCACAATACTGTTTCCACCAATCCATTCAGCATATAAAAATGTTCCCAGAAAACCAGCTTGTGTTTCTGGTAATGTAGGAACACTAATTGATGATATTTTTTTGTGTGTTGAGTTTTGAATATGATTCATGGTGTATTTGTACAGTCTGTAATTTATCAAATCCAGATTTGTGGCTAAGATTTGCTCTGTCCTTCAGTAATAGTTTATTTCAAACACTGTATTAAAATATGCCAAGGAAGTATATTTTAAACATTAAAAAGCTCATGCATTTTTTTTTTTTTTTACATACAATCCCGACTGGGACCTTGGTTAAGTTAGCAAAGAAAAAAAAATCTCTATTAATTATTATTATTAATATATTTTTTTTAATTATTATTATTTATTTTTTTTCAAAATACCTTTGCACTGGAGAAAAAAAGGTCAATTAATAATAAAATTATAAGGGTCTGTTTTGATTTAATATCACTAATTAACACTTTAGTTGGCACTGCAAGCTGTTAGTATGATCTGTTGTAAATATAATAATACTAACAACAAAAATAAAATAATTTGCTCCGTTTATTGTCTAAAACTGCTGATTTTCTTCTGGTGATCTCAAACCATGCTTTGCTCTCTCATTGGCTGTAGCTTGTGATGACAGCTGATATTTCCAGACTCCACGTTCCAGATATTTGGTATGCTAGATATTTTTGTCAGCAAGCCTTTATTGTGGAGTCGAGTAGTTTGCGCAGAAAGATTGCAGAGTGCTGATTACCTGCTGATTTTCCCCCAATCACAGCCCAACCTGTCGGTGAGCTCTTTAACTTGAAAATCAGGCTTAAATCTGGCTTAAAATCCTGTAGTGTGAACAAAGAGTTTCTTCCAGAAATCTACACATCAAAATATCCCACATTTAAATAAATCCAAAAATATTTTTCGGCAAGTAGTAGCAAGTAGTGCTTCATCGAGTATACATTGATTGTACATCGATAGTGTATTGTGGGTATTGAACAAATTTAGGGAATGATAGCACAGGGGATAGGGAGCGGTTTCGGACACAACTAGAGATGGTAATCACAAACAAACAGATGTTTTGTTTGTTGTTGTCATAGTTGCCCAGGCATGAGCTGTCAAGGCATAGCCCTTCCAGGAAATTGTGGTGTTGTGGTGAATAAAGGGTGCAGCAGCTTATTTGCATTTAAAGAGACCCAGAGAATGCAGTATATTTTTGCTTCCAGGCAAAAAGGGGCATTTACAACATGGCATAATAAATAATCTTGTTGTATTTATTAGGCAGGAACTTCAAAGAGACATTCTGTAGACACTTAAAGGAACACTCCACTTTTTTTGAAAATGGGCTCATTTTCCAACTCCCCTAGAGATAAACAGATGAGTGTAAATCATTTTTTTTTTAATCTATTCAGCTTATCTGCAGGTCTAGTGATAGCACTTTTAGCTTAGCTTAGCATAGATCAGTGGTTTTCAACCTGTGGGCCACAGTGGTATTGCAGGCCGCCAATTAAGAAATAATAATATTGTTAATATATGTAAAAAGGTCTAAGTCATAGCGTAATAACATAATTTTATGTATAATTAAACAACAAACAATAAATATTAAACTGTAACGGTGCTTCCACTATTCGAGCTTGCTGATTAAGAATAAACCACCAATTTATACTTTTGCTGCATATGCTACAGAACAACAAATTCAAACATGCATAAATGGCTGTCAGTATGTTTCCTCCTGACTGCTTGCTCTGCTGACTGTCTATCCGCTGCCGAGCTCTGCCTAGATCTGATTTTGCCGTTTTGCTGAGCGGTGCCAGCCCGAGTTATTTTCTGTTCATTGCCAGTTTATTCTAGGGCTGTGCGTTTAATAGAAATCGTCATAAAATCACGATTTGAGCGTGTGCGATTTCTAAATTGCTTTATAGCACGGTTTTCCGCAGCCCTGACCTCCCACAGTATGCTATCCGATCCAATCAGACTGCAACACCTCTGGCGCGAGAAAAGAACAGACTGGGCATATGTCTAACTCCAGGTTCACACACACTCTGTGATGCGCCTTTTTTCCGAGCCCATGTTAATGGATCAGAGCGTTCTCACTGCATGTGTTAAAAGGCTAAATAAAAATGTGCGAAAATAATTTATATCTAGCACATGAGCATAGAAAGCATTGTGAGTGCAAAGGACGCAGTTTAAGTTTAAGGAGACATGTTTTAAGTACGCACACTCTCTCCGGGTGAGAGCAGTGTGTGAGCAAGCACATCTGATTTTTGTGACCAAGCAAAGGAAATCTGTGCGAACAGAGAGATTCGCGATCGTGCATTATTTTATTGTGCTTTTGCGTTACATTAATGCGCTCTCGCTGCTGCTTTTACAATGCTTACACATACTGTATACACACTGCAGACGGAGTAGGCCTACGTGTGAACCTGTATAATGTATAACAAATCTATTTCTACACCTGAGGCACCGCTACAACTAATCAGCACTATGAACAATGCATTGCAAAAAAAAGAAACAAAGTCCCTGGACACGGGATTTATTTTTTTATATATATATATATATTTATTTATTTCTTTATTCCATAAGTCTAGAAATTTTGTTACACCTTTACTATAGTGATTATTTTGACTTATGTCTGTTCTAGAGACGTTACAACTTTTTGATAAAGCTTTAATTGGTTTTCTTTTGGAAATATGTTTCAAATTCATCCTGAATGCATTTATGAAAATCTTAATCACAAAATTGATAAAAAAAATCATGATAGGTTTTTTCTGTATATTGCACAGCCCTAGTCCATTCAATAAAAAAAAGTTAACAATCTAGCTTCTGAGTACTAAGTTATTAACCCAACAATAGTGCGTTCAGTTAATTTTTTTTCAGTGAGCCGCGCAAACATTTGTGTTTGGTTGCGTGGGGCATTAGTTAAAAAAAAAAAAAAAAAAAGGTGGGGAACCACTGGCATAGATCATTGAATCTGATTAGACCATTAGCATCTCGCTCAAATAATATTGCGTAATATCACTGCGCCTGCTGCACCCATGGTTCAATAATCTGTGCTTCGTGTGACAGCCGCCAGCCGTCTGTCTGTACACTTTGGGCTTTATACTAAGAAAACTGTATAACAGAACATGAGAGTAAAAATGTAATCTTTTAAATTCATGCAAAATAAAAATGTATGGTGCCAAAGTACTGCAGCTGCGTAACTGCAATATAAATATTAATTTAAAAACAAAAATAGGATACAATGTTTTGTAACACAATACCAGTGATCTCTTCATGATGGCAGATCATGGACATTGTACCCATTCACAATCTAATCTAATGTCATTCTTATATTGCACACCCCTAGTGTAAATATTAAATTTTGAATGTCTTGTTTGAATTCATAGATGTGGTGGAGCCAGAAACGGATGATGATTTTCCTGAGCCGCTGGATCTCAGCCCCAGAGACGAGAGGCCTCTGTCCCCACTCTTCCAGCGCTCCGTGTCTGAAGACTCTGCTGGCTCCTCTGCCACCTCCACCAGAAAAGCCAAAACTAGGTTGGTGTGAAACACACACACTCTCTCTCTCGGCTGACTTAAAGCTCCCCATGTGTGTACATTTAAGGGTTGAGCAGCAAGTTTTTAATGTCACCCTGTCGAGGGTAAGAGAGTTTACACAAATACAGTGTGCTGATGAACAATGTTTGGACAGCAGAAAGTGTACAAGGGAGGGTCAGTGGGGTTTTAGAAGACAGAGGAAGTGCACGTCAGGTCAAAGAAAGCCTCTAGTTGCCTGTGTGTTCGTGCCAGTGGCGTGCATTGGTGTCATGAAAAAAAGTCCTCACTGTTTTCATGTTCCACTCTCACTTAAAGTTGACACATTTTTCTGTTTAAATAAACATTTTTCATGCAATCAGAAAAAAAGGAATAACAATACTTAACTTAAAAATATTCATAATTAAATTCATGTTCTAATAATAAAAGCAAAGTATATTTCTTTTCAAGGTACATACAGATTACAGTTCACATTTATACCAAAATAACTGTAACAACTTTTGCGTGTGCTTGTATTTACTGTATTTATTTTATATATATATATATATATTAGGGGTGTAACGGTTCACAAAATTCACGGTTCGGTTCGATACGATACACTGATGTCACGGTTCGGTTCGGTTCGGTTCGATACGTTTTAGATACAGCAAAATGTAAAAACATCTCAACTTTTCAGAATGCCGCAAGCGCACCGCGGGTCATGTGACAAGAACCAACCAATCAGCTTCATCCTTTCCAGTAACAACGTTGAGAGCTCAGCCAAGATGAAGGAACAGCTGATCATAGTTGTATATGGATTGCAATTTTGAAATAAATTCAGTAGCAGAGCTACTGCAAGCGATTTTTAGAGCTGCAAATCCATTTATCCTTCGCTGAAATTTCCGCGTCTCATGGAGAGAGCACGTCATTGTTGCTTAGCAAAGACAGACGCCTCAGGAGAAAGACGCGCTTAGCGTTTTCCATGCGTTTTTAGGCACGATATGTGAACGGCCCCTAAGGCGCTCGCTCACTCAGCACGCGCTGAAGGCTCGTTGCAAAATGTCTAATGCATTTAACAGACCAGAAATATAAGATCCTAAAATAACCAACAGGTCTGGTGTTTGGGTTGGATTCCCTGTAAGCTATAGTGTCTAAATGCTGCAGGGATAGTTTGCTGCGTGCATGTTTCTCCTTTTTTTCGTCTTTTCCCAGATAGTACTGACGCATATATCCCAGATATTCCCGCTGGTTTTTTTTTTTTTTTTTTTTGTAATCCCGCTGGTGTACCCTGTCATGTTGCAGATGCGACATACCGTTGTTTTTTTATCCACCACTCTCTTGCCATCACCATTATAGCTTAAAGGGAATCCAAAGTGCACCCAAACACCAGACCTGTTGGTTATTGGAGGATCTTCTCATTTCTAGTCTGTTAAACGCATTGGCTATTTTGCAACGAGCCTTCAGCGTGTACTGAGTGAGCGAGCGCCTGCTGAGTAGCCTAACATAAACATATAAGATGGTGTTTTTTTCTTCTTCGGGAGTGTCAGGGGCGTTGCCTGTTACGTTGTTTGGGTTATTGGGCTACCTTGTTGAACGCATATCATTATATTTCTTTCTCTCTCTTTTTTTTTTTTTCAAATATAATTAATTACTCCAACGAACCGTTCGGTATACATAATGCGTACCGCGTACCGAACCGAAAGCGTCGTACCGAACGGTTCAATACGAATACGCGTATCGTTACACCCCTAATATATATATATATATATATATATAGTGGGGCTCGAAAGTTTGGGCACCCCTTGCAGAATCTGTGAAAATATGAGTAATTTTCAAAAAATAAGAGAGATCATACTAAATGCATGTTATATTTTATTTAGTACTGTCCTGAGTAAGATATTGTACATAAAATATATTAACATTTAGCCCACAAGACAAAAAAAAAATTGCTGAAATTATTAAAATAACCCCACTCTTAAGTTTGGGAACCCTTGGTTCTTAGTACTGTGTGTGGCCACCTGATGATCCTCGACTGTCTTTCTGTTTTGTGATGGTTGTGCATGAGTCCCTTGTTTGTTCTGAACAGTTAAACTGAGCAGCGTTCTTCAGAAACATCTTTAAGGTCCTGCAGATTCTTCAGTTTTCCAGCAATTTTGCATATTTGAACCCTTTCCAGCAGTGACTTTATGATTTTGAGATAAATCTTTTCACACTAAGGACAACTGAGGCACTCCAACACAACTATTAAAAAAAGATTCAAACATTCACTGATGCTGCAGAAGGAAACAAGATGCATTAAGAGCTGGGGGGTGAAAACTTTTGAACACAATGAAGATGGCCAAATTGGTCTTATTTTGTTGAAATATAATTTTTTTCCATTTAGTTCTGCCCTTCGTAAGCAACAGAAGATACTTGTATGTTTCCCGGTACATAAATTAAGTACAATTTAACTTGATCTTCAAATTCCAAAAGTTTTCACCCCCAGCTCTTAATGCATCTTGTTTCCTTCTGGAGCATCAGTGAATGTTTGAATCTTTTTAAATAGTTGTGTTTGAGTACCTCAAATGTCCTCAGTCTGAAAAGATGCATCTCAAAATCATAAAGTCACTGCTGGAAAGGGTTCAAATATGCAAAGATGCTGGAAAACTGAAGAATCTGCAGGAACTTAAAGATTTTTCTGAAGAACGCTGCTCAGTTTAACTGTTCAGAACAAACAAGGGACTCATGCACAACCATCACAAAACAGAAAGACAGTCGAGGATCATCAGGTAACAGCACACAGTATTAAGAACCAAGGGTTCCCAAACTTTTGAGGGTGTTATTTTAATAAATTCAGCAATTTTTTTGTCTTGTGGACTAAATGTTAATATCTTTTATGTACAATATCTTACTCAGGACAGTACTAAATAAAATATAACATGCATTTAGTATGATCTCTCTTATTTTTTGAAAATTACTCATATTTTCACAGATTCTGCAAGGGGTGCCCAAACTTTCGAGCCCCACTGTATATATACTCACACAGCGTCCATAATTATGAGGCACGTTTATATTCTGATCATATTTTTGTCCAAGCACATTTTACCAATTCCAAGCCACATCGATCTTAATAATTATTATGTTTTTATTTATTTATTTATTTATTTTAAATAATCAAAGCTCTGTAAACACTGCAGGTATCACGAGGGGTCATGGAAAAACTGATTTGTGTATGCAAACGTTTTTTCCTGCACCGTTGGGAAACATGCAGATGCTGCCATTCAAAAGTTGCTTCTTTGAACCACAATTTGAGCACCAAATCAGCATACATAATGATTTCTGAAAGATCATATGACACTGAAGACTGTTGTAAAGGCTGCTAAACATTGCTTGGCAATTGAATAGCAGCTTTGCCATAACACAAATAAGTTACATTTTATATGATATAAAAAATTTGCCTACTGTTTTACTGTATCTTTAGACACATTAATTATAATATTTAACTATTGTAACAATTCAGTTTAAAACGTACATATAACATTGTTAAAAATCCCAATTACAGGATTTTGCATAGTAGCAGAATCTTGTTGCAAACACTGGCACAGAAGCGTGGCTTCAGCTAGTGTGCCTTTTTTTTTTTTTTTTTGCACACTCTGAGTGAAAGCGAGGGAGTCGGGGGGAGGGGACCGCTGAAGCCCTGCTGCTGTCATTAGTAAAAGGAGGGGGCGAGAGAGCGCTCTCTTTTGGATTCCCAATTAGCACAGATTGTGCACTCGCTAATGTGCAGTACCATTTGCAAAATGTGCGAGAGGAGAGAACCCTCCCCCGCCCCTTCAGTCAGTACTACATGTGCATCACATCTCCCACTGACAGCAGCTCTCATGGGCCGCACAACGAACAGATAAAGAGTGTTTGAGAATATAAATGAATTCTAATGAGAATGCGCTGACAGTTATAACATTTCATGATGATTTCCCACAATCATAATGTTTATGAGCAAATACAAGCAAATACAATCAAATACAAATACTCTAGCTGAAAAGCCCAATATTAAAAAACAACCCAAAAAATCATGAATGTTTAGACTGGTGACCGTGTGTTTAAGTACAACAAAGTAGTTACATTTCAGTGCAGTTTAGTTCCTAGTTGTTTCTCAGGGCGACACCTGTACAAAAACATGCATGGCTCCACAGTGGGAACCTTTGCATCAAGATGCCAATTCATTTACCAGAAAATTAGGCAGTTGGGGAATTTATTTAGTTGTTGTTTTTTATCAATAAAACAACGAAAGTGAAAAGTCTTGAAACAAAACTGAAAATTCTTGATCTATTTGGCCAAAGTCTGGCTTCATTCCTGGTAAATGAACCAAGCCTCTATTAAATATATAAAATATGGAGTATTTACAAATTTAATGGCTGCCTTCACTATCACATTGACTTTCACATTAGGCTAAATCACTAATAATTACGCTGCATCATGCTGCTCTAGCTTTCAGCCAGTGTTTTAACAAAGATGGCAGTTGTAGGTTGATTAGGAGCTCTTGTCATTTGACTGATTTGGGGTGTGATTTCACTGTCAGAGCCATCCAAGGATGTTATATGCTCTCCCGTTATCCTATTTGGGTATGGTCTCCCAGTCTGGGGCACTGGGGCATGGACTGCAAACCCCTGGCTAGTCAGATTGTTGGACAAATAAAACAGTGAGAATTGGATGCGGAACTGCTATATGACTTGGGGCAAAACACTCTATGCAAGTACTTGAATGTAATAGCTTCTGGCTTTGAAAGGTCAAATTCAGTTTTCTTTGCCATTATAAAATGTCTAAATGGAATTCATAACATCACAAGTTGCACATTGCATTCTTAGCATTGCACTTTATTGTAGTAAGCATGCACTTGCAATGCTGGCCAGGCGTTCACATCTGCGTTTGTGTATTTATGTTTACTGGGGTTGTGTTTGTAATCGAATAGTTGAAAGTCTGAAATGTTGTTTCTCTTCTGTCTTCTCGTGTCCCTCAGAGAAAAGCTCTGTGCCTTCTGCTACTGTGGAGAAAAGAGTCTCTTGGGTCAGGGTGAGTTGAAATTGTTTGGACCCACGCCCGGTTACGTCCCCCTGCACATCCAGAACCGCCGTGGTAGCTCTGAGAAGGACGACGATTACCATGATGACGAAAATGATTTTGATGACAATGACAACAACCGCAGCCCAGGACATCGTGGGTCCTGCCTGAAAAAGTGAGTTGCTACTGCTTCTGTCTGGAAAAGGTGCTTTGAATAGATGCTTGGTTCTCCAAAGATGTTTAAATAAAAAAATAAAAGCAATAAAATAAAAAATATGCACCATCATTGATTTCAACACAGCTACTGTGTTTTTGTTTTTCTTCAGCATCTAACACAGTGAGTAATCAATTAATATGTCAGATTAGGAGGACTCAGTTCAGCTTTTAAAAAGGGCTCTTGCAATTTGTAACATTCTTTTGCGAAGATCGTTATAGAGAGAAAAAAAATTCCAGTTTGTTTTGGCTTGTTACATTGTTTGAACATAAGTGGCATGCTGAATGAGAAAGTACAGGACGTGCTGTTCATTGTGAAAGTGGCTTGGTACAGTTCTGAAGTGTTTGATTGACGTTGCTTTAAACTGTGATGTGTAATGAGGTTCTGTGGAGGTGAGAGTTGCCAGTTTGCTGGTTTTGTTTGCTGTGGGGACTAAAAGCGCCTTGCTTAAAAGGCAATGACCCCAGTGACCGCCGCGGAGCTGAAATAATGCTGAGTGCTGTGCTGGGCACTGTCTCATTAGAACGTCCAGTGTAATTACTCCTCCAAATTGGACAAAATGAGTTTCTAAACAAGGTTTATCTTTGTAATGGTGATGTTTGAATTTTTCACATAATCCTAAAATGTATTTTACGATTACCTTAATACCTCAAAGCGCTAGTTCACCCAAAAATAAAAATAACCTCATGATTTAATCACCCTAAAGCCATCCTAGGTTTATCCAAGCCATTCTTTCTTTCTTTCATTCAGATGAATGTAATCCAAGTTATATTAAAAGGAGAGATGCATTGATTGCAGTTTTCTTGGCCAATTCCAAAATTGACAGCATATACAAACACAAATCTATACTCTTTTAAGTGCTATATATATATATATATATATATATATATATATATATATATATATATATATATATATATATATATATTAGAGGTGGGCATAGATACATTTTTTAAATCTAGATTAATCTCACTGTAGATTAATCTAGATTAAAATGGCTCGATCCTTTAGGCACCGAGTAGCGCACTGCAAACGTGTCCTGTGTGAAAACACATTGAGTCCGTGCTGTACCACATACTTAACGCACACGGAGTGCATACGCACTGCAGACGGAGTATGTGTGAAACAGGCGTGAGCAGGGCCGTAGCTGGGGTCAGCGGGGCCCCGGTGAAGGTTGTACCAGCGGGCCCTGTTTGAAATTGTTTTATTTGTATGTTCATTTATTTTTCTTTATTTGTGCTATTTACACAATGTTTAAGTTTTTTTTGTTTCAAGTTTGTAGGTGTCAAGGTACAGAAACCAAGTAATTAAACGTAAAATAGCACTGGATAGTCTTCAATGTAAAAATGAAATATCCAATCAAACCTACATTTATTCAGACACCTTCAACATTTCTCATATTATTACAGTTTTGCTATATATATATATATATATATATATATAAAATTATATCTGGTGTCTGAATAATTTTTGGTTTGACTGTTAAAACTACAAAGATATTCAGTCAAGAGCAGTGAGTGATTTTCTTTCTTTCATTTTCTTGGATTAACATTACAGCAGCCAGTAGCTAAATTAGTCGCGGTCACTTTAAGAGAAGATGAACACATCCAATATAATACACATCCCATTTTTTTCTTCAACTGTTTACTTTCACTTAAGAAATAACTGACAGTTTTTTCGAGCACAATTTCCAAGGTGGAAATTTCGACATATTTTGTATGTATTTGTCGGCACAAGAGCAAACATAAGCAAATTCGATGTTCAAGAGACTCGCAGAAGAGAGCTCGGTTCAGTGTCGCTGTCCGTGAGACGCGGCTCTCTCTCTCTCTCCGCACTGAACACTACTACTCTGTTCAGCTTTTCCGCGTCTTGTGTTTGGATGCTTTAATGTTTAAATCGTCAAGCGGTAAGGCTTAATACACGTGAAAAAGATAAGCTTTCGTGACGATGCACAGCAGTGGCCCGTCAACTGTCCTGAGCATCTTTTTAGGCTGGCCTCAGACAGCCAGTCAGTTATATAAAATATCAAGGTGAAAGTCATCATAGCTTGATTAGTATAGACCCAGCTCCCAACCCAACTTTGAGAATAGATTAACGGCGTTAATTTTTTATCGCCCGATAAGAGTCTCGCGTTAACGCAGCACTTTAACGCTGATAACGGCCCACCACTAATATATATATATATATATAATATACACACACACACACACACACACACACACACACACACACACACACACACATATATATATATATATATTTATTAACATATTCAACATCACAATTCCCCAAATCTGGACAGAGTTACAGTTGTTCTCTCAAAATAAGGTGCTCTGTGACTAGAAAAAGGGTAGAAATAGCAATTAACTGAAGATGAGTTGCTGTACTATTTAACAAAACAAATGTCATTTCCCACTGTTTCTAAAATTGTATTTTTTGTCATTTTTCACATCAAATTCTTACATTGTTTTAATTAACTCAGAACAACAACAAGAAACTTCATAATTGTTACCATTCAAATGAAATCAGTTATCAGCAGACTCTCATTTTTTCACTGCAAAAAAAAAAAAAACACAGAAGCTGCACCTGAAGTGACATTAGATGTATTTACACAGACTATTTGATGAAGCTGAGGTGCCATAAATGCGTTTACACTACAAACGTTCGAATACATAAAGAATTTTATAAGATTAATGTTTTAAATATTTGTAAACATAAAAATAAGAAATGCTGGGAAAAAAATGTAATGATAGTTTTAAATATGAAACCAAACCATTAGGTGGCATCAGATGATCTTTTGAATGAGTGAATCATTTAGTACTTTATTCAACAGATTTGTTCAAACAGCTGATTCATTCAGAGACTATGCAAGTGACTACTTTCTTTATCACAACTGTTTCGATTTTTCCAGAATGTTTGACTGATTCTTTATTTGTTTTCTGATTTTTAACTAAAAAAAATTAGCTACAACATGATTCAAGTTACTTTGCACATGTTGTCAACATGATGTAAATGTTAAACAAATCACTTGTTCAATATCTTGGCAGAAGAGATGCAAAAACTACAACTACATATTCTACAAACTTGTCTTATACATATATGTTCAGAAATTATTTTTTGAAAATCTCAAGTCAAGGTA
This sequence comes from Carassius auratus, assembly GCF_003368295.1. Classification (NCBI taxonomy): domain Eukaryota; kingdom Metazoa; phylum Chordata; class Actinopteri; order Cypriniformes; family Cyprinidae; genus Carassius; species Carassius auratus. The sequence goes on from NC_039266.1 coordinate 5,534,073, forward strand.
ATTTCTATTAAAAGTGACTGAAGGTATAACACCAGTAGACTTTTATAAACTATAAATGTTCTTTAAAAACAACAGCAGCTTTAGGCCTGTTACCATGATGCAAACATGAAATATCAAACATACAGTAGTAGTTCTTTTACGTTTTTTTTTATTCAATTGCACTGCTTTTCCATTGTTTTTTTGTTCTGTGTAAACATGTATGTGTTTGATTATTGCGTCTTTTGCTTGCTTGCTTGCTTGCGTCTTTTGCAGTGTCCCATGCATGAAACGTCATTCTAAAAACACTGCACTCAAGTTAAAAGAAGTTAACTCCCATCTTCTTGCATGTTTTACCTATTCCACTTCCCGCGTTGCATCTTTGTCAAAACAAAAGCGCATTCTGTATGGATGGTGCGTAGCTCTATATTCATGGTCCTTCACAGACCGTGTCACACATAAGTGGGTTAATCACATGTGCCGACATGCGGTTGGATCATTCTTTTCTCTTCACTGTTATAACTGGCATGTTGTCAAAGTATCTTAATCTAACATTTGGTTATATTTCTATTCAAAATCGTGATTCCTTAATTTCTAAAAAATAAAATCGTGGCAAAACAATAAATTCAAATTAACCGATAAAATCTGGAAAATCATGTATATTGTATTGTATACTGTTTTATGCATGCATTGTAATAGATCACTAGTTAATATGACCACACATATACCAGTCCTAGATCCAAGAATCGTTGGTGAATGTAAAGACAAAATCAAAACATGGCGCAGACGTGGGATTGCAGAAGAATTTCTAGCTCTCACATAATCTTCTCTGAAACTAAAGCCCCTTTCACACTGCACTTCGGACCCGGCATATTGCCGGAACATTGCCGGGTCGCCTTCTGTGAGAAAGCAACCACATCCTGGGATTGATTCCGGCAATGAACCCGGGTCGGGGACCTAGTAACATTGCCGGGTTCAACCCGGGACGAGCGCTGTGTGAACAAAAGCCAGATCTAATGCCGTGTCGAATTGATGACGTGCGTTATCGCGCGACTCTTTTACCAGTTGTTTTGAAGGAAGATCAACGTTCGCGACGGAAAAATATGTGAAAACTGTAATGAAGCAGAGATCAGGTAGTTCCTCACTTTCCGCGCTGATGCCGAGATTATTCGCTTGCTTCAGTGTAAATATAACGTGCCTAATGTTTTCGATTCGTACATTACACGTCACGCCCTGATGTCACGTGTCGTTATGGGATCTTTACGGGTTGTGTGTGAAAGCACGCACATATCCCGGGTAATCACTGGCAGTGTGAAAGTGCAAAATCTAGCGACCCGGGAACAATTGCCGGAACACTTTACCTGTGTATTTGCCGGAATGGCAGTGTGAAAGGGGCTTAAGAGGGCCACCGGCCTTTATCTTCTTTCGAGGTCTCACCTCTGGGGGATCAAAGAGCCAATGGTGTCTTGAACTTTTGGAGGGAAAGTTTATGACTCTCTGTCTCTAGCATGGTGTTTTGTATATGAAACTCGATTGGTTGTTCAAGAGAAGAAACTTCAAGATGCTTATAATACTAATGTGTTACATTGGTATCAACACATAATATACACTGTGATTTAGATTATAAGAAAATACAAACTCACAGATGCCAAACATGGTATATGTGTGGTCATATTAACTAGTAATCTATTATAATGCATGCATAAAACAGTATACAATACAATATACATGAACAGTAATAATAAACCTTTTAAAGAAAGGTTTGTCTATGAATGAATTAGTGAACAGTCCATTTCTCTGGGCATTATATGTCTTTCCTAGGAATGAGAGTTGCTCTGCCCACATTCCTTTGGGCAATAAAACCAGTGTTATCATCATTGGTTGCCATGGAACCAGAGGCCTTTTTGAGATGCATTTCGGGGAAAGGGTCCATAGACTCTCATATTCGGTTTGTTGATTGAGGGGTGTTTAAGAGTATTTGTTAAATATAATTATTGGTCCAAATGCTACGCATTTTATTAAGGCTGTGCAATTAATCACATTTGATTGTCAAACTAGGCGATATCGCATTCAAAATCGAATATGATTCATCTGCGATTATGAGATTTGCTACTAATAATGAGACTGGTATACTGACAAGATGCACATGACAATCGAATGCTATTAAATGCACAATCCTACATTTTAAAATCAATATAATCATAAAAGAATAATAAATTTCACTGTATGGAAAGAAACAGCAGCCATGGGTTAAGAAAGATATGAGAGGTTAAATAACTGAATATTCATTTTAGAGTGAAATTTTCCTTTGAAATAGGACAAAAAAGCATACTTGAAAATGGAAAGCAGCCCCATCCCACAAAAAATAAAAATAAATGAATGAATGAATGAATGAATAAATAAAGTCTGTAGCTTTGCTTAATGGAATCTGGTTATTTAAGTTTTGGGTCACACAGAACTTGCGTTATCTTCCATTGTGTTTTCTGATGGAGAGGAATGGAGTGCTTTGACCCAAATACGCTGGGAGTTGCTAATGAACCCAACATCACAATTCAATTTGGGTCAATTAATTTGGTGCCAGAATTGCCTGATGATTAGTTACTAGATGGAGGGTTAAAGGAGAAATCTATAAGGTAAAACTCCACTGACAGCCTTCACAGAGCTCCATGTGACTTGTTGTTGTCAAAAGTTCCTGTCCACAGCCACCCTCAGGATCATTGGATGAGTGCCTAATTTGCTCAGCTCTTCTTAACCAATCAGACGGGTCCCAGAGGAATAGTGACATAATGCTCTCTGTGCAGTCTCTGGCTGCCTGCCAACAGGCGGTGGATTGTTGTGTTGGAAGCATCTGATTGGTCAGTCTAGGCTGCAACTGTGCCAGTTATTGACAGAGGGGTGGAAACAATAACAGCTCAAAAGAGCGAAAGAGGAACATTGCATATCATTTAAAGTGGAAACCATTAAGGTGGAACAGACATTGTGTGAGTTTATTGTAACTTTTAGGCATGGCAGACATTAAAAGTGACTATGATGCTGCCTCTTTCTTTAAAGAATATATCTTGATACTGTGAAATAGACATTTATTTTTAAAGTGTAACTGTAAACTGTTCTTTAACCTAGTGAGCTGCCATGCTATGTAATGTCTCCATAGACAGCTGAATAGTAAAGGCTATTTCACACTGCCCCAACAGATACTGACCAATGCCAACAGTCCCCAGATTATAGTACACCAATTCTCAGACATTCTAAGACCAGACAAACTTTAGAGAAACTAAAACATGCACCAACCAGTGCCAACAGGACTATGTGTACATTTATGCATTTTGCAGACAATTTTATCCAAAGCGAATTGCAATAGAGAAACAAAAGCAATTTGTCACAAAGTGAATAATAAACTTGTAAGCTAGAGCAAAGGACAAATGCAGAGAAGAAAAAAAGATTTTACTTTGTGTGTGTGTGTGTGTGTGTTAGTTTGGTTTAAGTGTGTGAGGTGGTTAAGTGGTTGTCGAAGAGATGTGTATTCAGCTGGTTCTTGAAAGCTGTGATGGTCTAAGCAGTTTGGATGGAGGTTAGCAGCTCGTTCCACCAGAGAGGAGCAAAGAGGGTGTTTGGAGAGTGACTTTGTTTCTCGTTGTGATGGAACAAGAAAGTGTTACTCATTCAGTGAACTAAGCTGGCAGGAGGGAGCATGCATTTGCAGTCAATTCAGATAGAGAGGTGTTGTTCTAGTGGTAGCCTTGAAAGCAAGTGTCAAAACCTTGAATTTGAAGTGAGAAAAGAAATGGTCTGACATGAGCTTAAGCTGTGTATCATCTTTATAGCAGTGGTGGAAGCCATGTGCATTTATGATTGCTTTCAATGAGGTTGTGTAAATTGAAAAAGGAAAGGAGCAAGCATTGAACCTCAAGTAACTCCAGTTATTAGCTTATGTGACTCAGACACTCTTCCTCTTCATGAAAATATATGCCTGTGAGAGAGGTCTGAAGCCACCATAGTACTGTACCTGTGATGCCCAAGGCACAGAGGGCTGACAGTAGAATCTGGTGGTTTAGAGTGTCAAAGAAGCAAGACAGGACTAGTACAATAAGGACAGAGCTTCAGCAATGGTCTCCATACAGTGGTTGTTGTGAAGTAGGTTGTTCTGTTGGAGAAAAGCAAAGAGCTGATCAAACAAAACTTTTTTTTTTGACAGAAAAGGAACTGATCTGTAGGATTGAGCTTTGTTTTGTGATAAGTGGGGTTACCTGAGCCTGTTTAAATGTACTAGGGAAATATATTTATACTGCTAGGGAGAGATATTTATGTGAGTCAGCACGGGTAGCACTGATGGTGAGATCTGCCGTAGTATGTGGGAGTGGATCAGGTCTAAGGGACAGGATGTTGGGTGGCTTGCACAGAGAACTTTGGAGACCTCGTTCACCATGAGGGGAGAGAAGGAAGAGAAGAGTGGAATGCTGTACAGAGAACTGGCTGCTGAAGGTTGCCAACTTATCAGTGAAGAAGCTGACCAAGTCATCAGCCGTCAGAGAAGAGGTGGGAGGAAGGTGGATGGGGACAGAGTAGAGGGGTAAATGATCTCAAGGCTGTATCCTAATTCAAAATTAATTTAAGAATGGTCTACATAGACAGTGACTTTACTCACAAATATAGCTCCTTGTGTGACCTATGCAGTCATTTTTATCTCATTGCACATTTTTTATACATACATTTTAGTATTGAATAAAATATTGTAATCAGTGTTTCTTTCTGACACTCTTGGATCAATTTCTAAATGCATTCTTGGATTATCCTATCAGTAAAGGATGCATGTCACGCTGCCTTGACATTTTTAAGACTTGCATGTGCTCCCTGATAGTTTTAAAGATCCATACCTATGATGCCTTAACATTTTAGGAACCTCAATATGAAATCAAAACCAATTTTTGATGACTCCTGTTAGCGTATACCTTTCTTATGAAACAATGAAAAACACAAAATCCAAAACTCACAAATCACAGGTCAACAATATGAACCAAAGATTTTAATGGAATTGTTTGATAAAAACAAAATCATGGAGTTCCTTTACGATACAATAATGTCCTTAGTGTCAATCCTTCTCTGATGCTTGTCTTTTTAAAGAGGAAGTAGCACACCAAACAGTATATTTATATTTATGCAGATGTTCTGGACAGAATAGGGATCACATAGAGTAGTCTTTCATCCTGTCCCCGCTGCAACCCACTTCTGGATGGCCCTCTTCAAACCGGCTCCCTTTTTAAATGTTAATTCCTTTTTTTCCGCTTCTCTGAGTCTCTGTAGCTCACTCTCTCAGCGCCACATCCAAGCAGCCAGTCATTCCAGCCCCCCACCCCCTTTCCGGCTCTCTTTCGTTCTCCCTCTTTCTCTGTCTCTTTCATACTTTGCTTCTAAACAGCCAGTCCTTGTGTAGCAGCCAAGTATGATAACCCCATACCTTGCCGTTACTGACAGGGCTTCATGGATGTTGTAGTTGCACCCGTAGGCCTTCTTAAAACATGACTGGAATGCTGACATCTAGAAATAAACTCCCAAGTGTTTAACTCACAGAGGAGTGGAGTACATAGTTGTCTCCTTCAGATATTCTTTTGTGACTCTTTCGGTGTCTTTGCAGATTAAACCTAATGTGCCTGTTCACTTCTTTCCTCAGGGCCAGCTCTCCAGACAGCGGTCTGCACTCAACCTCTGGTCCTGGTAGTATAGACCCTGCTGCGGAAGAGCCCAACCGGAAGTTCTGGGATGAACTGGGCCAAATTGGCCTTCCTCATGACATTAACGTTGCATCTTTATTCGACCCCACTGGTAGGTAAACCTACATTAGCGTCACTGTTTGTGTCTTTCATTGGCTGCTGGTGTTTATTATTCTATTGCACCTGCAGGCCAGTGTTGTGCTCACCTGCGCTGTGCCGCATGGTCGGAGGGTGTATGCCGCGGGGAGGGACAGTCGCTGCTGTATGTGGACAAAGCAATTGACTCAGGGAGCACAGAGGTGAGTGACACCCACACCAGTGTGTTTAAATGTCTTGTTGGTGGATTTTTTAGCACTTTCAGCGTTGAAATTATTGTTCTGTCAACTAGTACCATTTTCAAGCGAGTTGCCAGCACCCAGTTTTGCCCTCTTACAAGTGTGTCTACCAATGAATAGGTAATTCTGTTTTGTAACCCTGCTGGTCTCCATCCAGTTATCTGGGAGGTAGAGGGCTGGGGTAATTTCGTCATCAAATACACTTTTTAAAAAGAAAAAGTAACTCTAAACTGCAAAACAAAACTAGAGCTGTTCCATTACAATTAACCAATTGTATAGTGAGTTTTAATGATCTAGATAAAAAAAATGAAATATATAAGGGAAAAAGGTCATGCACACCTAAATCTAGTATCAACCAATTTGTAAAAAAAAAAAAAAAAAAAAACATTTATATGTGTATATATATATATTTATATTAATGTTATATTATATTAATTATATTATATTAATGTTTTTTTTTTTCTTAATATATTTAATTTCACAGTTTGACCTGGACAATTTGAAGAGACCTAAATCTGAATGTGTGATTGAAAAGAAATTCTTTAAATGTGTGATTGTGATGTAAACAAACTAAAAAATTGGCCCTCTTATAAAGTAATTTCACATCAGAATTACTGTAAAATAAAAAAATAATATGTGAAAAAAAGGTAAAAAAATTTGTTGGCACATGTTGCGTTCTCAAATGCTTATCATATGCAACCTTGCACATGCAGAAATGATTTTGTGTAGAGCAACAATTTACTGCAGTTTCAAGTAAATAAAACTTATGGGCGGGTTATAGAGTAACATAGTCAGTTAGGCCATTGTTCCTCTCTATGGTCCTGTGGGTTTGGCAGAGCTTCACTGAGCCCACGATCTAGCATCATTTTAGTGGAAAATGGCTGTTAGTGGGGTTGAGTAGGCCAGTGTTTGCGCCAATTTGTATTTTTGAATGTAGGTGTAGACTTGTGCTATACCTTTCCCTGCGAGTAATTTCTGTGCAGGAATGACAAATGCGCTCACTGTGGATTAAGTATTCAGAATTAATCATGAATGGGGTTATTATTGGCAGTGGGAGAGACTGGAGAGGTTGTGTTGGTCCCCTGGTCTTTAAAATATTTTCTAATTAGACGCGGAGCAGTTCAGAGCTGCCACAGCCATCTCTCTTGTGCAACTCCACTAATTAACACAATGCAATGTGGCAGACATGAGGGCACATGGAACCCGGGCAGGGAAAGCACATTAGGAGTAATTAATTTTTTTCATTCTCTTTCCATTCTCTTCACCTGGGATCTGATTCTTGAGGAAAAACACATAGCATCTATCCAAATGTGTGGCAATGCTATGTAAAATACAGAAAACCTTTCAAGTGTAATTGTTGTCCATGTTTTCTGTGACATCAGTATTATTTCAGCGGCCTATCCTTTTGTTTAGGTGTGTATAAAATACAAATACAATTTGTTTGTGCATAAAATAAATGATCCAAATTATGAATTAGCTTTACACCACACTTGGTTTTCCCCCCCATATGTGAGGCCAGCTTTATTGCCTGCACGTAGCTGTTGTTCACTAATCCGCTGGACTTTGGCTGAATGTTTTGTTACTGTTTGCCAGACAGAGAACAATTTATTACTGGGGTGACCGAGGTCTTTCAAGGTAGACCTGGGCTTCTTAGCACCAAGCCTAATTGATTTGCTGTAAGTTTAGTAGTTCACATGCAGGCAGGTATACTGTAAGCACTAAGGCTATAAATTAGTTGGAATATATTCTAACAATAGCTTGGGTGACAGGTTGAATTGTTGAGCTTGACAAGTGTAGTCCAGAAACTGAGAAAATAGAATGAGATGCTTTACTTGCATTTTTCACCAGGCTGTTGGAAGGCTCCAATGATGTCACAATCTTTAAGTAATGTTACTTTTTTGACCATTGTGGCGAGTGGGGCGGGGCCGAGAGGCGTGGGAGCGAGGAGTGAGGCCAGGTGTAGTGATTGGAGATGAGCTACACCTGAGCCCCACCGCTAGTATCGAGTCCCACGGTCGTCGCTCCAGTTTTATATCCTTCCATCTCCTACGTGGGACTCAAGACCGGCGGCGGGGCGCAGGTGCAGCTCATCTCCAATCGCTACACCTGGCCTCACTCCTCGTTCCCACGCCTCTCGGCCCCGCCCCACTCGCCACATACCCCCATCGCCCCTCGCAGGCCGGGGGGTACCCTCGAGACTGCGCTCTACTCCCCCCCCCCCCCCCTTCCCTCCGGGGGGGACCGCTCACGGGGACCTGCAGGAACCTGGGGGTAGGACAGACGAGGCGAGAGAAAAGGAGATGGAAGGAGGAGCGACAAGGACGAGAGAGGGGAGAGAGGAAAAAAAAAAAATCCGGTTCCCAGACGCACTGCTGCTCGGCCCTCCACCAGCTGGGTGATCTCCTCCGCGGTGCCTGGCGGTGGCACTGGACGGCCCTCGGCGGACGGCGCGACACTCCTCCGCCGCCCGATGGACGGCGACGGCTCCTCCGGTTTTGGGCAGCCGGCAGGAGTCCCCCGTTCCCTGCCCCTCCGGATTCCTTCACGGAGGCGGCAGGCTCCGGCCCCCTGGCGAACGGCGCCGACTCCTCCGCTCCCTCACGGACGGCAGCCGCCCCTCCATATCGTGGGCGGCCAGCAGCGAGCTCGCCCGTCCCCGGCAACTCGCTCCAGCCCACCGCCTCGAGCGTACCTGGCGGCACATACCTCGCCAGCTCGAGGGCACCGCGGATTCACCACAGCGGCGAGGGATCTTCAGCAGCGCGTCCCTCCTTCTCCCGGGTTTCGGCACCACTGTAATAATTCACAAATCTCCATATTCATCGGGAAGAAGGAGGCGGGAACCGGCGCACAATCAAAAACTCATTTTAATAATCAAAAGTAAATACAAAACAGCGCGTCAGCCCCTCACGGCGACTGACGCGCACAAATAAAAAGCCAAAACATAAAATAATATCCCAGGCCTGGTCCTCTCTCGTCCTTCACGGTCGTCGCTCCAGTTTTATATCCTTCCATCTCCTACGTGGGACTCGATACTAGCGGTGGGGCTCAGGTGTAGCTCATCTCCAATCACTACACCTGGCCTCACTCCTCGCTCCCACGCCTCTCGGCCCCGCCCCACTCGCCACAACCATTTAAACATTGTATCTAAATTTGCGTAATATGTAATGTGCATGATATGTAATGTTATAATTCTTTATAAAAAGTAATGGGACGCCAATTTGTACCCCATTTGATGAAAGTGTCAGCTGTCACAGGGCAATGGCAAGATGGCTGCTGAGTGAACTGACTTGATCCAGTAAGGATTTTGTTGTGAAGTAGGTTTGTCCTGGCAGTGAGACTCGCTGAGCTGTGAAATAGTAAATGTCAGAGGGCTTAGGATGGCTTGAACTTCACACAGTTCCTTTCCACAAGATCATTTTTCCTTTGACTTTATTTGTACATGTAATGTACTATTGGTGAATCATTCATTTAGCTTGCAACTAGTGCTGGGCAATGATTAATCACAATTAATTGCATCCAAAAATAAATAAATAATTGTTTATATAATGTGTGTTTGTGTGTGTGCTGTTTATGTTTATGTATAAAAAGACACACATATAAAGTATATATTTTGAAAATATTTACATGTATTTGCAAGTGTGTGTATATATAAACATAATAAATATACACAGTACACACATATGTTATGTACACAAAAAACTTTTATTTTGGATGCAACTAATGCCCAGCATTACTTGCAACATAAAAAGGGCTGCACAATTAAAAAAAAATATATATATAGTTTTAGTATAAAATGTATAATGCCATTCATAATGTAACTTTTTTATACTTTAAAGAAGAAACCATTGAGACTTGATTCTATAGAAAAGCACTAAAAGTTTTTCGGTTAGTGTTTTCAGCTTGTTTATTTTCATATAAAAATACGACATTCAGTTGCATCAGACAATGGTATAAACATCAATGTAAATTGTGATAATCGTAATTAATAATCGCAATTACAATTTCAAGGGAATAATTGACAGTTATGATTTTTCTCATAATCGTGCAGCCCTAACACACAATGTGCTTTCCCCCCCCCATTTATAAGTTAAATTCTAATAAGTTGTGCACACTAAGACCGAAGACCTGCTTTGACAAAGTAAATCAGGTACATTTTGTAACACATTGTTGGCTTTTATACAACAGAAATGTTGAGAAATATGTAGCAAATGTGCATGCACAACTTCCAGGATGAAGTTCTATTTAGAATCATGTCTAGAAACAGTTTCAAATGCTATAAACAGAATCGCTGCATAACTGCAGTCCACACACTGACTGACCGAGACACAAACCAGCCGACATTGTGCACAGCACTGCATCGTTCATCACTGGCCTGCTCTGTTTGGAATACTGCCATTATGCCTCTTTGCATATAGGATTTCTAGGAGGGAATGCTGTTCTACTTAATAATAGTGTCCTTGGAGTCTTGGCAGCAATAATGTATCAGTTGTAGCTTTTACACCCCATGAACTAGATGTCTGAGGGGATGGTTTCTGTTTGAAACATTATTTGAGGCATGAGATACTGAGCACCCGCCTAGCCCTGAGACTTTACAGTATGGCCATAGAGCTCTATATGGCTGTCCTTCAGAGTGATTCAGAAAAGAGCATTGTGGGTAGAGGCTGCTGTCAGCCCCAGTGGACTCACCGCCTGGGCGATAATTGCTTAAAGCTCAGTGTTAAAAGGTATTTGCAGATTGTTGCATTTGGGCTTTAGGCCAAGGGTTTTTAAAGCATGAGAGAGCTAGAGAGACTGCTGACTAGAGACATTTTTAGTTTAGGGCCGTTTTCTCAGGCCCTGGTGTCCTCTATTATTCAAAGTGAGTGCTTTTTCCATGGTGGTGATTTAAATGTCTGGCCAGTTTTCATCCAAGTCCTTATTTTGAATGACATTCGCCTTGATCCTGAATGCTTTACTGGATGTATTCGAAAGGTTGAAAAAATACATGTTGAAAGAGGGGGAAGTATGTAACAAGCAAATGGACCTGTGAGAGGAACAGCGTGTTGTGACAAGCTTGCTGCTCAGGGTTTATAGTTTTGCACCACTTTTGCTACAAAAGGCTACTGTAAGAGCAAAGCAATTGACTGATGGAAATTTTCACTATTTATGTACCATAGCATTTTTGATACTGCATCAAATACAAATGTACATTTTATTTTTAAAAGATTTCAAAATTCTGATGTTAATGTACTAGATAACATATTCCATTATAGGCCTTTCGCGATAGTCGATAAATCAATTAATCGCACGATAAAAAAAAAAAGAGCGTGATAATTTTTTTGGTCGCGATTATTTCTTTTTTCAATTTTTATTTAAATAATGGAACATGTCATGATGTGGTGTTAGTCTGGAGCGCAGCCTATGGACAGCCCGCGGTAGAAAACACCCTCTCCGATGGCACATATGTCCCAGGAATAAAGAGATAACGTCTCGCTAGAGTGGCCAGCTTTGTGAAGTGCCTTTCATGTGCTTATGGATGTTTGCGTCTTAAGTGATACAGCATTGTACTTGCTGCACTACTGCTTTATTTTAATACCACATAGCATATTTTGCAAGTAACTTCGTTGCCCTTTCTCTCGAAATGGGCCTACTCTTCGCTCGCTTCATTTGGCTTGCTCAGCTAAATATGTCTGTAGGCATGTAGTTGTGCATGTCGACGCGCCCAGTGAGTTCACACACACACACACACACACACACACTCCGCTTCCATTATGAGCACGCATACCGAATTTGAAATAACAAACTTGAGCACACACAAAAAAAAAAAAACGTGATTATGTAAACAGCCCCGTCATCAGCCCCTTCAATGTTTACTTTCGGTTAACTGTTAAACGGTCAATATGAGCATCCCTAACTGGCATATAAACATAATATAACACACGCAATTAATTAATTGTTGGTATTTCTTGCTCTGAATCTGCCATAAAATACAATACAATTGTATTAATCTTTGAAAAGGTGTACCAGTGTTATGCCATCATCATTATATTAGTTGAAACTGGTCTTAGAATAATATTATCGTTTATCACGATAATGTCTTGGACAATTTATCGTCCAGCAAAATTTGTTATTGTGACAGCCCTATTCCATTAAAAGACAGCATGTTTGTTCAAAGAATTTAATAGCTTTTTAAAGAGAATAATCAAGTGAGTGTAAATAAAGTACATTATATTACCCTAATGAATTAAATTGATTTCTGTTTTATAATTAATTGCTTTCCACAACATTTATTTTCTTGTTTGTTTGATGTCATTTTAGCTTTGTAAGCTGTTTGAGGCAAACAGCTTATGTCTTATTGGTCATTGACCTATGCTGGGGAAAAAAAGTGTTTAAGTTCAGTTTGAATTTTCACATATAGTGTGAAGGTGTTATGAGTTGTTTTGTTTTCAAATCGTAAAGGTCACACCAAATATGTGATGAGTCTTAATAGTCTTGGTTTCTCTGTTTGCCACGCAAGGTTCAGAACTTGTTTGTCCCACTATTCATATCATGATTTTTGGATATATAAATGTTGTATTTGTATTATATTTACATTTGTTATAAATTGTGGGGTGCCCATTTTAATAAGTATAACTGAATATGTCTGTACAGCAAATTTATGCATTAAATTAATTAAACAGTAAATAAACCTAAACTTGATTCAGGATCACACATTACCGGTGGCTGAGAATGCCACTTCCTGAGTGTAGAAGAGCAAGCGCTTTACTGTCTTTGTTTAACAGTTCTATCTAATAAATCATTTGACAGAACTGTTAAACAAAGCAGTTTATTGGTATATAAAGAGGAATTGTAGCATTTGCCTTGTTTATTTTTAGTAGTAGAAAAGTAAACGCTATGCTACTTTTACACTATAGTACTATAGTGTGTGTGTGTGTGTGTGTCAATTCTATATCAACCTTCAGCCACCCTGATCTCGAAGCTATTGGCATCAGAATCAGCCATTAAATAAAGTCCATATCAGTCGACCAATACCCCTAAATTCAAGATACACTGGCTCACCAGAAATATATTCATAACAATTACAGTAAAACAGAAAAACATCTCCCAAATATTTAGTTATTAACGATCTGCTACTCAATCTAAAGAAAACCCTAATGAGGGTAAACATTATAAATGTGAAAGATTATACACTTGAGCAGTTTTTATGTAAAAACACCAGTTTAATCTAAACTCTCCATTGCTAATTGTGATGTATGGAGTACTTATGTAACTGAAACTGCACCTCTGAGAGAGAGAGATATATGTATGTGTGTGTTTCTGTATTCACTTTTTATAGTGCTGTGCATACTGTAAGCGCCTTGGAGCATCCATAAAGTGCTGTGAGGAGAGCTGTGGGCGCTCCTTTCATTACCCCTGTGCAGCTGCTGCCAGAACCTTCCAGGACATAAAGGCATACACTCTTCTCTGCCCGGATCACATCCAACAAGCCCTCGTCCGATGTGAGATATCAGTTACACACATTTCCTTCTGCTGATTCCTTTATAAAATGTTGAGGCTCTTTTTTTATTATTATTATCATCATTTAAAGATATAATTTAAAAAAAAAGTAAAATCTTTTGAGACATAAACTGTAAGCAAACAGGTATGTTCAAGACAGACAGATGGAGCACATCTGTTTACATCATAAATGACTACATATACCCTGTGTAGTTGGACACGCATTATATATTAACTCTGCCTTACAGCGAAAGATGAGGCGAAGTGTCTGGTGTGTGACAGTTCTGGAGACTTGCTCGATCAGCTCTTCTGCTGTACATGTGGCCAGCATTACCATGGGGCCTGTCTGGACATCACTGTCACCCCACTGAAGAGGGCCGGCTGGCAGTGTCCCGAGTGCAAAGTGTGCCTCACATGCAAGTGAGTATCCAGCTCACCTGGACATTAATTACTCAGCACAGTTGAGTAATTAAGTTCAGACGTCCGGAGAATGCATTGTTCTGAAAATCTGAAAAAACTTTCCCTTTGGATTTCTGTTTTTTGCTTTCCCTTTCCCTTCTCCGTTTTACTATATTTAAATCCACACAAAAAAAAAAAAGAATAAGAATAATAGTAATTTTAATAATGTGATGGTCATTGGCATACTGCATAATTTCACAATGCATTTTACATTTGCCAAGCTAAGTTTAATAAAGCCAGAGTTGTTTTGCATTTGCCAGCCTCATTTTGCTGTTTTAATAGAATGACAATTGAGTTTCTATGTTAGCATGGATGAAAACAAGACTATCCTTAGGGAATTTAGTTTTGAGCTGTATTTTCATGCCAACAGCCACACTCTTACTATAACTGCTGGGGGATCCATCCAAATGATGTCAGACACCTTTAATGTGTGTTCAAGTCTTTCTATATCTAAATTGTTCTGAGGAGACAGAATATAGTAGATCATAGAGCCTGGACCTCATGAGAAACAGGAATTTTCAGGGTAAAAATGCAGTGTAGTCAAAATGGATTGTATTTTATTTAGCCTAAATAAATAGCCTTCTCCAATATGATGTGCTGCTTGGTTGATGTGATTCTGGGTATCAGATACAGTAGGGCTGGGAGAGGCAGAACATGCATCCATCTCGATTGGTGGGGGAAAATGGCCATAATGACCATGGCTCAGCTAGGCTGTAAATATCATATGACGTTCTCATTTAATGTTGATTTGCATTGGCTGAAAATATAGGCCTGGGAATGGTTAAATCTCCTGAACGTCACCTCACCTCCTCTCGGCTCTATAAATCTCACTGTTTTCCCCTCTGATTTACCACTTAGACAGGTTTGGGCTCTGAAAAGCCAAAGTGAAAGTGTTATTGCTCATGGGGAGAAAGTAATGGGGTGTTTGTTTGCCTGGGTAAATGTAGAATGAGGTTGTATTTGGCTGAGGAGTGGTGGTTGCTGTTAAAATGGTCTTTTTCAGTGGCTGACACTGATATCTTGACAGCAGATCAGTCGATTTGCTCGACAAAATAGTTTTTTAAATTTTCTCCAACACTTAACTAAAATTCACTTCAAAATATTGGAAAACAGAAGAGTATGCAGTTAAGTTTAGTAAAACCTTTTTTAGATTACAAAATAGACACAATGGAGAATGAACACATTCTCCATTGATAAGCCATTTAATCGATTAATTGTCTATCAGCAAATTGTAGTCTGCATCGTGACAGCTCATTTGATTAAGCCTACTTACAATCTTGAATACCTTAATATTGATAAGAGATGGAAATGGAACAGAACAGAGTAATTAATTGACTGTTTTTGACGTTTATCATTGATTTATTGTCGCACATTTTGAAAGCCAATCAGTATGAAGCTCTCCATGTAAGAATAAAAATTGCATATGGATTTAAGCAGTCAACTCGGTTCATAATTGGCATAAATGTTTTTACACTGGAATCACTGCAAGAGCAATGATTGAGTGTAGGTTTTTGTGCATATACAACTACAACATAACATTTACAAAGTTTGCGGGGTTTTTTAAGGAGCACTTAATTGTCTAAGTCATTTCGTTTGTAATGATGTCAGTACAGCTAAATATTATAAGAAAGAAGAAACACAAAATAAAGGTTGAACTATAAAAGAGAGGGCTAGGTTGCAGCAAACAACAGGTAATTTTGTCAGTAAGTTGTACTGGCTACTGAATCAACCAATCAGACCATTCTCTTTCCACATATCTGTACATTAACCATTAAATATCTTCTGATTGGCTAAAAATATTATCACTTTTGCCCTACTTGTCACTGAAACTTACCTAACTGGCCACTAGCTGCAAGCAAAAAACTGTCATTATTATATAGGTCAGAATATCTTGCTTGAAATTTGCAAAAGCCCCTAACACTGTATATGGAATCTATCTTTAATCTACTCTCTTCTTCCCGTCTGGTGCGTAGGAACCCAGGGGATGACAACAAAATGCTGGTGTGTGACATGTGTGATAAAGGTTATCATACCTTCTGCCAGCAGCCCATCATGGACACAATACCCACCAACGGCTGGAGGTGCAAGGTAAGCTTGTATTTGTGTATGGACTACAACCAGCATTGTGACGGTAATTCTGGCCTGCTGTGAGTAGAGGCACACAGTGCTTTCATTTCTGCTTTGAGCCTAGAACATCTTTCGCAGCACACACACTTCTCTTTGTTTGTATGTTTATGGACTGTGTGACTGAAGAGTGCATTGGTTTTCATCTCACCAGCATACTGTATATTCCCTCTGGATTGATGCTGGAGCTTGATTTAGTCACCATGATGAATTAGTTACCTCCAAAACACTTTAGTTTAATTATTCCTAATTTGCATGCTGTGCTTAGAAGGTTTTGATGCACTTCTCATGTACCCTCCCTTTGAAGACTGAGTTGCGTGAGTGAGTTGTGGAATAGATTATAGACTATATCACATTTATTTTCTCCACAGGAATTTTAAACCGTGAACCAAACCAGTTAGCTCCCAGATGAATCAGAATACCAACCAAAAGTTTTTTATCTAATGTTCTTAATTCAGTCAGAAGGTGCAGTACAAAATTCTTGACTATTTTGATAGGTGCAAAAAACGCAATTCATTTTAAGTAAAACTGTAAATATTTAAGTTGTTAGAGACCTGTAAGGTGACCGACTCATACATTGCATACATTCCTACAATTAAAAAACCTGCTTAAGATGGTCAAATGCCTTATGAAGCGCACTTTACAGAACTCTATCAGGTAATTAGAACATATCGGTTGTTTCTGTTGACCGATATAAAAATGTGTGCACATTTCTTTCAGAAATAGCATGAAGTCAACCTATTAAATTCAAGCTTAGAATTTCTGTAAGCTCGTTTGTCATCTGTGTGCGGTATGCAACAGAAGGTCCATGAACAGTCTTTGGGTATGCCATCTGAGGGTGTGACTACACAATGCTTTCCTAAATTGAGGTTGTAGTCAGATTGTTAGTAGACCCCTAAATACCCTGCTTAGAATAATTCAAAAGCTAAACGAAATCACACACGGATCCTTCTCATAACTTAGTGGAGGTGGCCAAGAAGCCCAGCCTGTCATCCAGGACTCAGCACAGGAGTCTGTCCATCATCAGAAGCTTAAGAGGGCTTGGATTTCCTGCTAAGGGTCTGTGGGTGGTTATTAGAGCTGATACTTGCCCCTCTTCTTCAGGCTGCAATGCTGCACTTGATGAACTTGAAGTGCCTTTTATTTATGTATGTTTTTTAATTGACATGGAATTTTCCGATGCTTTGCTCCTATTGAGAGCTGTTGCAGACTGATGAACATGATTTTGAGGATTCATAGAGCCGTAATTATGCTGGAGCTCAATCCAAATTGATTTAAGAGAGCCCATAAAGTTTGTAGTCTGCAATTGTTCTGAGGTTCAAGTGTCATTGTTCAGATGTGAATTGTTGTCGGATGACACTTTTTTTATTTATTTGTAGCATTCATAATACTTGAAAAAGCATTTGGTCTCTGTGGTACAGCGTCAGTATTGGCTTAAATGAACATATAATGCAGTAGTAGAGTTACACCACTGTACTGTTGGCATGACTGCTTTATTTTATTTACAGTTTATTTAAATATGGATTAGTGTGGTATCAATATTGATGTAATGTGCACTAATGAATTATACTTAATAAGAATGAAAGTAAATGGTCTTTTATCTCATTTTGACTTTGAATGGGTTTGCGGTCCTCATTTTGTAAAACCGTGCATCAGAGATGATGTTGCAGTGAGTTGTGTGTTATGTTTTGCAGAACTGCCGAACGTGTGCTCAGTGTGGCGTGAGGCCTAATGGCCAGTGGTCATCTGATGGTGTAATGTGTGAAGGATGTCAACAGCAGCATGATTCAGCGCTGATCTGCCTCATCTGTGGGCAGAATCAGGACTCTGGCGGCCCACTGGACAAACACTCATGCTGCACTTGTAAGAGGTAGGAAATTACATCTTCAGCTATGACAATATCACACAGTCACAAGTGACTTATTGCTGTAATGAAACTGTTCCTGCATAATAACAATAGGTCACAGACTTCCATTAAAATATTGTTTTATTAAGGAAATGAAATGTCATTCTTCAGCGTTTGAGTGTTTGGTTTCTAAATGTTGGTTGAATGATTTCTTTGTGTTTGACAAATCCTTGTTGCAAGTGAACTTGTGTGTAAAGTAGTCGAAAATGTATTTTCATTGCATGGTAAACATTTTTTTTTCTTCTCTTGTGACTAGTGACAATAAAGGGCTACTACTACTCTGTTCATGGTTTTTAAAGCAAAGTCTGTCCATGTTGGTATGCAATTTGACAAGTTTCTACCACATGGCATTAACACCGCTACTGTAGTATTATTTCTGCAGAGCTTGATGTAATTCCTGGCATGGGGAAGAGAGGTTTCACATCATAGCTGTTACTATATTGTGTATTTTAGCATGTCTCAGGATCAGGTGTTTTTATCCATTATTACTGTGAAGACTGTCAGTGTTGATAAATAAAAGTTGATTACTTCTCTGCAGGCTTCAAGGACTGTGATTAACCAATAGAGAAATGAATTATCAAATTCAAAGAGTTCTGCGTAGAACACTGTAATTGAACCGGAAGCTTTAGAGAGTGTCTCAATGGTGTCTCTGTGAATGAAAAGATGCTCATATAATTTGTATGGCAGATTGATGTGATTCTCTTGCTTTGAGAACTGACCGTGGGTCAAACATGTAATTGTGTGCTGCATCACGTGTAATCAGTGTGAATAGTATCTTTACACAATAGCCGATCTGATCTGTCATGTATCGAGTTACAATTCAGGACTGACATAATCAGTTCAAAGTTCATTGTATTTATCTTAGATACTATAATAGTTATGGTTAAGGTAATATAACTTTAGTGTTTTCCTTAGCATTTTTTAAGCTGTTGAAGACTTCCTAACCACTAACCATTGTGACATTATTTGACTAGTCACAGCCTTTGTTTTTTGTGTGTCCACCCTGTTTACTGCATCATATGTGTTTCCATTAGCATCACCCAGTGGTGTAAGTTGAATTCCAGTCAAATTTTCAAAATACTCCCCACATCTGCCTAGGGTTGGCCAAATGGATAGTCCAGCCCTTATTGGTCAAACCAGAAACTCAGACTGTGGCAGGACAGATTAGACTATGACTATAGTCTAGGTTATTAATGGAAAACACTGCAATGCTTATGGTGTAAGGCACTTATAGTAACTGATTTCTATAATGAACAATGTCTGTGTACAGAAACTAATTTCTATAGTGAAAAATGTTGTGTACAACATGATGTACTATGATAAATGAAAGAAATGTAGCTCAATTAAAAAAACTTAGCATGCGCTACACAATTCTGCTGTAGGTGCTGTACATAGAGCGTTCATTTGTATTAACAAATGAAATTCCTCTATTGTACAGGTTAACAATTGGTAGCAGCTTTCATAGATAAATGAGATGTCTGGTTTAGGCAAGTGTGGTTACCTTGATTGGGGCATTGATGGTTGTCACAGATGTTGTTTATTGTATGTTTCTCCATAAGATGGGTTCATGTGGACTGTGTGAGGAAGGAGGGTGCTGACCTTGACACCCATGTGCAAGATGGGTACACCTGCAGAGTGTGTAAGCATGTGGAGGAGGAGAACAGGCACAATCCACCCGTCAGCAGCCAGGAGCCTTCGTTCACTGACCCAGAGTCAGCCGAGGGTGAGTACACGTTTCTCAGCACTTGATTCTTTTCTAATGGGGTTGTTATTAATACAGTTGGTAGTATTGTATGGTTCTGGAGGCTGGACATACTGCTCCACACAAAGACTCTGTTGACACCTGAATCTGTGTCTGGTCATTCAATCAGAGGTCGTCACCTGGCATTAACCTGCATATCAAGTAATGATACAGGGCAAAAGGTGTTTTTAAAAGCTAGGTTTTATGTCAAACAAATTAAAATGTTTATACAAAAGATAATTCTAACATGTTTTTGATGACCTTCAAATAGATATGATTTATCGGCTCATGTTTGCACCAGTGCTAAACTCTTGAGATCATAATAGTCAACATCATTTTAATACACAATGAAACACACTTACTTTAAAAATGCATGTAAAATAAAATGTTATATTTGGTTAATTAAAATTTAGTATTTAGTAAAAAAAATGGTTTTAGTTTTTTTAGATTGTGTGTTTAGTATAGGATTTCTTTCTTAACCAGTCATGTGATGAGAAAGTAATCCAGGAAAAGTCTAGAATCTTTTTCTTATTTTTTTTATCATCATATATTTTCTTTTCTTTAAAAAATTACATGTCAGTTCTTCCATGGAATAATACAAATATACTCTCCATGTAATAAGTTTTTTGCATATTCTATTTTCCTGTTATGTTGAGGTTTGTTTTTGCCGTTTACTTTGTTGATTGCTGTTCTGTGTGTGTTATTGGTCAGTTGTAAGGTGCTGTAGGCCAGTTCTTTGATGTTAAGCACTCTTCATGACTGTTACAGAAGCTGTTGCATTGAGTGTGACAAAGATGCAAGACATGAGCCTCTCTGCTGTCACCGATTGTAATTTCAGTGTGTTTGACAGTTTAGCCAGAGACCTGAGCTTGTGAGCAGGTAGAGAAACACCGCTGCTACATCTTAATGCATCTTTCATAATATGCCCTAAATTGCTTGCATTTTTTTGGTGTCGTGTAGGGACCACATTCTCCCTCTCATGTTAGTCATCATTACATGAAAATAGCTCTGTTTACATTTTTACATTCTGTATTTACAAGGGAAAAAGTGTTTGTCTTTGTAATCTTGTCTGTCCACCAATCCCTCTATTTTGTCACTTCACTTTTTCTCATTAAGTTTCTCCTGACAATAAATTAGATTATATAAGGAAAATGTTTTCCAGATGCCATTTCATGTAGACTTTTTTTGGCCAGTTTTTGAGTCTACCAAGGATAATCCAGTAAGACATTTTTATTTTATTTTTGTTGCACACTACAAAGCTCTCTAAAAACTGCAACTCTCTAGAAACTAATCTCCTATGAGCTTCCTGTGCTCAGAGTCCCAGCTGGTGACCTGTCATCAAGACACTGGAAGCTAAAAGCAATTCTTAGTTGCTTTGGGCCCTTTAATAGGAATTGTAATAAGAATGGACTCTTCCTGTAGCCTGATAGTTAAGAGATTAATTTCCCATATGCCTTTGCAGTGGTTACAACTACACCTCATTACCAATGATTTTTTTCTTCCTGTGGGCCTGTAGTGGGGAGTTGATGTATGTTGGCATGTGGTTGGCAGAGAAGGATACAATCAGACCCGGCTGTAAGGGCTCTTTGTAAAGCCAGTCATGCCATCAGCAATGTACTGGGCCACTGCCAGCAGCTAGAGGAAGCAATCATCCCATTGTTGGGCCCCCAAGAGAGACAGCCCTAATCAAGACAGAGACGCCCACCTGTTAACCAACCCTACCACACCCCCACTTCCTGATAAACACACACTAAGTGCACACATGTACACGTACGTACTAGGGTTGTCACGACACCAGAATTTTCATAACTTAACATTTTTAGTGAAATTTCACAGTTCTCAGTGTCAGTTAATACCACAGCACGGACTTGAACAAAATACTTTGAAAAGGCTTGTTATAAATAAATAAATTAATACATAGTTTTAAAGTACAAAGTGGTTCTCCTTCTAAAATCCATTCAGTATCTCACTGTGGGAACGCCTCAGGCTTGACCAACTGCGGAAGCACCAATTACACCAGAGAGCTCGAGTGGGAAAGATGCTCCCCCTCGCATGTGCTTGTGCAGTCTATGGATCTTGGCTAAGGATTCACATCCTCTTTCTATAGCATGCTTAGTAGTTAAGCATGCCCAAGCTGCTATATCTACACCAGAGGGCTGCTCTATTTGTTCTAGTTTTCCTGAAAAAACCTGTGAGAGGACACTCAGGGTGGCGATAGCAGGAAACCAGGACCCATGCTTCTACTCTCAGACTCAGGAGACAGCTAAGCAGCTGCAAGAGCCTAGTACCTGGGGTGATATCATGGGTGAGCTGCGCCCTTTCTTCGGTGATGCTCTTGCGGATGTGATTGGAGAGGATGATGGTGTTATTGAGGAATTATCTCCCCATCTTCTGGAGGATGATGAAGAGGAGGAGGATACAATCCTCCCTCTTAATACATCTTGTCTGCGGGCGCTGCGCTGCCTGGTAAAATGGAGCAGTTTTCAGCCTCCATTTTTCAAAAGATGTATAAATCCTCTGCTTTGGCCATCAGGGCCCTTAATATGACATCTATTCTGACAGCATACCAGGTGGAGCTGTTAGAGGAGATGGGCTGTCAGGCTCTCCGAACCCAGCCCTTTAAGAGGAGATCTGAGGTGTGATAGCCTATCTGAACCTCCACACATCACGTGGGTCAGTTCAGAGCTGTGGCAGCTGTGGTGCTAGCTCTGGTGGTGGCTCAGTCTCTCAGGCCTTTCAGAAAAGGAAAAAGTGGATTTTCTAGAAAAAAAATTTCTGGAGTTTTGTTTGACTATCACAGCCAATGCGCCAACAGTGTGACTTGGGAAAGAAAAGGGGGAGAGGCGTTTGAAACCTGCTTGCCAAGGAAACCACCAGTCAGACCTTATCAGCCTGCTCGCGTGAGTTCCATGTCACAGTCAAGAGGGGGATATACAGTCTATAGTGGAGATCCCACCCCCCACCACCTCAGTATCCGGCTAATGTGTCAGCCCAGCCAAGGCTGGCTCAAGCTAAGGGAAAACTTAGCAAAGAAACTTAGCCGCAGCAAAGCATTGTCCTTCTAACCCTCAAGGCTGCAAAAAGAGACAAGTGACCTAGGATCAGGACTGTTTAAAACCTGGGGACAGGGAGCAGCACCTGGGGTTTTCTGCTCCACTTACCCCAGAGTTCAATAATTTTCTTCCTCCCCTGGGGAAACGGAGAAAGTTGTTAATTGTAGATGGCCCAAGTTCAATTGGTTTAAGGGCCAGTTCAGCAGGTTCACTCAGAGTTGTGCAAGGGACAAGTTCCTAGAGTGCCCCCTGCAATAATTCCCCTCCCTCCACCCACGGTGGTAATGTCAAGGGCAAAGGAGAGTGTTTACATAAGCAAAGAAGGTGTAAAAATCAGTGCTGTCAATCGATTAAAAAATGTAATAATTGCTATTTTTTCTGAAATTAATCGCCATTAATCCCACCTATCATTAAAGTTTATAAATATGCTGTTATATTGCAATAATTTCACATTTAATCTTCAAATTAATGCACAAACAACATAAAGACAGAATATCTCTTAATATCTGCTTAATGGCATTTTTTTATGACTGAAGGCCAGTATCAATGATGCCAAAACTGATTTTCTCTAGAAAATTGCCCCCCACCCCATACTTAACTATTGTCTATAACGATTCAACATTACAGTTAAATTGAGAGCTATTAATTTTAACATTTAAAAAAATAAGATTTTAAAAAATAACTTCTAATTTAAGTGAACTTAAAACAATCTTCACTCAAACACATTATAGAAGATGTCATATTTACCTGTACCCTTCTGCAGAAATATACAGAAATTGAATGTATCAAACACTAAATTCTAAATTAAAAAAAGATGAATCATTAAAGATATTAAAGTTATTTTTTCCTCTTTTTTTCTTTGATCTTTGATTAATATACATCACAGGAGCTGGTTATTAGGTTGTTTTGGCTGCTATTTCTTCAAGAGCTGCTGCTGCTGAACATGATGCAGATCTGACAAGCATCAACTCTATTTACTTTTTCTGACACACTTAAGGTCTTAAAGTCTCTATTAATGAGCTGACGAGTTAAATCGGGGGATTAGATAAGTGTCCTGGCTACTCCAGGACAGTTTTTGAAAACCATTTCAGAGACATGTTCTTGGGACACAACAGGGGCAAACAGATCTGTGGATTTTTTAGTTTGTTAGTTAGGCTTTCTCATTGGGTAGTAGACGCAATTGTAACGTGTTACAAGGACACAAATTTACCACCTCGACGATGCGCCCGCTCTACACGTGGAATGGCCACATCCTGGGCTATGTTCAGAGGAGTTTCTATTCAGGAGATTTGTGCTGCGGCGAGCTGGATTTCAGCTCACATATTTGTGAGATATTGTAGATTAGATGTGACAGTCATCACTGACTCATTTAGTGCTTGGAGTAGCGGTGCTTGATATGTACTGCATTTCATTCAGGGCATAATTGCATATTCTATAATTCAGTAATCTACACCTTGTGCTTGTGTTCACTGTATTATATTATGAAGTGCATCATGTTTGCTCAAGCATTAAAGCCATGATCACTTGTTTATCACCATTTGTTCATACAGCCTTATCTGCAATATGGGAGTGGTCTATATCCCATAGAGAGATACCGAATGGATGTTAGAAAGAGAACGTAGCGTTAACCTCGTAACCCCGGTTCTCTGATAACAGAAGTAAGGCATCTAATCTCACTGCCCTTCTTGCAGACTACACAGTGAATTATTAGCAGGCTGCGGGTGGGTTATATACCAGGGAGGTGGGACTCCCTGATAGCTGCTGCAATTGGCCTTTCAGTCTGACAGACGTGGTGTAATTGGTGCTTCTGCATTCAGTTACGCCTGAGGCGTTCCCATAGTGAGATACCTCACTTCTGTTATCAGAGAACCAGGGTTGCGCAAGTAACCTAACGTTCCCAGTGAAATAAACATTTGTGTAATAATAACAAGAACACTAAAATATAGATCAAAAACAAAGAGCTTGAACATGTTCACACCACCGAACTTTAATAATACTGGATTGAGTTATTGTAGTATGTCATGGACAAATACATTTGTAACAATGCAAAAGTTAACATCTGAATCAGTATGTATGTGTATATATCAAGCACCACCAAATACAAGAGCACAGAGTCAAGAGAGAATGTTTTGGATTCATCTTGCAAAAGTCCGTGAGTGCCACCAATTAAAAGTTTTATACAAAAGCAGAAAATCTAGGGAAGTGACCAAAAGTGCAGATTGTATGGGTTTCCCGGGTTTGTTCGCACTACAATGGAAAAGAGGATTAAACATCTCAGTACAAAAAAAATCAGTTGCATTGGTGACATGCAAATTTTTGTGTCGGTCTGAACAGATGCTTTAACAGACATTTATTCAAAATATTTTTTTTTTCACTTTTCTTTGTGTGAGCAGGACTGTTTTTGTGATCAGATTTTGTTGCCGATTTGAAATATGTTACTTAAATGTGATTTTGGCAAAGATTTTTTTTTTTTTTTTTGCAGTAAATCAGGTAACAATTAGTCATGCACTGCTTACTGCTTACCATTAACATACTGTAGCATGTTGTTAGCCATCTGCTCTCTATGAGCTACGGATGTCTGAAGTATAGTTAATTTGGAGTGTACATATAAAAAAAAAAAAAAACAGAAGTGGTGAACCAAACCAGAACCATAAACGATTGGGTCAAAATGCATCAATGTGCCAATTGGACTTCTGACTGATTCAGCGCTGAACTTTCCAGAAACTATTAAATGATCAATGATGCTTCATTTACTTGAGGTAAACATTGATCCATCGACTAATTGGGTAGTTTTGTGGATGACTGGTTGACTAGTATAAAGGACTAATCTTGTTGGTTCTAGTATTGTTTTGGCATTGAAGCAGTACTTTTGACAGCTTTAATACAGTTATAGATAGGTGATTATAGAACCTCTTTATTCTTAATGGCCACATGTTAGAGGGAGTATTTTCCCAGCGGTGCAGTAATTTGACTCCACCACCAATCTAAAGTCTTTTTGTTGCCATGGATGCGTGATGCCATCAGTGATTCATCCCGACACGACTGAAATGAACCACAGTCACACTTATTCTCATGAACCAGTGCACAAACAGCACAAACACCTGAGCACAGATGGCTGATTGTATCTGCTGAATAGCTGCTTTGAGATCTGCGTCTTTCATGATGTTATAAAGTGTTAATCTGTTAGGCTGGAGGCTAGAGCCCGTCTGATGTCATACCCACACTGGGAATGATAAATCCTTTAAGTTCATCTGCTTTGCTCTCAGGCAGTGTGCAATGCTGCCAGGTGACACTGTCAGGTGAGTATTGTTGAGTGAAGTCAGTGTGAGGGCTTTTGGGAGTATGCAGACCCTGAGGCGTACCCGATCATCAATAATAGGTGTTTGAAAACCAGCATCAGTGTGCAGAATCAACCAGACAGCAGGCTTGATATGCTCTCTGGAGTAGGAATAAGTCAGTATCCTGTTTTAATATCCTCTTTTTCCTTGTCTGTCCAGTCGGACTGTAGTCATTGCGCATCAATGCCTCATGACCTCAGCAGCCTTTCCCCTTGTTTGAACTCTGCATTTCCACTGAGGTACCCCGAGGCTTGTTTACATGCTGCCTTTACTGGGCAGCTCAACTAGACTTGAACCACTGTCTTTTCCCAGTGGTGAAATGCACTTTTTTGAGGGCCTCAGTATATAGCAGCCTTTAAAACATTGCTGATTTTGTGTGCTATTTTAAGGGGGTCTCATTTAGAAGTAACACTCACACTTGGAAGAAATCCAAAAATATTTAAAAAATATGTAATGTCTTGGCCATTATCCAGGCTTTCATCAGATTTCTGGTCAAAACGTCACATATATTTAAAACAATAAAGTTAGATTTCTTCAAGAGCAAATGTTGCACCTATTCTTATTGACATTGCTTTTTTTATTTGTGGTTGCACCTCTGTTGTTGGTGGGGCACCTCTGTTTAGTAATTTTAGTTCTTAGGGGTGTCGTAATAATTATATATATATATATATATATATATATATATATATATATATATATATATATATATATATATATATATATATATATATATTAGGGGTGTAACGGTACGCAAAAATCACGGTTCGGTACGTACCTCGGTTTTAAAGTCACGGTTCGGTTCATTTTCGGTACAGTAAGGAAAAGAAATGCAAACATTAAACTGCAGGTTGTTTATTACTATACACTTTTTAATAAAATATATATAAAATATAATAAAAGAATAAGAAATAAAATACTGCTGCAAAGTTCTCCACTGAATAAAATACTCTGTCTCAAACCAATATCATAAAATAAAATATAATGAAAAATATAAATAAATAACTATGATTACAGTGCCGCATTAACAATTCCAGCTTGTAGGCCTGCCTCTCCAGAACCGTGACGTGCCTGCTGCTGTAGGTGACAGGGAGACCGCAGACAGACCAGGCTCTCGTCTTCATGACAACAATATCCATACTTCATGTTGAGCATAAATATAAAGCCTACTGATAAAGGACACCGTCAACAGTATTGACGGCAAAATAGACTACGTATGTTTGACAGGTGCAATATTTGAAAATCGATAACTATTCATTTATTTTTTAAATTAAATTTATATCTGAATTTATGTCATAGACTTTCAAACATCAAAGTCTCATGAATTAATATGTATTTGTGTACAAAATGACATATAAACATATTTTCCTATTATATTTTGTCTGGAACGCTTCCAACACGCGCGCGTGTCACGTGAAAAAATAGGCGTCGGTTCTATTTCTAGCATGCACGCGTTTTCCTGAGATGCGCGTCTCAACGCAGGCAGCCTGCAAGCTCTAACCTGCTAACATGGGAGCCGCACGCAGCTGAGACGCTTGCGCCACGCATCCAGTGTTTCGCCGGCATTAGAATCAGCTGCAGGGTGGGATTTGTGCTGAACGCGGAGACTTCCGCCACTTAATATGTATATATGTATATATGTATGTGTGTGTATATATATATATATATATATATATATATATATTTATCGATGTCATGTTATTAAAACACATATGATAATATTGTAAATCTAATTTAGGGCCTGTAACTATTTTGGTAGACCATTAGTGCACCTTAACACTGGTTGCCCACCCATCAGAAAATGGACAAATGAAGACTTCTGCTCTACAAAGTCATGGCAGAGATCAGATGACAGATGAAATTGAAACCCTCTACCTACACCTGAGAAATGTTAGCTCGCCAGTGTGGGAGTGTTTTGGGTTCTTGAGATGTTAGCTCGCCAGTGTGGGAGTTTTTTGGGGTTCTTGAGAAATGTTAGCTCACCAAATGGGGGAGTTTTTGGGGTTTTTGAGAAATGTTAGCTCGCCAATGGGGGAGTTTTTTTTTTGTGTGTGTGTGTGTGTTTCTGTTAGAGCCTGTCTGCAAGAATGGGCAGAATTTTCTCTCCTTTACCCTCCTTATTTTAAGTGTGAAACAACACAAGAAAACACTAAAGTATACCAAATTAAAGATGAATCCTAGCATTTTTATTTCTGTGGAAATTGTTATATTATCATCTTTAATTATGTTGCTGCAATAGTCATAGTGAGTATCTGTAAATGAAATGAACACTGTTAATGCATTTACGTAGTTCAACAGTACAACTGTTTAAGACACACACACTAGTTGTATTGCTCCTGCCGATTTGTAGATCATCAAACCAATCATTTTAACAATTTAGGTTTGGTGCACAAATTATCCTGCACATTTATGTTGCAAGTATAGTGTGATCAAATCATGTGGCTTGTTGAGTTAGACAGTTTTGCACTTTTTTTAAAGTGATTAGACAATACAGTATGTCACAGAAACATACTATCACCAAAATCTATTTGACTTCAGAAGACACAAGGTGATGTTTGTGTGCATCTATGTAGGTTTGTATAGATGTGAGTATTTGTTGTAGCATTCTTTGTAGCACAGCAACCTGGGGGAGGGGAAGATATTAGACCGTGACTTGTCCGCCTGAGTTAAAAATAGCTAGGAGCTCTAAACTAGTGAGGCTTTCATCTTCCCTGTGCTTCTAGTGGATTGTAAGTGTAGAGACGTTATCAGGACACTGCAACCAACCGAACTCATTTTTAGCTCTTTGAATGATGGCTGCTCTATCATGAGTCTTTGATGGCTCTACACTGTTTCTTACACCCCAGGTTAGATTCAGGTTAGATTCATGATGTTTTATTGGAATGATATATAGCATCTCCAGTGTATTAAAGGTGGTCATGGAAAATGGTATTTTCTTGCTCTTTAAAATAAAGTTGATATGCTATGTAATCAAATTTAATATCATCCACTTCAAGCTCCTCCTCAGGCAGTTAACAGAAACTAAACAAGGAAAAGGATTTCTTATGAAATTGTCATGTCTGTGACATCACAGCCATTAGCATTTACGCATCAACACCTATTTATACAAGTTTCTGACTGGCTAAAATACAGAATCCCTATCTATATAGTTTGTTGTTGCGGAAATATATTTGAAGTTCGAAATCATGCGTATGTAAGACGTTTGAACACTGCTTTTGTTTTAACAGTTAGTCTTGCATATGAGTGAATGAGTAAAAAAAAAAGGGCAGAGCATGGCTCGTGTTTGTTTATTCATTTCTGTGTGCCCTGTATGAGACCATCTCAGCAGTGTCTAACAAGAGCAGGGCTCATAAATATGTTGTCATGGTGATGCCTGGCACAATGGGCTGCAGTGGCAGCTGAAGTATTCCTGTTCCCTGCTCAGAGTGAGGGAAGCATAAATGTATGGTGGAGGAGGGGGCAAATAGACCACTCTTGAATTTGATATATATACAGATGGATATAGAAAAATACAGATGAATAATATAATCATTTTTTGTTGTTGCCCTATTCATTCTCTGATCAATCAGGCTATGTTGATTGAGACCAAATTATTAATTATGCATTAAGTTATGATTTAGGATTGCAAAACGGTTATTCTGTTAAAACAAAGAAGTTCAAATAATTTGCATGTCATCTGATTGATGGTGTGAATGGTCACTTTGAATATAGCTATAAAGTTCTTAAAGCTGAATATTTCTCAAGATTTCTCAGATTTTTTGAAGTTGTTGAATAAACTTCAGTATATGAATGGTATCGCTTTGAGTAATACACTAAACCCCAGGTTGTTTCAGGGAGGTTGGACATGTAATAAGTCAGTGGTGCCGTTCTGTTCATGTAAAAGTCTGTTCTGCGTGTCAGATTCTTTGGTGCATGTTGCGATGCAGTTTGAGCAAAGATAATTGGAGTTCTGACAACCAAACACAAGCAATTTATTTTAATTCAGGAAAACAGTCAATGACAATAGTGTCCAAGATAGACTTTTTTCAACAAAAGTTTAACTTTAATGACTTTTACAAATGTCATCAGTAGGGATGTCAATGATGATCGGTGACTGTATATAATAACATCATCATTCATTCACAATGTACTAATTAAAGGGGGGGTGAAATGCTATTTCATGCATACTGAGTTTTTTACACTGTTAAAGAGTTGGATTCCCATGCTAAACATGGACAAAGTTTCAAAAATTAAGTTGTACGTTTGAAGGAGTATTTCTGTTCCAAAAATACTCCTTCCGGTTTGTCACAAGTTTCGGAAAGTTTTTTTTCGAGTATGGCTCTGTGTGACGTTAGATGGAGCGGAATTTCCTTATATGGGTCCTGAGGGCACTTCTGCCGGAAGAGCGCGCGCTCCCGAATAGCAGAGCAGAGAGAGCACAACAGACATTCACTGATCAGAGCGAGAGCGTCACGAAATGTCACAAAAGGAGTGTGTTTTTGGTTGCCAGGGCAAGACAACCCTGCACAGATTACCAAAAAAAAAAAAAAAAACAGCATTAAGGGACCAGTGGATGGAGTTTATTTTTAAAGAGCATCAACGGAGTTGTGCAAGTGTTTGTTCCCTGCATTTCGAAGATGCTTGTTTTACAAACAAGGCCCAGTTTGACGACGGATTTGCGTATCGTTTATTTCTTAAGGATGATGCAATCCCAACGAAAAATGCAATCCCATGCCGAGACCTGGGTTCGAGCCCCGCTCGGAGCGAGTCGTTGCTGATGCTGCTCTTGTTAAATTTCAGCCTCTGGATCTGATTCTGGATCATAAATATACACTGAATCTGACTGTTAGCCATGGTTTGTTTTGGTTGGTTTTGTCCTCACGGTGTCACAGCTTCCAAACGCTCTCAACGCAAAAGCCTACTGGCGCTCGTGATTCTTTAGCTCCGCCCACACATCACGCCTCCAGCCGGTCATGTTTTTCCGGGAAAAATCGGCACAGACTATCTTTCTCTTATGAATATAATAAAACTAAAGACTTTTTGGAGTTATGAAGGATGCAGTACTACTCTATAGGTACTCAAGATTAACATGATATTGAGTGAAAACGAGCATTTCACCCCCCCCCCCCCCCCCCTTTAAGCTTTTAATGTGATTTCAACTTTAAAAGGTACATTAAAATAGAAACAACACAAAAGTTGTTCAACATGAAAAGCAATAAAAATGCAGTAACAAAGTCACTTCATCAGATAACTGCGCTCTCAGGGCTGCGGGACATAGGGCAGATAGACTATTCATTCCTAAAACTTGTTAATTCTTTCCTACGACTTATTAATTTGTGACAATTGTCCATGTTTCATTAATTTTGTTCCCTTAATAACCCATGATTTAAGTGAAATAAGGGAACAAATTAATAAATCGAACAAATTCTTAATTTATAAAATCTTCAATTTCCCTTCCCATGTTTACCAAACACAGTAAGAGATGCGATTAAAAGTGAAAGATAATAAAATAAAATTATAGGGTTAGACTGTGAAGATTTAGGAAAAGCAGCAATGCCTAAATATTATTGAATTTGTGGAAACATAAATGAAGGCTATATCTCAAACGACATCCAGAGGCATGGTCACGATCTAACATTGTCCTGACCCTATAAGAGCACAAATCTTCTGTTTTATTGTGAGTGTGCACAAATGAAAGTTGTTTTTGTTTGTGTGTCTCAGCTTTTTCGATCGCTCCGGAGTTACGTTTTTGCTCATATGAAGAGGATCATCTTTTCCGTCTGTGTGCGAATGTGTGTCAAGTAGTTTACATTATAAATAATAGTTTAACATTCAAATACTTTGCAGATATGGAAACATTTGGATTTGTGCCGAATGAGACATGAGCAGTAATCTCCAAATAAATCTAGCCAAAGCCACGCTCGCTCATCCTCATGTGCATGCATGTACTGTCACGATCTAATGCACTAGATGCTGGATTTTTTAAAACAAATAGGCTAGGCTACCGGAACACAAAAATTAAAAATCAGACATTTACCAGAACCAAATCCAGCAGGATCAAATTGATGTGTGCAACAGTTTGTTTTGCTGCAGCAGGGCTGGAAGGAAGCGGTTCACTTATTAATGTGCAGTGCATTCACGCGTGCACCAATTACTTTTGGAGTAATTTTTGTTTTAAATGCCATAATGTCAGTTGAAAACATTGCAATTGAGTTTTAAAATACAACAACGAGCACCCCAAAACCATTTAAAGTTGCTTTAACTCCCAACAAAGTAAAATGTACGACATTTTCTTCATTTTATCAAATGATCATAATCACATCTATTTATTTTATAATCCTGCTACTAGCATTTTATTCATACTAAAACCCCATTAATTCAAGTGAGAAAGCATTTTGTGTGTGTGGGATCATGGAAATAATCTATATTTTACATCCCTAGTCATCAGTGTAAAAAGTAATAATGTTTTCCTTACGCCTTGAATTCATCTGAATGCACACATTGTTTGTTTCTAAGAAAATATTATTAAAAGATTATGCTAACCAAACAAAAGAGATTATTTTAATGAATTTCATTGTTTTAATGGGGGCTTTCTTCAGAGGCACGTTCACGTCACTTGAAATATGAAATTATGTAATTTTTTATAAATTAAATGAAAAAAAAAATGAATGTCATTTCATTGATCCTTATGGATGTTCAGCTTAGTAAATGTTAGTCCATTTTATCTTTGTGCAACTCAATGCTTCAATTTCCTATCCAGAATTCTTCATGGCTGTTGAGGAAGTAAATGAGGCTGAGGATGAAGTGGCGTTGGAGCCAGAGGCCAGTGCTAGTCCACTTCCTACATTGCCAGAAGAGTTCCTGTCATGTAAGTCTTTCTTTTAGTCAGATAATCATGTCCATGAAGTGTGCACAGTATTTAGTATTAGTGTCTTTTTTAGCCATAGACATCTTATTTATTTATTTATTTATTGGCACAGCTGCTGAACCAGCCCAGGAGATCCAGGTTACTGTCACTCTGACAGAGGGTTCCGAGCCTCCTCTGTGCACATCCACTATAGTGGCCTCTTCCACTACTGAAGACCATAACCAGGAGCACAATATAATTGGTGCTTTGGAAATGGGGAAGGAAACAGAGGATAAGCTGCCTGATACTACGGAGGATGAACCTGAAGCAGACGCTTCAAAAGCTCTTCCTGCTTTGCCAACCAAAGAAACTTCCACCAAACACTCTCGAGCACAAGAGGAAGAACCCATGGAAGTATGTCCCTCAGACCCTTCCAGTACGAAGGATAAAAGTGTGACAGATGTCCCAGAATCCAAGAGTGTTGTTGAGGAAATTGTGCAGGAACAGAAGCAAGACGAACAAGAGCAAGAAGAGGAGAAGGTGGCAGATCCTGAAGTCACTTGTATTTTACCTGAGCCTGATAGTGTCCCACTGGTTGCAGAGTGCAGTCCTACCGTGGAAAGGAACACTACACCTGTCAGCGACCGCAGTTTCTCCAGTTTCAGCTCTCCCATTGAGGATAAGAGCCTCGTCTTGAAACATTCCCCAGGACTGTCCCCCGAGGGCTCAACCAAGTTGACCCAGTCCCCATTTTCCACTGAAGCCTCACCGAGGGAGACGTCTCAAAGCCAGACGCCTACCCATGGCCTGAATCTGGCTGGATACAGCCCCAGTGTTTCCAACACCAACTTCTTCCCCCTTACGCCCAAGATAGGTATGGGAAAGCCAGCCATCTCAAAGAGGAAGTTCTCTCCAGGAAGGCCAAGAGTAAAGCAGGTAAAACTCCTGGTTTTTGGCCTTTCTTTCTTGTCTCTTTAGGACACTGATTCTGTCTGTGATCCACAGTTTTCAGCCACACAGTAATTACTCCTTTGCTCTCCATGTTCCTTCGTCACATTGATTAGTGCCAGAGCGTAGCGTGTATTAATTAACATGGAAAGGCTCTTACTGTGCTCTCTCTGGCTCAGTCTCTGCTTCGCTCACTCATTCTTTTTCCCGCTCTCTCTCCTGCCTCCCAGCCCTCCCCCCCACCACCACCACCACCACCACTGCCCTTCTCAAATACATCACTCACAGTATCCCGGGAGAGAGGGGGCTGGGAGTTGGCTCCAGAGGCAGGGGTTTATGCTAGAGGAACATAAAGGAGTCTTTTTGGAGGTGTGTAATTCGGATAACTGCTCACTGAGCTGGAAAGCACAGCAAAAACCCATTTCCCCTTTGAGCTCTGGAGCAGGGAGGATGCAGAGAACTTCTTTTTTAGGACCTTCTAACTTATCATAAATCTAAATTAATCCTGACATCTTTGTGCCCAGTAGAGTAAACTTCAAAGTACAATTAATCGAAGTATTCTTCAAAACAAAGATTCTAGTGTGTTCGTTCCCATCTCTCTGGTGCAAACCTTGGCATTTTAACTTTGGTAATGCTTTTAGTATCATTGACGCACATACATAGACCATGCCAAATATGGTAAACTGAAGATCAATCGTGCTTGCTTGACAGTTGAGAAACAGTGAGGTTTTTTTTCTTTTCTTCATTTGTTGTGGCTGAATTTAGCATGTTTGAGTCTCCGCAAAAACCGATGTGGTTTGTTTCTTGCATGTCTTGCAAGTTTGAGCTTTCAGGTTTACCATGTTTGAATGTATTTGTTGTTCGGTTTATATATGTTAATGAAAGCCTAAATTAAATCAGTTTTTATAGCAATAGATTGAATCTCTTCCAAAAAATGTGGATTGAACCTCTTGATTCGTATAGATATTAAAAATATCTCATGTTATGTCTTGTGTTTCTGAAAGATGAGAGAAAGTCAATAACGTGGTGGTTAATAAATGACGAAATTTGTATTTTTAGGTGAACTATCCCTTTAAAGGTGCTGTAAGCAATTACAGCTGTTTTTCAAACTTTATTATTTTGCTAACCTACACTACACATCCTTTCTTTAAAACACAGCTCTCCAAAAGCATGCCAGGAAACTCAATGTCAGCAAAACGTTAAATGTTTCCCAGAGGGAGAGCATTACTGATTGGCTAAAACCTCATTCTCTTGTTATCTTTATACAGTATAGGTTCTAAACGCTCTAATATAATATGTCAGGACATCTGATTAAATGGTCTGTTAGGTATTAGGGATATTATATGTGTGGGATACCAAACAATTAGCTTGTGACAAAGTTCTTTCTGTAAGATTTCAATGGGATATGTTGTTGTTTTTTGTTTTTCAGATAGCTGGCTATACACATTGATATTTTAACAAAACATGCTTAGCAGTTGTGTTTGGATATACTTTTCTTTTGTAAAATCTAATGACTAGAAGAGTGTATATGTGTCTTTATATGCTAGTTGTTATGGCTCTAGTTGCTTTTCTCTCTGGAGTATGTGCCATCTGGGCACAGGGCAATTTAAAGGGTGGGCAGCTGTCATTGGCTCCAACTGAGATTTCCGGTTTGGTGTGTAAAAGTGCGTTCATGAGTATGTGCACGCCCCGTGTTATTCTGTGTGTGCCTATAAGAGAGAGAGAGATTTCGTTTTGTTGTGCAAATGAGCTTCTAGCGTTTCATCATTTTCTTGAAGTAACACCCGCTGATTCTCTTCAAAGACGATCAGGCGTGCCTTCCGCTCTGAATGTTGTAGAAGTTTCAGAGTCCTATAGGGATTAGCTTGAGTTTTCATTTAGAAATATGTATCTCTTAGCTAAAAAAGATTTAATATTACCACATACATGTTGGTAAAGTGTCTCTTGGGCGCCTATGATTCAAGCTAGAAGTGTTCATCTCTCCATTTATTTTACATTTGTAGTATATTTGTTTATTTTGAAAAGACTCGGCTGGAAATTCAGTATGAAGACATGCTTCTTCCTCCGCATACTCTTACTGAACTAACATTGCATGGCTGTCAATAAGCAATCGAAGACATCACCAATATCAATGCCATGATTTTTTTTCTTATTGTCAATACGTAGTCAGATTTGATTATTTGCTGTCTTTATTCACAGGCATGTTGGCATGATAATATTTGTTTGTTTCTCAGTTGCCTCCTTCCACTCATACTTTAATGTTTAAGGAGAGCTATTCTTTTCTTTCTTTCTTTCTTTCTTGCTTTCTTTCTTTCTTTTTGAATCTGTAATAACAAATCTTGGGTCTTGTGCCTTAGGAATGGTCATTTGTTCAAGTACTTTTGTTTTATTAGGAAGCAATGTTCTGAGTTCAATGCTCTGTTTACAACAGGAGTTTGTTGATTACCACAGAAAATAATGTTATATATAGCATGAAATTATGGAAAATATTGGCCTTTTTTTTTTTTTTTTTTTTTTTTTTTGCAATATTATGGAAAACAATTGTGTCAGGTAATCAACAACACATAACACTGTTGTCCAGAGACATGAAGTTGCATTGGATCTCAGACATGCATTAAAAGTTATGGTTTGGGACAAAGTGATACGTGACAGGAAAAAAAGGCAACCAACTCGCGGCTGCTATATATTATTTATAATTTAGAAATAATTTTCATTTTATAAAACAAAAAAGGCCTTGCGGTGATTGTTATGCATTGTAATTACACTGACTAACCCTCATTAGCTCGTTAAACAGGCTAAATGCTCCCCATGATGCTTTGTGCTTTATGAAATTCTCTGTTTATCTCAAAGAGCTGCTTGTTGTCATGCTGACACAATCACGCCCGTTTAGTACAAATAAATAAACAAGGCTGTTTCCATGGAGGCATAATGATGCATTATAATGCAGATCCTCATGCCTTTTTCTCTGTTTGTAAGGGAATTTTGCAGAACAGAATATTAATTCCGTATAATTCCGTCATGTTTCAGGAATTTGTCCCAAACTTAATTTCACT
This sequence comes from Carassius auratus, assembly GCF_003368295.1. Taxonomy (NCBI): domain Eukaryota; kingdom Metazoa; phylum Chordata; class Actinopteri; order Cypriniformes; family Cyprinidae; genus Carassius; species Carassius auratus. The sequence goes on from NC_039266.1 coordinate 5,571,013, forward strand.
GTACTGGCTTGATATTATGCATTTGTGTGGAAGTATTGCATTCATTTGACGTGCTGTGTTCTTATTGCTGGCTTCACATTTATTTTGCTGCATTTTGTCACCCCTCATCTTCCCCTCATCACCAATATACCCTCCACCTCCGTCTCTTCTCCGCCGCTTTACCTCAGGGTGCATGGAGTAACCGTAGTGCAATGAGCTCGCCCTCCTGGTCTCCAGAGCGCTCGGACGCCTGGGACAGCCCTAAGACCAGGCCGCATCACGGGCTGCCCATCTGGACCATGAGATTGGTAAATGAGGGGAGGGGGTTGAAGGGTTGGGGCTCTGCAGGGGACTGAGCTTTTAAGGTTGGTGTGGGTCATAAAGCATCAGCTGGTTTAGTCTAGAAAGTAAACTCAAAAATGTTTTTTAAGGGATTATGGATGAAAAACACAAGTGAGTATGACTCCGTGGTTGTTGTTGCTCCAAAATGTATGTTTGTTACTAGTGTAGAATTCAGGCCTTGATATTATGATATCCAACTTGTTCATGATATAATATGACATTGCTATACAATATTTTTATGTATTTCTAATTTGACTATTTTTAGCCTGGCACGCTGTCCTAAAAAACATAATGCTCATGGCGTGATATTCTAAAACAAAAAACAAAAAAAAAACAATGAGACGCAACACACTAAGGCTAGATATTTGGAATCAGGGATGCACTGAAAAAGCTTTGTAATAATGTACAACTATACATTTCCCCAGTCATGATTCTTCAGTGCCTCTTGTCCTAAAAAATGTTTTTCTTAATGTCATAATCATATGCTGACATAAACAAGGCCATACGACCAGGTTTATCCAGTAACCAGTCCCCACATATATTACTGAAGTTCTGATACAAATACAAATACAAGCCTCATCCCTCATTATCTTTTACTGAATATTCAGTTTAACTCTGAAATGCATCACTTTATAAAGGTTAATACTTTGATTCACAGTTTTATGTTGTTATCCATTGCACATTTCCTTGTTTACATTGTATTTTGATCTAGTGAATATTTCATATGCATGTTCATATAACAAACCCTGCACATATCTACAAAAGCATGTGGATGAGACACCAAAATTGCATCCTTCCCATTGCAGCTGTATCTCATCAGAATTGCTGTTCTTCTCTGTGGCTGCACTCGAGCAGATTTAGAGGAGTGCCTTCCTTAAGCCTCCTCTATTTTTTCCCTCTCCATAATTCATTTCTGCACAAATTAGACTCAGACTGTAAAAGCGACAGAGTGCGCCAGGCTTCCTTAGGCAATCTTTCTAAATGAAGTTGACGTCTCCTGTCTGAGTAGTGCGGCTTGGCTACCGTGAGGTAATTACCTGGGAGGAAGTGGGAATTGGGCCAGAGCTTTAGCCTCGATGCAAACGCAACGTGACACCTTCAGAAGCAGGGCAAGTTGGCAGAAGCCTGGCCTGAAATGTGATCTGTAAGTCAGTGTAGTGTTCAGGGAGCTGAGCTGAACCTCAGAGGGTCAGGTCTTGGGATGGATGGATGAGTTTGTAGCACAAACACAGATGCAAACGGTTTGGTGCCTTCCAGAAAGTTTTCCACCTTGTCAAGCTAGGGTATAGGTGGATTCAGGTAATTATTTCTCCTAAACAGCAGAACCATTTTTAATGAAATCATTCAAGCAATATTACCATTTTTTATTAGAGAAGAATATGTGTGGATTTCTATGTGAGCTGTGCAATTTTTTATTTTCTTTTTTGTTATTTGTAAAATGTAGGGCAAAAAATTATTTCATGTTAAATGGTAACTTGTTATTTTTTTTAATGCTGGTATGCTGTTAATTTTATTATCTTGATTAGCTAGTTATTGTCTAGTTGAAAATAGTACACAGATGACTTAAATAATTGAGCAATAAAATTAAATACTTTAGCAGCATTTTTTTAAACTTGAGTGCGAGGAAATGTTTATTTTCTTCAGTGAAGATTTCTGAGTGATGATACAAAAACAACAACAACAAAAAAGCTAATTTGTACAAGTAAATCAAACTGGAGACACTCTTTTAACATTTTTTTGTGAGGTTTAAATCAGCAATTCCATTATAATACAATAAGCAGACACAAAACTGGCCTACAGTCACGGTCTGTAGAAAACTTAATGTCTAGATATGAAGCACATTAAAGTCATTGTGATATTCCAATGTTGGTTTATTTTATATCACCAACAAAACAATATTTGATATATCATCTGTATTGCCCTTTTGGCTATGAGTATTTGCTCATTAGTACTATACATTCACACTCAGTTTCACTCTCAAAGTGTGCCATACGAGAAAAGAAATAATATCGTTTCTCTCCATCTCTGTCTGCCAGGGTCGTGGATCTGGTTTTCCTGGAAGGCGGAGACCCAGGGGAGCTAACCTGTCTGGGAGAGGTGGCAGGGGACGCTCCAGGCTAAAGACGGAGAGCATCCCTGTGGTGACCCCTGGGGTATGAAGCCCCCACCTCTACAAGCATAAATAAAACAGTGCTCAGATGTGCTTAATGTTCACATTAAAGCTTGAGAAATGCACTCACGCTCAGTAGAGCTTCAGCAGCAGTTCCCAGCCCAAATGGCCTTTTCAAAATAGCAAATGCTGACATTTTCCCCAACACAAATGACTTGTGATGGGGGAGAATGAGCCAGCATGTACTTGGCTGCCAATACTATAAAATAGGCAATTTTGTACTCAGCAGCCATCCTGTGGTCTACACACAATAAAGATGTTGTCTTAACTTTATCAGCCAGTCTCATTACAGTCCAATACCACAGTCAATTTTCATGTAAATGCCTATTTACACTGAGTGTGAAATTTCTATCCTTAAACTATCCATACACCATTACACCAGCTAAACAAAGCAGTGTTACTTTACCCTTAATCTATAAATTGAATACATTCTGCATATTTTTCATCTAGATGATGTTAAAACAAAATAAAGACTAATATATTATAAATACAACATTTACATTGTGCATGTAAGTACAATGACCCTGCATTGCAGAACCAACACTGCAGGCAATGCTTATTTTACAGTGCATTGCGAGCTTAAAGTGATAGTTCACCCAGAAATTAAAATTGTCATTAATTACTCACCATTTTGTTGTTCCAAACCCATAACACTTTTATTAACATGTTTTCTTCAAAACACGAAGATATTTCTGTTTAAACCTGAGTGATGCCTTTCCATTTTCAAGTCTTTAAAGCTTCAAACTGTTAATAAAGACATTGTAAAATTAATACAAATAAATCAAAACATTCGTCAACAGATGGTATGTAACATTAAATATGGTCAATTGCAGCTCAACCGTACTTTGTTGATGCACGAGGACTAGTGATGTTTGTTCTTGCTTATGTAAGCATGTATGAGCTCCTACAAGAAGCAATTAGATTTGTACTCCTGCTTCAAGCAAGTATGTTTTAACTTCCATTTACCATATTTGAAGTGTTCTATGTACAATGTTTGTCATTTGTTTATGTGAGAAAAGAAATTTCTCAAATTGTGAAAAAAGGGGATTTTTTGAAGAACAAAAGTATTATGGTTTTGTAATTGACGATAATTAAGTAATTGATGGCAGTATTTTCCCTTTAAGACAAGCTGGGCCCATTGTATACAATGCTTAAGAACTACTACTGTAATAGCCTTGCAGCAATTGGTAAAAACTAAGTATTGCCCATTGCTGTTTTTAATACTAATTTTTATTTATATATATAACCACATCTTACATTTTCAGTTGCATGGTTGCATTAAAACGATTCAACAACTATGATGACATTAGACAGTCAGAATAGTAATATGTTAGAAACAGCTGGATGTGATCTTAGCAAATGTAAACCATGTCATGTGCTCGGTTACAGGTGATCTTAATGGATTCTCCATATGTGGTAAAAGAAGAGGAGGAGACCTCCATGCACAACACTGTAGTCCTGTTCTCCACCTCTGACTCTTTCACACTTAAACAAGTAAGTATATGAGTTCAAAGTCAAAAGTGAAAACTAGGGGTGAACCGGAATAGTCGATGAATCGATGCTTTGATTCGAGGAGTCTGATTCAAATACCAATCTACCAGTCGAATATTCACAGGGTGTTATTGATTATGCCATATTGACTATATGGGGGAGCTCAAATATCTGATTGCACATAGAACTACCGGTTTTCTCCCAATAAGTTAATATACAGCCAACCACCCCTATAGATTTATGTTTCACTTTCCATAATCCGTGACCATCAGAGAAGCATCTTGGCGGCAGGGATTTAAACTTTACCAAGACTCAAACTGACACAGACAGAGACTGGATTTTTTTGAACAGGTAGGGTACAAGTGATTTCAAAACATTACAGCCGGTGTATATATATGGTGAATATATTATTTACCTGATATAAGATGCATTTGGTTTTGAGTCAAGCGTTTCATTGTAATAACGTTATTACGGTGATATCTCTTCAGTGCACAGCGCGAGCAGGTCAAAGTACAATGCAGAATATTAATTAACTATTTAAACTATGAATGGGACTGTTATATACATACTCTTATAATGAGAAGACCATTATACTAAAATGCTTTGAATTTCTAGAGTTTAGCCGCTGTGTTTCTGCACATTGTTTCGTGAAGAGCGCGTCCAGAACCCTGCAGATATTTTCATGTGCATTCAGGCCCTTTTTGCAAATAGCCTATAAGTCTTAATATTAACATTATGTTGTATAAATAACGAAGCGTATTATATATGAAATTATGTTGAAATATCACATGCGACACTCTACTGGTCATCTTCAGCGCACGCAGCTCAAAACAGAAAGGCAGAACATTGACTGCTAACGTTTTAGGCTAATGTTATAACGAGAGCACTATTGTAAAAAATACAATTAAATAAAATTGTTAATTGTTATGGTTTCGCCGACGTAAAGTGTTCGCTATCTGTTCATCAAAACATAAAACATTATTTAAACCTGTTTACATCTTCAAGGTGTTCATTACACATTTTCCCTGTGTGTTAACATCAGTAATTATGTTAGTCGAATGTCTGACTTGACTCTTGTTAATGTATTTTGCCCCGCCCCAAAGATATGATTCGACTATCAGTCTAATATCGGCAAGATTTGAAAATTCCGATTCAACTATGAAAATCCTTAGTCGGGGACACCCCTAGTGAAAACACTTCACGAACACATGATCCTGCTCTTAAAAAATGTGAGACTTAGATTAACTTTACATTAGCATGGGTGTGAGAATTAACTTTAAGGGTGGATGTCTGCTCTGCCTTGTGTCTTCAGGACATGTGTGTGGTATGTGGAAGCTTCGGTCAGGGTGCTGAAGGCAGACTGTTAGCCTGTTCCCAATGCGGCCAGTGCTACCACCCCTTCTGCGTCAATATTAAGGTAAGTACCCCCCCGATCAATCACAGCTGACCTTGTTCACCAGCAGCATTCATGAGATTTAATGGTGTGAATTATGAGCTTTTATCTAGAGTGATCGTTAATGGTGTGTGAGATAAATGTGGCAGGTCAGTGTGTGAGAGGACCTGGATGAAAGCAGCCAGAGGGTAATGAGTAAAATGTTAAGAGGATTATGAAGCACACTATAAAGGCCATGTCTTATGTTGATAGACTAAAGCAGAGATCTTTATCATGTGAAGACAGAAGTGACAGAATAATACATCAGGGTGCTTTCGGTATCTCTCAGGGTTTTGAGATATGCCAAGTAGAGAAACTTCCTGATCTTCACTTAATACAAGAAGCCCAGATGGATTCTACTGATTTTTTTCCCCACATTTCCAGTGCAGGTTTTGAAATCTGCTAAGATTAATGTGGAGTTCTTCACACACAGATTGAGTGTGGGCCTGATTAAGAACAAATAAAGTAAATAAACCTCAAGTGGCAGTGCATTAACGTGATTCTCGGTCATGGAGAGTGGCTTATTAAGTGTTCAAAATGGCAGCACCAACATTATGATAAAAACACTAGTCTTATATAAATGTATTATTAATAGTTAACACATTAATAAAGTTTTGTTTATCCAGACATTTTTTTTTTGGCGTGTTGTCCCTGCAAGCTCCATCAGTAAGGTTCAAAATATCTTCTTCATCAAAACCAAACCACAAAGTTTCCCTTAAAACTCATATTATATTTAATTGCCTTAAAAAAAAAAGGAAAAAAAAAAAAAGAAAAAAAATTAAACGTTAAGGTTTTCCCTAACAAAAAAAGCAATGCAAATAAATTATAATATTTTTCAATCCCAATTTCCTTTTCTTATTATTATTATTTTTTACCCCATGGAATCTGCTTAAGTGCCACCTGAGGGAACATGTACCCCTTGTTGGGAATCCATTAGCTAATCTGCAGGGTGTTTAAGGTTGCTAAGCAACGTACAGTAATTCCTTGTGTTGTTGCAGCTTATTACATTAATAAAGAATTCAGCTCATAGATATTCACAGGTGCACATTTATCAGCTATTTTATATATATAAAATAAAAGTCTCTCTCTCTCTCTCTCTCTCTCTCTCTCTCTATATATATATATATATATATATATATATATATATATATAGATAGATAGATAGATAGATAGATAGATAGATAGATAGATAGATAGATAGATAGATAGATAGATAGATAGATAGATAGGTAGATAGATAGGTAGATAGGTAAGTAGGTAGATAGATAGATAGACAGACACTTTTATTTTTTTTTATCCGGTATCCAACAGCCAAATGTCATCACCAGGTGTCACGCATTCTGATGTCTAAACCCAGCACCTGTGAAAGAGCTGTCTGCCTCTCATTCAATCATCCATTGGTCTGTGCAAACAGCTGACTATTAACAGTCACAGCTGCTGAAGATAATTGCTCTTATCCCAGATAACAGAACAAGGACATTTTATTTAAAGATAATTGATGAAAATTCTGCTATTAATTCACCCTTGTTGTTCTAAATCCATTTGTACATTTAATGCAATAGATGAAATGCAACTTTTTCTGTACATTGAAAGTGGGTGAGGCTGCCAGCCATGGCCATTACCACCATACAGGAAACTTCTCTCCCTCTTGCCAGGGGAGATAATCCACCCTTCCCCATAGAAGCTGTCTCTTTGGGCCTGGCCTGTGCGAGGATGAATTTAAATGCTGGTTAAAACCTGGTTTACATCCTAAGACCATTAAGAATGTGAGGGCTGTGTCTACACGCTCTTTATACAGTCTCAAACTGGGAGTGTTCAAAGCATGGTGTGCAGAAAGAAACATTGTCCCTTTTTTGTGTTCAATTTCAGACATGCTATGTTTTTTTGCAAGACCTTCTGGACAAAGGCAGAGCTATTTCCACGGTTAAGGTTTATTTGGCTATCTTGACTCTGGTACTATAGGCCAGCATCCTCTCTTATATTGATTTATGAGGGGAACCCAATGGTAACACCCAGTATCAAAGCAGCAGGTCCCACCCTGGAATTTGTCCATGGTCCTGAACAAGCTCTTTAAAGCCCCGTCCGAGCCCATTGAGAGCATCTCATTAAAGCCGCTTTCTTTAAAGACTGTTCTGTTACTCGCTCTTACTGCAACAAAAAGGATGAGGGAATTACACACTTTACACACAGTCCACTTCTCATGTATGATGTTTGCTCCGAGTGGTCAAAAGGTAACTTTTAGGACTAATCTGGCATTTATGCCTAAAGTATTCGATCACACTTGGATCTAATGTCTTTCCATCCACCGCTTTTCTCATATTCTGAGCAGCTACACTCTTTATGTCTGATGCGGACTCGACACGTTTATGTGCAAAGAACCAGGGCACTTCGCAAATGCAATCAGCTTTTTGTTCTGTGGGCAGATTCTTTCAAGGGAAAACCTGTCTCCCGTCAGTGTCTCTCGCACTGGGTTGTGTCTATATACCATAGTGAGATACCAAACAAATGTTAGAAAGAGACTTTTAGGTTACGATAACATGAAGTGAGTTATCTCACAATATTTCCCTACTTGCCTGTCCCGTACGGAGAAGAGATATGCGAGAATGACGAAGCAGCAGGTAGCTGCGGTTTATATACAGGGAGGTGGGACTCCCTGATCGCTGCAGTGATTGGTCTATCGTGGTGTCATTGGTGCTTCTGCAATCGGTCACGCCTGGGGCATTCCCATTTTGAGATACTTCAGTTTATGTTGTCAGAGAACCGGAGTTGTGGTAGTAACCTACAGTTTTCTGAAAAGACACAATTACTTTATATTGTAAATTAAGTTTATTATTAATTTAGGCTTTGTCAAACATTTGCCAATGCATGCACCTAGAGCACCTAAAAAATGGTCAATGCCAGCTCAACTGTGCAAACCTCATTGTTCTCATGCCAAGCAAGTACAGCTGAGCTTCTGTTTTGTCAGTGCATTGAGTAATGTGCATAAAAAGCCTAAATAAATGTGTTCAACATATAAAATAATTGTATCTCTTCAGAAGACTGGAATTAAACTGCTCGATTGATATGTTTTTTTTTTTTGCTTCAAGTTTTGGTTCTGTGGACGTTTAATGGAGGCACAGAATTCTCTCAGATCTTTCATTTTTTGGGGGGATAAACTAACCCTATAATTTGGACTTTGAATTTACCTGATGAGTTATGGACTACTTTCATTGTGTTCTTTTGGAGTTTGACAGCCACTGGTCACTATGTGTATAAAAAATAAAAAAAAACACAGAATGAACAACTCTGTTAGGCTTCATGAAGCACTAAAAAGTCATATTATCTGGAATGATGTAGCAGAGTAAATGATGACGATTTTTATTTGAACTGTACTGTTCAAACTGACACTCTGCATGTTCAAATAGTGTTATCAGATTGTCATGTCTAGCATTTCTGGAAATTGTTATGCATCAGATGGCCCCTTTTCCCAATGGAGTACAAACCCAGAGGTGCTAGTGAACAGCAGGCGGACTGGACACATTTGTTCGTACAGGATGATGTGGTTGGATTGATTTATCACCACCCACATACTTTGATCTATAAATGCCAGCTAATCCTTCTGACAAATACCTCTGACTCCAGAGACATATTAAGGCTGTGTTCTTTGTGTTTTTTTTAATATCCATCCAGAATATAGCCTGCTAAATATATAACCCTCCATCGCCCTTTAAACTAGTGCTTGACCTGTGTCCTTTGACCTCAAGTGTGTGTGTGTGTGTGTGTGTGTTTTAGATCACAAAAGTGATGTTGAGTAAAGGCTGGCGCTGTCTGGAGTGCACAGTGTGTGAGGCATGTGGGCAGGCCAGTGACCCCGGGCGCTTGCTGCTCTGTGATGACTGTGACATTAGCTACCACACATACTGTCTGGACCCACCACTGCAGAATGTACCCAAAGGCAGCTGGAAGTGCAAGTGGTATGTACACACACTCAAACAGAAGTCTTTATTAAAATTAGATGCAGCATTGGACCATATCCCAGTTTCTCTTTCATAGTTCTGTCTTCATCTTTGTCATTTTTTTAACCATCAAAGATTATTTGCAAGCCCGTATTAATCTGAAAAATTAATACATTGTTTTTCTTGCATGTATTAAATGAATGTGACCTGTCAGTTTGTATATGTAGGTTGGAGAGTGAGATTTGTGTATAGAGCTACAATAGCTTGAAATTAATATTTATAAATGTGTCTTTGATTCAAGAACAATGAATGAATGAATGAATGAATAACACTTATATGTAACTGATGGCTGGTAGACAGCACACGGAAATCCATAACGATCCACAAACACGATGATTTTCAAATGCAGATCTAAAACGTTATTTTGCAATATAAATTATGAGTCTATAAACTGCTGTTTGCAAATATATTCATTTTTTAAGAATGCAAAGTAGCTTTTGCATTTGTGTATCATATTTAGTAAATATATTAATTGTAATAAAATGTATTTTCATAAATAACAAACTGAATTTTAAACTGTTTCTTATAGAAAGCTTGTAAGAACACTTGTAATATAGTGCATTAGTCATGTTGACTAATCTGAGAGGGAAAAATATACTTAATTGTCCTAAAGTATTTCATAGCATCATTAAGCTAAATCTTTATCCTAATCATCCCTTCACTTTCTTCATGCAAAATACAGTGTTTAGTTCTTTCTCTTGATTTTTCAAGGTGAAATATAACCTTTTCTTTACAGATGCAATGTCAATTCATTTCATTTAAATCTTACTACTGCTCTCAGTGCTTAAGCACTATCTCTTTGTTAGCTTCTTATCTCTTTTTTTTTTCTCTCTCTCTACCCATCTAACACTCTCTTGATCTTTGGCAGCTGTTTCCAAACAAGATCGAAAGGGATTTCCCACTTATTTGCTGTAATGTCACATGTAATCCTCATTTAAACAGAGCTGGGTTTGCATTGCATTGTGACGCATTCATTCGGAGCTTTACATGGATTGAAGCGATTTAAATATTTATTTTTAAGGCAGTGCAGTCAATGCCAAGCCTGTGCAAACAAAAGGCATGTCCATTCACAAAAAAGCCACAAAATAAGTGTAAAAGGATGGATTTAGACATTTATGATTAAAAGTGTGTGTGTCTGGGATAACGTGTATTTACACACTCAGGTATGTTATATCAGTGTGTAACTGTGTTGTTCTCCATCAGGTGTGTATTGTGTACTCAGTGTGGAGCCACGTCGCCTGGCCTGCGCTGTGAGTGGCAGAATAACTACACACAATGCGGTCCGTGTGCGAGTCTCACGGTTTGTCCCGTGTGCACGTGTAGCTACAGAGAGGAAGAGCTCATCTTACAGTGCAGGCAGTGTGACAGGTGGGTGGCACGCCATCACGCCAAATGCCATAACAGCAGAATAAAAAAGTATCCTGGGAAATGGCTCAGCAGTAGATTAGTACAAGAATAAACGCAGGTGTTGATGGGGGAAAATATTCATCATGTTGAGCATGTGATATTTGCTTGCTTTGTGACTTATTCTTACTGGCTGACTGGTTGTGAATGCGGTCTAATCATGATGTTTGGTCGGCAGGTGGGTTCATGCCTCATGTCAGGGGCTGAACTTTGATGAAGAGGTGGAGAGTGCAGCAGATGAGGGCTTTGACTGCTCTCTATGTAAAACACAAACCATGTCCACAACTGGTAAGAGCCACAAACTACTGGAATTTTCAAAAATCACATTTAATCAGTATGTGTTTGTAGTCTGGATTGAGTTTGTAAATTGATTTCATGTCTCGATCTGTTTGTTCAAGCTAGAAAGAATTAAACCGATTTAATTTGGATATGGCAGAAAAATCTGATTTTTGCTGCGTGGCTGAACAAAAATGCCCTAATCGCAACTTTAGGTGAATGCGCTTCAGGAATTGTCTCTTGTTGATTCCTGTATGATGTGCATGTTGATGCCCAATTTTTCTGTAACAGATGGACACTAGAGTGTTTTGGTCAATGATACTTTGTTCCAGCAAAATGTGGTTCATTAAAAAAAGCAGATGGGCTGAATTTTAAATCAAGCTGCAACCTGTTCATGTGAATTAAGCAGCAGTTAATGTAATCTGCCTTTAATGGCTCCAGGCTGTCCTCTTATCAATAAATAACTAAACAAATGACTATGAAAATGCAGTGTTGAAATAAGTCGAGCTTCCGTCTTGCTCTTGTGTTGTTACAGGTGGCACAGTGGCAAAGCTCATGGACATCAACGAGCCTCCTGTAGCGGCACAGATTCTTACAAAAGTCAAGGAAAATGGTATTAATGCTTTTTTTAAATTTAATTTAGCTGTGTAACGGTTACGTTACTTAAATTGCTGAAGTGTCAGAGTAACAGTCATCATTGCTGTATTCTGTTCTGTACCAGAATTCCAGCGGACCTACACTCAGGATGGTGTGTCTCTGACTGAGTCAGGCTTGAGTCAGCTCCAGAGTTTATGTGTCCAGACCGCCCGCCGTAGACGGCCCAAACCCAAACTTAAACTGAAGATCATCAATCAAAACAGTGTGGCTGTGTTGCAGACAACCCCTGATCCCCAGACTGAGCTCTTCAGGAATGGAGACATGGATGACAGTAGAGGTCAGGAATTTGTTTGTGCTTAAAATGTACTTTCCATTTTCATTTTTATTTTACATCATTGTTATTTTTTTGTTAGCCCTGCCCTAAACTCTCACCATTCGGCCAAATCGGTGCAAATGTGCTAGGTTGGTCAGGATGCCCAAAGAAGCTCAAATTCTTGTCTCTACACAATAAAATGGGCTAAGAAATTGTTAACATGAAAACATTGCAAACATCACATTTAAAAAAGAAAGAAAAAAATAGAGACCAATAGATTCTTGTTTTCAGGCATCAGTCTTGAATCAGACCATTGTTCTTTTAGTGTCATTGATATACTGCTATTGTTTTTGTTAATATTTTTTATGAGATTTTATTTATAGATTTTTTTTGTTTGTTTTTTAATTTTTTTGTCTACATATGTATTTAAGTTTTAGTGTAAATTAAATTAATTTCATTTTAATTTATTTTTTTATGTGTATATTTGCTAATTTCGTTTATTATTAAATTTTTGTTATTTTATTTCTTTTTTAATAGTTTTATTTTTAGCTAATGTCAATAACCCTGAACTTAACAAATGTGAAATGTTTTTCTCTGGCTATGATGTTATTGTGTGCCACTTTGGTGATGGTTGTAAATAAGTGATGACAGCCATCACAGCTGAGCATAACCGAGAAAGACAGAATAATCTAGAAAATAGATTTAAAAAATAAAAGATTTGTTAAAAACGTAGAAAACTGACTGGAGTGATTGGAGAGACAGAGAGAGAGAAATCGGCAGGAAGGTAAGCCATGTAATGAATTTGACTTGGAGAGAGAAGAGAGTCTTTAAAAACAGAAGTCAGCAAATTATACCTGCCTTGGCATTTCAGTGATCAGAGGCTGGGCGGCTCGAACTGAATTAATGGCAGACCCCTCCATTTTAGCACCAGTCTGAGAGAGCAAGCGAGGGGGTAATGTGGAGGAATGAGGCCACAAGTTTAACCCCCTCACTGCCAGACATCATATCTAAAATGCCAATTTATAACTTTAAACTAAAGGCCTTGAATAACTCCAGCTTCTGGTTTAGTATTAAATGCATGATGATTCTGTTGATTCAATGAAATTACACCCCATTAAGAACAACATTATTTAATGTGTGTGTGTCAAAAAAAAAAATCTTAATACTAAAATAATACACTTTTTTTTTTTACTGCTAGAGAATCACAAACATTACTGTAATTTTAGTGCGCCAGTCTTTCCATCTTTCCATTTTTTTGTGATCTTCATACATCGTCAGATGGCATTGAATGCAAATGTGTGTGTTGTTTTTATTGTATGTGTTTGTTCCGTGGTTATTAATATCATCAACTTAACCTGACTCTAGTGAGTCCTGCACGTTGTGCTTTGTGTATGTATCTTTGTGAGGTTTAGAGAAAATTCTGTCAGCGTCTAGAGTGCTCTGTTGTTTGACTGCATTGCAGAGGGCGACCCGATGGACTGTGATGGGAAATCTGACTCCAGCCCCGAGCGTGAGCACTGTGATGACCACATGAAAGGGGCCGACGGTAGCGACAGCAACAAGAAGAGGAAGAGGAAGCCATACAGACCGGGTGAGAGAGAGAGCGAGAGAGAGAAAGGTGCACTTATCGGAAAGGACAGCTCCACTGGACTGCGAAATAGTGCGGCTGCAAATTCTGGACCTTAAATAGCATCCCACAGTGCTTTGCTCTTTAAAGCTGCTTGCTGGGGAGGACTCCGGGAAGAACGTTCTCTTTTAGCTTTTTTCTGACTAAAGAAGTAATCTCTTTAAAGTAATGTCCTTTTTAAGCACTACCTTCCATTTCTTCTTCTTCTGCAAAATAAAAAAAAAAGGATATAGTATAGATGTGTGTATTTGCACAGCTTTTTTGTCGCATCACCCCTTTAGTTGCATCCAAGTTCAGTGCTAGGTGTGTTGGTTAAGACGAGCATCAGTGTCAGGGATGAATACATACAAATGAAAAACATTTCTTGAGATTAGAGAAGCAGTGTTAAAAATCTTTTTTTTTTTTTTGGTTAGTGTTGTATTTCATAAAATTTAGTTCTGAACCCTGTTCTCTTCCCATTGAAATGTTTACACTACTTACAGTACATAAACCAACCCAAGTGTCTTTCCTCACTCTGTGTACTTTGGATGGAGCGTGATGAAGTGCTTGTTGGGTCAGATTCAACCAATGTGGTGCAACCAGAAATAGACTTACCTGAAATGGTTGCTCCAGGAATGTAGCCAATATGATTCACTCTCTCCTGGCCCAAAGCTAATATGTCATCCTGAATTATAGAGATGAATGTCAAGATGTCACTGTCAGGGTTCCACGTTATTAATTCCTGATTGCATTCATCACCTAGTTTAGGGGTCCAGCAGCTGTTTTTTATTTTTTTTATTTTTTTTACTGACACTATTTTAAGTTAAATTTGATTTTGGTTTCCCATCTTCCCTCTTTAGGTATTGGTGGGTTTATGGTGCGTCAAAGGAGCAAAGCAGGGCAGGGGAAAGGCAAGCGGTCTCTCAGTCGGAAAAATTCCACAAGCTCACTTACAGAGAATTTCACAGGAAAGGAAGAAGGTATGGTCTGGACAGATCAGGTTTGCATGTATATTTATTTAGGTATGCTCTTAGTTGTTGCATAAAGTTTATCTTTCCACCAGGTTGGAATGAACCAGACACTCCTGTGGATGGGACCCCCATCGTCAGTGAGCCTCTGGAGAAAGTCAAGAAGAGATACAGGAAGAAAAAAAACAAACTTGAGGAGGCCTTCCCCTGGTACCTGCAGGTCAGTCCCACATATATTCCTGTATATAAGTGTTTCTCCACTGAATTCTGGATAATTTTTATGGCTATTTTTTTTTTTATGCCTCTCTTGCCTCCACAGAGGAAATGTCCCTAAAGCTAATAATAATTTGTACACTTCTTCGTACTGTAGATAATTGTTTTAAAGTAGTTGATTGTTTTCCATATATTTAGGGGTTAAAGGGTAATTGTTTTATTGTTCAAGGGGGCTACCATTTAAAAAAAAGTTTAATTAAAGTTTATTTACTTATAAAGATTAAAGTTCCTCAAAAACTGTACAATTTGAACTCTCTAATGGCTTTCCCCTTTAACTTCCAATTTGCTTGTTTTTACAAACATGATGTTCTTTGGAAACAGAGAACACTGCACAGATGTTGTCAATAAATCGTAACTATTTAACTATTGAATCCTGAACCTTATTTAAACCACAAGCCACTCCAGAGGAATAAAGCTGTAATAAGTGTACTACATAAGTCACTTTAGATAAAAATGTCTGCTACTTACTTAATTACTAGTTTAAACATAAGCATCCCAGTCAGGACCTTTCTTCACATCAGAGCTGAATGTGTATGAAGTGAGGAATGAAATGTAGTGATCAGGGATTTTGTGAGCATGTGCAGGGTTGACATCATGCCCAGCGTGGAGATGCAGTGATGCATTAACTGTAACAGCTGTCACTTTAGGCGTTCCTGTTTGTCAAACCTGAAATAAGACGTAAAGGTCATCACCAGAGGAATGTCTTGAATCAATGATTTAAATTACAGCACATTAGGCCTTTAATGTTTTATTACAGCAGGAAGTCATCACATTGGTAGTTTGGTACTGTTAGATAATCTGAAGTGGTACAAATGTGCTTTACCATCTAAAACTGGCAACCTTTTGACATTTAGAGCATAAAAATTTCACACAAAAAAAACCCCTGATTTTAATCTGATGGGTTACAAAATTGTGATTAATTTGCATTGAAGGATGAATCCGAGCCATATCTAGACAACAAAATGTCATAGAGACTTGGATTAACCATTCAGATGACCCTAGAAATCACCTAGCAAGAACCCAGAACATTGTAGAAACTGCATAACAGTGCACTAGAAATTGTTTTTGGACAGTCAGAAACAATATTTTCTTGAGAATGTGGAAATGTAGTTTTTATTTGGAGTGCTTGTGCATTATTAAGTTGTGTACATGTTTATGTTACAGGAGGCGTTTTTTGGGAAAGAACTTCTGCATAAAAGCAAGCAGACCAAGTCAGCTCTGGAAACTGGGCTTGTGGAGGAAGAAGCCAGTCATGCAGACAGTAAATCACAGAGCAGCAGCTTCCTGGACCCTTTATCTGACCCGCTTCTGAGTACCACTCCCACTCCAGTTTCGTCTAAAGCAGGGCCACTGCGTATGTTCAGCTGCACCAACACACATATTTTCTAAATGCACACACAAAGTACTGCCTGGAGAAATTCCTAACCCCAATGTGATTTGCCTTGGTTTAAAGATTAAATTATTTATTCTGCTCTGACCAGTCAGGACACATTTTTCTGCTCTTTTTGACTGCAGTGAATTCTGCAGGGAGATATAATATACATTATCACTGTTCCCCCCGCTTTCCCATCTGCACACAATGAATGCATCACACAACCCAACTGAAGAATCCTACAGTGTAACTCCAGTGGTTTGCATTAGAAACCTTCTTGGTTCATTTTTTTGCCACAGGAACTAAAGAAGATGAACCATACAGTTATTTTTTTTTTTGCCCCATGTGCTCACTTTGTGTCTTCTTCAGCCCTGTTTTGCATTCTCTTATAGACTGAAGAGCTTGTTCAGACACCTCATTCTTCACCATTTCTTCTTATCCTTCGTTCTGTCAACCCTCATTTACACTCAGCCCAGCAGACCTCTTCTCGTAGCCAACCTAACATGTTTTTAAAACCCAATTTGCTAGCATTTTTCTGAATTCCCTGTCGGAGCTCTCTGGGAAGATAGGAAGCTGGCAGTCACAGCGCAGTGTTTAGAAGGCATGTGCGTATTCGTTTGGAGAGCAATCACAAAGCTATTTGAAGGCTTTCAGGGCCACATGTTTGTCCTTAGAGATTTTCATCTCCCATAGAGTGAAGCTGCTTTTTCTTGCGTTTAACCCTTTCATGCAGGTTTAGTCTTGAAACAAGTGTTTGATTTGGGAATCATATTATGCATACATCTTTATGCAATGAATGCTAATGAAATTATAAAGAAGATTTCAGTTAAATTAGTGGTGGGGGATATGGCTAAAATCTTATACCACTTTAAAGATATAAAACAAATTGGAGGTGCAGATGTCATTTTTTTTTTTTTGGAAGGACAAGTCACCCTTAAGGTGGATAGCTACAGCAACGTGAGCAATTTTATATTACACTAACAATATGGCTCTGTTCCAAAACTGAGAATGTTTTGAGCTTCTCATGACAGTGTTTAGTTTTGTTCATGACATTGTGTTTTTTAAAATCCAAACCGTCCAAGTGACAGAAGTAGCACCCCTGTTATAAAGAAGATTGTCCGGTTGACACATTTCTATCAGCGTACAGTATATGGCTACATTTAATGAGGAGCACTTGGTGATTAGTATGGATACCCGTGCTCAGAAACGCTTGTCTTCTTGATCTCTAGCCAATGTGGAGGATCCCTTAGCCGAGCTGGTTCTACATTCAGATGATGATCTCCTGGGAATGCTGTCCGATGACCTGGTCAAGCCAGGCACTGAATCAGGTAGACTTAGTCCCAAGATCTGTCCATAGTATAGTCTCCCCTCTCTCTTCACTTTGCAGATGCTCTAGCAATCTCAGAAAGGACAATTTCTCTTCCTTTCACATTTTTCACACTTGCATTTCACATTTTTACTGTGTTTCTCCTAATTTGTTGTCTTGGCATCCTCCTTCTCTTTCCTTATTTTTTTATTTTTTTCTGCATTTCTGGTTTATAATTATTTGGTTTTATCTGGTTTGGGTTCCTGTAGGTCTTGATTTATGCCCTTTCCAGGTGGACAGTTCCCCCTCTCCATTCGGTAAGAGCCCTGTTGGAACAGCCTCTTTGGCTGTAGAAGTAGAGCTGCACCCCCCCCCCCCCATCCTGGCCTCTTGGCCCCTCAAAATAGGACCTCAGACTTTTTGTAGTGTCAGTTCTGCATGATCCCTTTACTGACAAACACAGACACTCATCTTTGGCTTTCTGCATCTTTTTACTAACCACAAACAAACTGCATGTTTTCTTACACATGAACCTGTTGTGACACTGAGGTGAAAACTAAATTGTCCTTAAATGGATGTTGGGATTGGCCTCTACTGTACTTTAGTTGGAAAATTTGATTTTTTGCAATCTGTGAAATTTTACTGAAGTGTGCTTGATATGTGCTGTCCTTTTCCTTTTCTCAGGGGTCTAATTTAGTTCCTAATTGTCAGCTTCTTAGCTGGCAAGGACACATTACTTTCTCTTTGTGGAATGGCCTTGCAGTAGAAAAACTAGTGGTTTGAGAGTTCGGACTGCTTCAGTGTGAAAGCATGTTCCACGATGCTACAAAAAAAGTAGTTTTACTCTTGGTTTCCCTTTAAAGAGCCAGTAAGATGAAAATTCTAAGCTTCCTATCACTGTTTATAAGTCCTGTACAATAGGTTTAAATCCATCCCAGGTTAAAAAACATTGTCATTTTGTCAAAATATCATTTTAAAATTACCTCAATTCTCAGAGATCCCTAAACGGTTCGCTCGAAGCTGTTCAAAAGATTCAGTTTCCTTAAAGGTGCCATCTGTAATATTTGGCAAAAAAAAATCTAATCATACTCCACATTCCATACCAGATGGGGGCAGTATGCCTCAATAAAGTGAATTGGTCTACTCTAGAATAACAAATGAGAAACGGCATAGTCTCTATGCTCCGCCCCTACTTTCACAACAACACTACAGCCATAGCCAAACTGTGCGTTCACACCGCCGGCGTCTAAAGCGTCAAAAATCGCTCTGGGCGCTCTGCTCACGACGGTGCAGAAAGATTTGTGAGCGTTCAGACGCTCTAACGTAGATCAAATGCTTATTTTGTATTTAAAGCGGCCGGAAAGCAAACATGCTTGTTGATCTCGTGCAGACTAACCACAGGGAGTTATAAGTTGACCTCATTAAATATTGTTGTGGACGAAATATTAGGATCCTTTACTTAAAATGAACAATCTCAGACACCTTGGTCCACGTATCACTTTTAATTTTTTTTTTTTATGTCCCTATACGCAAACAGGGACACATCATAGATTAATACAAACGCTAAACAGCAATAATCAACCTGTCCTCTATGTGCCAACTCTCAAGCATTCACAGTGAGACACACGCAATTGACTCTTTTCACACGCTTTCACGCCACACATCAATTTTTTTCACGCACAGAAAAACCACGAAGCAAAGAGGACAGGGAGACCAACAGACTAGACAGAGCAGGTTAGTTATGATATAATAAAATGGGTAACATTAAGTTATAGCTATAGCACGTTTATCGAACAGCCTTCGATACATTTATATGTTATAACTTCCCGAAAACAAATACACAAACATATAAAACAAACTTCTAGCGAACTACTAACAGCATCTAACTTACCAATCCAACAGAATTGTTGCAAGTTCGGAGTCGAACCTCATTTCTTTCAGGTGAATCAGTTGTCTCCAGCGATTAAAAGCAGTGTAGATGTTAATTTGATTTGTGATTCCGAGCGCGGTTGTTTCCCTGTAGCGGGTGGCGCTCTCTCCCTGAACTGAAATGCTCAATGAACTTTCAATGAAAGTACTGGGCTGTACTTTCCACATGATTGACATCAGGTTCAGGCACGCCCAGAAGCCATGCGAGTTATTTGTGTATTGCAGGTTGGCTGGTGGTTGTGTTGCCCGCATACCGGCTCCCATGGCCGAAACTGGTATTACGACACCTGTCGGGCCGGGGCTAGTAATGCTAATGCTAATTAAGGTTGATATCTCTGCAGCACTATAACTTGACATTTTTTTAATGACATCATCGCCCTTATTTCTTCTCATTCTTTTGATGCGTGTAGGTCATGTTATGGATATTTTTACCTCAATTTTTGCATATGGCACCTTTAAACCCCACCTTTCGGTAGCATACTGTGTTCTGATTGGTCAACTGACATAGTCCGCATGTTCCGCACACAACTTCATGGTAAACAATGCGTTAGCATCTTTTTGGGGTGAATTATGTCTTATTCCTCTCACCGCGAAGCAAACAGTAAAATAAAAAACTTGAACAGTCTCGCTGCTTTTTCTTCTGTGTGGGTGTATTCAAGCCGCGCGCTTCAGTTTGTATCTGAATACCGCGGGGGCGTAGTCACATTAGATATAATGAAGGGAGACGTGAAAAACAGACATTGCGTTGTTTTCATATGGATTACTTTATCACAGAATATCTGTTAGCAGCACTTGTTTAGTTTTAAAGAAGACATGTCAAGCTTTCTATAGATATCTCTCTCATGTCTCTTCGTTGAGTATTCACGGAGTTACACTTCATTTTAATGACGTGTTTGTAAATGAAGATCATCAGCACAGACAAAGGCTGCAGACAGCACACATACTGATAACACGCTCAGGAGAAAACAAACACATAACTTCATAATCATCCTTCGCGTTGTGATTCGGAGATGCTTGTTGGTCTAAATAAAGTTGGTAATGAACCCTCTTTTATGGCCAAACGCTTTGAAAATCCCGCCTTGTACTCACCGAGATTAGAAAAGCAGTCATCAGTGAAATGTTGTGAACACAACAAAAGGGATTTGTTGTACTGCTCTGGTATTGTGGTAAAACTGAATTTTAGCCACTGGTTCTTCTGATCTTCATTATTTGGCAGTGAAAATAAAACAAACTTGCCTTTACAATTAAAAACACACTGTCTCCTCGACATGATGCTCTCACACCAACCAGAGCGTCTGTGTGGGGGGTGGGGAAGGTCACAGTTCCGTTTCTCCCAAGACGGTAGGCGGAGATTATAATGCGAAGTGTTCCTAGTGACGTACATAGAGATGGGCAAAAGATTTGAAATCTATAACTACTCGTTTCATCGATTCAGAGTCGACTCCTTACTTTAGAAGCCAATAACTTTATAAATCGTTCGATTTTTGGTTTAATTACTTTGCACATTGTTTACACTGATGGACAGCTACATCATACACTGTAATACAGGTAATTTTTGATTTCCCATCTGTGTGGCTCTTTAACGTATATTGTATAAACATACATCAGAGATTGTGCTTTTAAAAAAGTACTATCTACCAGTGATGTGTGGGTCAGTGAATAAACAACCCGCACCCGACCAACGTTTTCAACTAACCCGCCCGCAACTCGGACTGCAAAAAAAGAAACATACATCAGAGGTTGTGCTTTTAAAAGAGTACTATCTTCCAGTGATGCGTGGATCAGTGTATAAACAACCCGCACCTGACCAACGTTTTCAACTAACCCGCCCGCAACCCGCCTGCAAAAAAAGAAAAAAAAATATTGTACCTGACCCGCATTTTTTAAAAGTAGTAAATGCTCATCGTAGCGTTATTGGGTCATAAACGTATGAACCTCCCTGGCCTATAATATCCATTAATCCAGCCTGGATCCAGCCACGACATCACCCCCCCCCCCCCCCAAATAAAACTAAATAAACAAACAAAAACTAAATGTATTCTAATTTTGTCAATAATTATAAAAATTTTTGCATTTGCACTAAAGTAGTCTAGTCTGGCTTTGTGTATTTTGATGTGTCTGCAAGTTCAGCAGACAGTGATGTTCAGGTTTATTCCGATCAGAGCTCGTGAGCGGAGAGCGCATTTCTGAATATCCCACTCCACTCACTCATTCCGTGGGGTCGCTCGCTCAACCCAGAATGGCCTGCTGGTTGGAAAATATGTGGAATAAGGGCTGCCTCCGACTACTTTTTTTTTTTTTTTTCTAGTCGACTAGTAGTTGTTTATTTAAGCCATTCATGGACAAATCGCCCCTTTATTTTAATTTAATTACTTAAATAGGCTATAGCCTACAGGATAATAAGCGTTATGACCGCACGCATAAAGCTTGCCACAAAGAACCGGTTAAAATAATGATTATGAATGTGTCTTAATTAGCAAGGAGACATTTAATTGTTTATTAATAAACTGGTGTTTTCTGTGTAGCTGCTAAGATGAAGTTGACAATGCGGACTCGCCACGAACCAATGCCATGAGAAATGCACATTTCATATGTATTACATCATCAGAGTGTAGCCTATTTGTTTTGGTTTGAATATTTTCATTTAAAAGTAGACGTTTCAAGCTTTCTATAGCCTATATGTCTCAAATCTGTGAGGCACAAGCTGAGTTTCGGCACCCTCCAGTTCACACGCCTCATTACATTGTCTGCTATATATTTGCTTCTTATTTATTGAATACGGGCATCTGATTGATAAAACATTAAGATACAATTTATACAAAACGAAGATCTTTTAAAAAGAGTTTTCTATAAAACAAAACTTAATGAAGTCGTCAAAATCATGTTTTACCAAAAACTGCGCTGTTGCTCCCCAGTCTTCACCTTTTCTCGTGCCGCCTCCATCTCTACCTGCAGACTGAGCTCGTGCGTCATCTTGCGCGCCAGTTATTCAGCCAATAAAGTGTAGGCCTATGTATTTCAAAATTGTGTCTAGTACTATATAAATTACAAAGGTTTAATTGGCATCTTTATTTCACCTGATCAACCACGACCCGGAAATCATTAAAAATATTTTTGGATGACTCGTAACCGCAGGTGACCGCAGGCGCACACTCATTTTGGATCAACCCGCGCATTACTGCTATCTACTAAACTATTTGTTTCCCCTTCTTAAAAAAAAATAGTGATACATAATAATAATACAAAACTAAAAGCAGTAGTTCCCTACAGTACTTTAGAAACATTCCCACAGTGAAAGGAGGCTAAAAAGGATTAGAAGTAGTGTTGGGCGATATGGTCATTTTTCAAATCATCATATCTTCAGCCCGTGAGATCGATGATACACGATATTATCGTGCATGGGTGGAGCGAGATAAGACTCTTTGTTCTTTTCATAGCATAACTATTTGGTGTTTTAAACCGTGCAGTTGCACAACAGCGAGCCTGTGGAATCACCAATATTCGAATGTACTTTAAAACATACTGATAAACTAACGTTAAATATAAAAATACTGTATTTAAAACAGCTAATTCATATATAGTCGGACTCAACTGTCATATCGCGTGTCCTGTGACAATTCTTCCGCATCTGCGCATGGAAGTTATCAATCTAAATGTTCTACAAAATCAGTCAATGGTGAAAATCAATAGTAGATTTAATTTAAAGTCCAACAGTTTAACACTTATATTGGACATAAACGAACACGTTAAATATAATGTATTCAAAACAGGTACCGTATTTTGCGGACTATAAGTCACATTTTTTTTAATGGTTTGGCTGGTCCTGCGACTTAATTTGACATGAACCGAGAGAAATGAAAAAACAGAAAACATTACCATCTACAGCCAACGAGAGGGCACTCTATACTGCCAGAGATGCTGCTCAGTACTCCTGTAGTCTACACTGAGCAGCATAGCGCGCCCTCTCGCGACTGTAGACGGTAATGTTTTCTCTTGGTTCTTGACTCTAAATGAATGCGACTTATAGTCCAGTGCAACTTATATATGTTTTTTTCCTCATCATGACGTATTTTTGGACTGATGCGACTTACTCAGGTGCGACTTATAGTCCCGAAAAATACGGTAAGTTCATTGATTATCTATTAAAGTTAAATTGAACTGATGCATCAGTCATAAAGTGCTCCGGACCGTGTGCCTCGTGATGAGAAGAATGCTTTGCCACAGAAACAAGAATGAGATGCATTCTGACATTACCGTGGTGTTAAAATCAGTTAGTAATTTAAAATATTGCACATATGTAGGCCATTCAGATTACTTGTTAAAGTGCAATGAAATACCTTATATCTGCAGACGATGTATGTCTGTTTGTGGATGGAGACTTCTTCACCAGCTACAGGCTCTAATCCTCATTTGTGTGCATGCGTGTGTGCGTGCGTGTGTGCGTGCATGAAACATAGACTTAGTAAGTGCATGACTGTATTGTGAACACAACTGGTGCCACATATTTTGTTGATAGACCTTTACCTGTTTTGAACCTTGAACAAGAACGTGAAACCAGGGTAATTGTCATTTGAAAGCTCACCCTTTCATTTAGACCAAAGAAAAGTGGCTGACTCTTTGATTTTGATGACAACCTTTACTATTGTCAATCATTGGAATTGCTTGCTTTTTCATTGATTAGGCTCTCATCTATTCTAATGGGTAACGGTCTTCAGTGATGAAAGAACATCCATTTTTTAAGAGACTTTTTCACACATTTAGTTGAGCAGGCAACACTAATTAGGTTCCTGTTTTTCTTGGAAAATTGAGTTAGTGAAGGGGATGAAAGAGAGGGCAAGGAGAAAGAGAAAATATATATTTTCCTTATTTTTCCATGACATGAAATAACAGTCCTCTCTCCCCCTGCTTTTTACTTCCTTATCTTAGCAAACACTCAAGCACAGTAGAAAATGAATTGCTTATCAACAATGATTTAGGCATTTACAGAATGACAGCTATGTTTTTCTCTAGATTTTTGCAAGTTGAGTTTACTATTCAGTAGAGATAAGAAACTACATTTGAGAGTAAATGTTTAGCTTTGCCTTTCTTTCAGCTGGTTTGGACATCGGCACCCTGCCGGTTGATCGGTCAGCTCCTCCTCAACCTGGCACTGCTCGAGGGTCTCGACCACTACAGGAAGAACCTCTGGATGTAATATTGAGTCCTGAGCTGGATAAGATGGTTTCTGATGGTAAGAGTTGTGGATTACATTCACTTTGCTAATGGAACTTTAATTATTTTGTAAAACTTTACTAACAACACATCACAGATGAAATGCATTCACTATATGGACAAAAGTATTGGCACACACCTCTTGATTCATTGAATTTAGGTGGTTCAATCAGACCTAATGCCACAGCTGTATAAAATCAAGCCCCTAGCCATTTAACATTTCATAACATTTCACTGCAGTCAACATTTGTGGGGGCAGAAATTGTTGTTCTGAAAAGCTCAGTGAATTCAAGCGTGGTACTGTCATACAGTGCCACATTTGCAGCAAGTCAGTTGAAATTTCATCCCAATTAAATGATTAATTTCTTGTTCCATAGCAAACAAGTGATTTACCTCAACAGATTTTCTAACTTGTTAATAATGATTATTGTTTGCAGACTTAAATGTAAAAACTGAAAAATGGTTTGGCATTTGAATGAATAAATTGGTGTTTGGTGACACCTTAGTTACTATGCTGTGATATATTTGAATGTCTGAATGTTGAATTTTGTTTAATGGACTAGTTATATTTTCTATATTCTATTTTACAGGGGCCATTCTGAATAAGTTCTACAAAATTCCAGGTTTGTTGTTTTCTATATTTTGACAGCATTCCTCAACAGATCAGATGTTTTTGTTGTAAAAAAAAAAAAAAAAAAAAATCTTTAGATATGAAAATCCATTCTGTTAATTACATTTAGAGCTGGAGAGTAAAGATGTGGAAGACTTATTCACTGCAGTGCTCAGTCCAAATGACAGTCAGCCTCCTCAACTTCCTCATCCACCCAACACTGCACCCAATGCCTCGGCCACAGCGGTGTCTCTTCAGAACCCAGGTATCAAGTTGTCTGCATTATCTCTTCAGTCAACAGTCAAGCCAACCACCCAGATGTGATGTTGTGTGCTTGTAACTTGAGTATCACATGTAAAATGTACTACCCATTTTAAATGTGCGTGTTTCTCCATGGTCTCATTTGCAGGAGATGTTGGTGGAATTTTCCCACGCATGCCTATGATAAATGGCATGATGGGGCCAAACACCCACTTTCCTCCAAACCCCATGATTCCTGGAGCTGGAGTGTCTGGCACATTCTCTTCCATTCACCGCATGCCTTTTCCAGAAAATGTGGGGTGAGTGAATACATATTCTGAGTAACACAGATAGGTAGTGACATTTCTGTTTATAAAATTTAATCGTTTCAGTGACACTTAATGGCTTGATATGTTCACTACAGGGAGAAAAAATTCAGCCAGATAGGGGGTGATGTGATTGGTCCCTGGGCTTCTCCTGTTCCCATGCCTGGATCTGTCCCTCCTCCAGAGATGGAGACCGACACCATGTCCAATGCTCAGAGGAGCACGTTAAAGTGGGAGAAAGAAGAAACTCTTGGTGAAATGGCCACTGTGGCTCCTGTTCTTTACACCAATATGAACTTCCCTAACCTTCAAGATGAATTTCCAGGTGGATGTTTTATCCTAAAACACGACAAATAGAATGGTCAACTTGAAATGGAGTCAAGTTAGAGACCAACCATCTGATTTTTTTTTTTATTTTTTTTTACAGATTGGGCGACTAGAGTGAAGCAGATTGCAAAGTTATGGAGGAAAGCTAGTTCTCAGGAAAGGGCACCTTATGTGGTAAAAGACTCTGTTCTCTCTCAAAAAATGCTAACATTGGATGTGTTTATATACATATATGAAAGTTTTGACTTTTTGTTTGGCTCTGCCCCATTAGCAAAAGGCAAGAGACAACAGAGCAGCCCTTCGTATAAACAAAGTTCAGTTGTCTAATGACACAATGAAAAGACCGCAACAGCAGCAGCCAGCTGATCCTTTTGATCCCAGTGTTCCCATGGACACAGATCTGCTCTTCAAGGACCCACTCAAGTACAAGGAGTCTGAGCATGAACAAGAGTGGAAGTTCAGACAGGTGATTGACAGCCCAAAGGATATATAATTGCAAATGCTGGACTGTGAGATTGTTATGCAAAATGTAGTGTATCATCCTCTTGTCAAAGCTTTCACCTTGATGTTTAAAAAACGAGTTCATCAGCACTATGTAATCTTTAATCAGAATTAGATTTTTTTTTTATATAGCCGTTTGAATTCAGTTGAATCTAAGCCTTTGTTAGAGGAAGTGAATTCAAATGGATGTGATCAGCAATTGCTGTAGTTTTGTTAATTTATCAAAATGAAATGCAGTATGTCAAATCAATGAAATGCAAATATGCCATTTGACAAAGTTTTGCATAAAAACAAGTAGAAGTCAGTTCTGCTTTAAAGCATTAAATTATTGATAAATAAAAATGTTTACATTTTATTATGCACATGCTTGTTAATTTTACATTCAGCCTTGTCATTGTAAACTGCAATCTAAGATTTGCCTAATAAACAGCAGGAAAATGTCCTGAAAGTCAAAACCTTCAAATTAAAAAATACACATAGCCTTTTTATATATAACATTCAAGCAGCCATAGTTGCAGGTTGTTTTAAGAGGGAAATTTCTTAGGATCCCAGATTGAGGTACAGTTCTGGCATATGTTTTGCCAAGACCCAGTACCAACAAATATGGTGTATAAGTGTTTGGTAAATAAATAAACTCCTATGGATTAATTACGTTTTTTTTTTTTTTTTTTTTTCATTGCAGCAAATGAGACAAAAGAGCAAACAGCAGGCAAAAATTGAAGCCACGCAAAAGTTAGAACAAGTTAAAAATGAGCAGCAGCAGCTTCAGAAACAGCAGCAACAACAACAACCATTCAGTGGAGACAACTCTAAAAGTGGTAATCAGAGTCCAATGGCAACACAGCCCAGCAGTGGAGGTAATGCTTCTCCTTTGCAAACATTAAACCCCAAGGATAGCTTTGCAAGGACTCAGATGCCTGGAACGGCAACATCAGATGCATCAACAGATGATGTATTTCTGCGTCCTCAACCTCCACCCCCTTCATCTACAGCAAAAACCCCTACCCAGGACACTCAGTACCCACAGGGTCCCTCACCTCAGCCTCAGTCTCCTCAAATGTTTTCACTTGAATCATCTGGATCTCGTCCTCCTTCTCCATGGGATCCGTATGGCAAAATGGTGGGAACCCCCAGACCACCACCATCTGGTTCAAGCACACCTCGCAGAGGTTCTGTGTCTGACATGCAAGAAAGAAATCGGCCTTCACCAGCCCATGAATCCTTTGGGTCTCCAACATCCGCTGGCGCTGACCCATATGCAAAACCTCCAGACACACCTCGACCATCAGATCTTTTTGTGAAACCTATGTGTCCATCTAGGCCAGGACCATTATCTGAGCAACAAGGACGACATTTTACCAGTAATGTGACACCTGGAGACAGTTTTTCCAGACCAGGCCAAAGATCAGAAGCTTACCAGCGCATGGCCCAGAGCCGCATGATTCTTTCTGACCCCTATTCTAGGCCACTGTTAACACCTATTCCAGGGAGTAATGAGTCAGGATCTGTGACAGTGTTCAAAACACCCATGCCTCCTTCCCAGTTACAACAGGACTCATTCAGTGCAGAGCAACAAGGCATGAGAATGGGATCATCTGACATTTTATCCCAAGTTCAACATTCTGACCCTTATTCACATCAGCCTCTTACACCTCATCCATCAATGGGAGATGGTTTCAGTAATGAGGGCAGAATGATACGTCCAGGACAAGGCAGTCCTTTTGCCCAACCCTTACCCATGAGTAGACACCCTCAACGAGATCCATATTCACAGGCGCCATCTACACCTAGACCAGACTACCTTCACCAAATGCCAGATCCATATGCTCAGCCTCCTGGTACTCCAAGACCACATGATCCATATGCCCAGATGCCTGGTACCCCAAGACCACACTCTGATCCATATACATTGCCACCATCCACACCTAGAACTGCCACAATTGACCAGTTTTCTCAGTCACAACCTAACGGTTGCAGACAATCTCCATCTCATGCTGTCGATCCATATGCTCAGATGCCAGGAACTCCAAGACCTACTTCCGGAGAGAGATACTCTAAATCACCAATTAGTCAGAGAACCTCAGATCCCTTCTCACATTCTTCTGGAACACCTAGGCCAATCAGAAATGAAGCTTATGATCAACAACCAGGAACACCAAGGCCAGTTCTTACTGACCCATATTCTCAAACACCTGGAACCACACGTCCAGGAATTGACCCAGAAGCATTCCCTAGATCAAATCCAAGAGTAAACTTCATGTCCCATCAAACAGATCCATTTACCCATCAAGCACAAAGTAGAATGCAGGACCCATTTGCTCGTCCCTGTGCTCCTGATTCTCAAATCCCTAAACATCCTGGGATTTCAGATGAAAGTCTCTCTCTACAACAGGCAAACACTAACCAGACACCGATTCATGATCCATTTGAACAAGCTCCTCTAACCCTATGTTCACAAACAGGGGATAGACTGTCACATAATGTTCCAGTAAACACAGGCAAACTATCAGATACACAGAACACAATACAACCACCACTTGGAGATAACGAAGAGAAAATTAAACAGGTTTGAAAACATATTGTGCTATTCCATTAGAGAACATTACTTTTTTTCCTGTAATCTCTGTTCTATTTTTAAAGACATCCTATTTATTTTTATACTGTTATTGCTCTTTTTAGCGCCAAAGACTACGGCAGTTAATTCTCAAACAGCAGCAGCAGAAAAGTGCAATCAGACAGGAAAAGGGACTCAAGGAGGCAATTCCTGCTGCTGCACCTGGGACTCCAAGGCATTGGTCACAGGATGATTCTGGACCTCAGAATGATATTTTTGGTAGACCCCCACCTCCATATCCAGGTACTATGAGATCTTCACCGATTCATGGAGGACAAAGATTTCCTGGAACTTTCCTTGCTGATCACAGTGAGCCCATGCCTGATGAACCCCATTGCTCCAACCTACCATTCTCCAGGGATCTAAACAACACTGGCATGAGTCAGCAAGGACAAAGGTAAGTGTTTTTCCTTCGTCACTTGTGCTGTCAAAATAGTAATTAATTTTGTGTTTAAGCTCTCTTAAAACTCAATTCCTTCCAGATTTGGATTTCCTCCTGGAACTCCAAGCCAAGAACATTTCCTCAGGCCCCCTCACCAGATACAAGGTGGTTCAATGGTTGACAGTATTCCACCACATATGAGACAACCAGCTGATCTTGTTAGGTCAATAGGCAGTAATCATCAAATGGGCCTACCCCAGCATTATCCCCCACGTGGCCTTCCAATGCAACAGCATAATATAATGGGTCAACCATTTATTGAACTTTGTCACAGGGCTCCAGAGAACAGGGTCAGATTACCTTTTGGTCCACCTAATGCTTTGGACCATCTTAATCATTCCCAGAGACCACCTCATGGCTTCATGGGAAGTCAAAATATGGCCTTTTCAGGAAACCAAGGTCCCAGAATTATGGATCCGATGTTGGGCCAGTCACAACAAGGGCCAGTCAATCACTTACAGACCTCAGCTACTATGGATAATTTGCATCACCATACACATACAACACCACAACAGACCCCTCTGGCAGCACCACATATCCATTCGGTTAGTAGTAATTCAGCTGAATCTGCACTACTTCCTGTCACAACCTCTGGTCCAACAGAGGAAATCCCATTGCCATGTAGCGATGGTGCTGAGAAGCTAGAAACAGATGACTCTACTGTGAAGGACCTTGATGATGTAGAGGTCAAAGACTTGGTTGATGAAGACCTGGACAACCTGAACCTTGATGCAGATGATGGCAAAGATTTAGATTTGGAAACAAATGATCTACATCTTGATGATCTTCTGGAATCTGGAAAGTTTGATTTAATTGCTTATGCAGATCCTGAGCTAAATCTTGAGGACAAAAAAGATATGTTTAATGAAGAGCTGGAGCTGAGTGATCATATAGAAGATGACCATGGGGATACCTCAGACCTTCAGAAAGCCTTGGCTGAAAAAAGAAATGCCAGATGTGGAGGTATGTCCTCAGCTCAACTTAAATCAGAGGGCATGCAGGGTACTAGTGATGTCAAACTAGAAAAGAGTATGTCAAAAGAGGTCCAGGATCATTCTCCGTCTGAAACAATAAAAACTGAGGGCCAATTACTTGGAACCTCAGGAGATGAACATTGGCCTATGAGCAGTAAAAGTGGTAAAGATGATGGTCTTATTGAGGAATCTTGCAAAGATGTTCATACTGGATCTGCTCCAGTGCTGTCAAGTTTGTTGATCAAGGAAAAACTAGAGGACACTAGGAGCGAATCCATAATTTCTCCTTTCCCGGGTGACCCAAATGGCCAGACTACTCTTGGCTCAAACATGAGTATGCTAATGCTGCAAGGACAACCCCAAGAGCAAAGGATAAACCCTGGAGTACCAATGGGGCACAGGATAGATACATCTCTAACCCAAGGGGCACTTTTAGATGACACAAATTCGATGCAATCTGGTAACCAGCTGGTACCACTTCAAGGCTTTGGACATTCACAAGGACAACAAATTGATCTAAACCTGCCTATGGTAGGTGGCCAGCAGCCTGTTTCCCATCCTGTAAATCACCAACTTCACCAACAGGGCATGTTCATTCCTGGGGCTACAGGGCAACAAGTGTCTCAAGCACAACAGAGTCAACAGAACAGGCCTCTTCTGTTAGAGGAGCAGCCCCTTCTTCTTCAAGATCTGCTGGATCAAGAGAGGCAGGAGCAACAACAGCAAAGGCAGATGCAGGCCATGATTAGACAACGGTCAAGTGACCCTTTTTTCCCTAACATTGGTAAGCCTAAGCTCCACTTTGACTTATTGATAAATTTTTTGATTTTGTTTTACCTCTTCATTGTCAATAAAGTAGTTAAACCCTGCCTTGATGCTTTACTGTTACTGAATTTAGTTTTGTACAATATTTTAATAGTAACTCTTTTCAGGGATGTTATTTTTATTTTTTTTATTTTTTTTATGAATTTCCATATTTTCCCGAACTTTGAGGGACGACCCATGTGATTTGCATAGATCCGGGATGTTTTTTTGTTTTTTTGGTGTCTGGGGGGGTTGAAAATCGTGTAAATGGCTTTAAGCTATAGCCCCAGGGATAGGCAACTCCGGTCCTGGAGGGCTACTATCCTGCAGAGTTTAGCTTCAGCCCTCATAAAAACTCACCTGCCTGTATCTATCTAGTAATCCCGAAAATACTGATTGCCTTGTTCAGGTGTGTTTATTTAGGGTTGGAGCTAAACTCTGCAGGACAATGGCCCTCCAGGACCGAAGTTGCCTATCCCTGGCCTAAACTGTGTAAAGAAACATCACATATGGAATAGTCCTGAAAGTGCAGCACGAGTTCACGGCACCATCTGCAGGACAGTTCAAAGTGTTCAATTTATTCAAAGCACCAAACCAGAGCAGAATCAGCACTGAAATGTGTTATTCAGTGAAATTCACAATGGTTGTGAAGTAATTACAGTATATAATAGGCTGTAGTCCGATGCGCTACGTGTCTGCAGTTACAGTAGGATTTAGTTTCGATTCACTGTTAGTGCTAGCTGCGCTTGGTTTGAGCCGCTTTATTTTGCATTTAGGAACGTAACATTCGTCATTAGAAATGGTTATAAATTTATTGTTGTTTACAAAGAAGATACAGTGTCCCATAATCCTTCAAAAATCATTATAATATGCTGATATGCTGTTCATGAAACATTTCTCATTATTGTCAATGTTCAGTTTGACAATAATTGTCAATAACAGTTTTGCTGCTTAATATTTTTGTGGAAACAATAACACTCAAACATTTGTATAAGTATATGTAGATTTAAAAAGATAAAAATATTTTTAATCATGCACGAAAGTGACAAAAAGTAAGTGAAGACATTTTAAATGATTTCTATGTAATAAATGCATTAACAAATGTAATTAATATATTTGATAAATGCAAATAAATGCTGTTCATTAAACTTTATAATTATCCAATAATCCTAAAAAATGAAGTAGTACATAATTTCCACACAAAATTTGAAGCAGCAAAATTGTTTTCAACTTTGATAATAATTAGAAATGTTTATAGTAAATTGTAATGATTTGTAAAAGATCATGTGATAATGAAACCTGGAGTAGTGATGAAGAAAATTCTGCTTTGCATCACAGGAATGACATTACATTTTATAACTGAAACATATTAAAATTGAAAACTTTTTTGTATTTTGTAATCATTTCATTTTTTTTTTTTTTTTTTTTTTTTACTTTATTTTGATCAAATAAATTCCGCTTTGATAAGCAGAAGATTTTGTATTGTTTCCAAACTTTTGGTAGATACTTTTAATAATAATAATAATTTCAATTCTATAGTATACTTTACTATAATATAATATAGTACTAGTAATTTATTATAATATATTATTATATTATTGTCGTTATTAAATGCTGCTTTTTATTTTTACAGGACAGTATGTATTTTTACAATATAAGATATATCATTTAATGTGCTAAAATATATATGTTTTTAATAATGAGTGCTGGGGCATAGCTTGTGGGCGTGGTCAGATTTTCCTTCTTTTTTTGTCTCTAACTGATCACATGGCTGTTTTTTGCTTACTTTCTCAATATTTAGAATTAAGCTTCAAAAACCCAAATACATAATGTGAATATAAAAAATACTTGGAATGTGAATTTTACTGTGGTGTACATATCACAATCATGCAATTTATGTGGTGATTTTTATTACTTTGTAGACTTTGATGCAATTACTGATCCAATAATGAAGGCAAAGATGGTGGCTCTGAAGGGGATCAACAAAGTGATGGTACAGAGCAGTATGGGTATGACACCCATGGTTATGAACAGGTAAACACTTGTACACTTGTACTATGTAAACTGGCTCCTCTGAGCAGTTACTAATATAGTAATGGAAAAAGGTTAATTATTATTCTTACTGGCCTATTTCTTTACTTACATGGCAACATGCGATTTTCAGTGTTTTATTTCTTTGTTGAGTACCCTCCATACTTTCTTTTGTGGCAGAATGCAACCGGTTCCAGGATCGCATGACCCAGATAAAGCTGGTTTTTCACAATATATTTTTGGACCGGTATGTCCACAGGTTTATTTAGTCTTATTACCTTATCTCACCAGCATTAAACCTGTTGTAATAGCATATACAACAATTTCCTTTCAGGATGGAAAGTTGCCACCACAGATTGCAAGACCCAATCCCCCTAACTTTGGTCCAGGGTTTGTCAGTAAGTTGTAAATAATAATAATAATTATTATTATTTTTATTATTATTATTATTATTATTATTCATTTACCAATAAGTTGTTTATCAGTAAGTGTTATTTTGCCATTGTGATCATCAAGTGAAACAATTGAGGCTGGATTTCCCATAAATCTCACATCTTTTTATTTTCCAGATGATTCTCAGAGAAAACAATATGAAGAGTGGCTTCAGGAAACTCAACAGCTTCTTCAAATGCAACAGAAGTTTTTAGAGGACCAGATTGGGGCCCACAGAAAATCTAAAAAGGCCCTGTCTGCAAAACAGCGCACTGCAAAAAAAGCTGGACGGGAGTTCCCAGAGGAAGATGCAGAACAGCTGAAACAAGTGACTGAACAGCAAAGTGTGGTTCAAAAGCAATTAGAACAGGTAATATAGTTAGAAGGATAACTATTAAAATCATCCACCAAAATAGTTTAAACCATGTTTAAAAAAATGTAGTAAAACTTTCATTTTAAAGTAGGGTGACCAGACGTCCCGAAAAATTCGGGACAGTCCCGAAATCTAAACTGTTGTCCCAAATCCCGAATCTGGCCCTAATTGTCCCGAAAATTATACTAAAGCAAAATCTTGAGGAGGTATTGTCTGATAAACATTAAAAACTGTCTGTCCTGCAACCAGCCCCCGCCGGCTGCTCATTGGCTGCAGCATCTTTTTTCTAAGTTCTAAAAAAATACCGTAGGCAGCTCGATTTAGATATTCATTTATCTAATAAATCTATGTGCACAAAGACAATATGACCTGTTTGTTCCCCTTTTTGTTTTAAAGCTTGATAAAGAGAGCGCAAGTTGCTGCAGCTGCGAGGAGGACAGTGATGCACGAGTGATTGACAGTTCGCGGTGGCACTGTGTACAAAAAATACTCCGCTACACAATTATTTTGTTATTTTCATTTAAGCTTAATATCGTTAGCATTACAGAACGATTTACGCACTGTTACAACAGTCATTGTTTTTTTTTTCGCTTCTTTTTACAATGACATTTGAGTTCATGATTTTAATGTTGTTGTTTTTTGTGGCAGACTAAAGAGTAATGACAGATGGTTGATCTTTGAATAAAAATGTTTTTAGTTAAGGTTTGAAATTCATTATCTTTTATTTTAGGCTACGAAGTCTAATATCATAAGCCTCCTATCCCGTCACCAAAGACTGCAGACATGC
Source organism: Carassius auratus (assembly GCF_003368295.1). NCBI lineage: Eukaryota > Metazoa > Chordata > Actinopteri > Cypriniformes > Cyprinidae > Carassius > Carassius auratus. The sequence continues at coordinate 5,606,138 of NC_039266.1, forward strand.
TGCATGTTTCTTTGTTGAATTGAAATATAACACTAACATAGTACTTGCATATTATTGCTCTTTTGTTGATTTTGATTGGTTCTATTGTCCTCATTTGTGAGTTGCTTTGTATAAAAGTATCTGCTAATAAACAATTTAAATATAATTTAAATGTAAATAATAAAACTAAATTAAAATTTGAAATCAATCCCCAAATCAAATAAATAACACACATAAAATAATTATCTTCATATAAACAAAATAACGCTTTGTCTGTGCTCTTTCCATTTAAATTAGAGGCAATCATTGCATTACAATCATGATCCAAACAAAGATGCTGCATACATGCAACATGAGCAGTTTTTAATCTAAATTAGATTGTATAATTTCGAAATCTGAAGCAAAAACCGAATGGTTTGACTTCAGTTTTGTGTGACACAAAAAATATCAGGATGAAACGGAAACCGCAGACAAGCTAAATGAGAGGCAGATTCACTCTCTGCCAGCAGTTGGGGCTTAAAGCATTTTTTCTTGGTTTCCATTGTAAACAAAGTAGCTCTGTGCTTTTGAACTTTAATATGCTTTATACAGAGGCAAGATGAAAAGATAAAATACCATGTAATCTTTTCTAAAGACAGTAAATTCCCCTCAGACATACATTGATATGAACTCATATCCCTAATTGAATCAACCGATTTGAATCATCACATATTTGAATCGATTTTCAACCGGCTAGTGGTTAGTCATTACATCCCTAGTTCACACTTATTTATCTCTCCACTCCTGATTTAGATACGGAAGCAACAGAAAGAACATGCTGAACTCATTGAGGAATATCGTGTCAAGCAGCAACAACAGCAACAGCACCTCCAGCCTGGAGTGATGGCTCCAACGAAGGCCATGCCAGGACAGGCCCCTGGAATGATGCCTGTTGGACCTCCAGTAGGGCAGCCTGTGATGGGTTCTATGCTGCTGATGCAACAACCCCACTTTGGTAAGCCTACTCACATACCCAGTGTGCCAGGTTGGCATCCAAGTGCTGCTGGACCAATGGGACCCAGGATACCACCTCACTTACCCCCTCAAATGCCGCTGCCTAACCCCACTCAGCTTCTTCAGGGACAGCCACCTCCCCCTATGATTCAAGGAGGTAAACCTAGGCACCCTGGCCCAGTAGGTGGAAGTAATGGTGGAGGAGCCAGCAGTAGTGCCCCTCATGTAAAGTTTGATGATAATAATCCATTTAGTGAAGGCTTCCAGGAGCGAGAGCGCAGAGAGCGCCTCCGAGAGCAGCAGGAAAAACAGCGGGTACAGCTCATGCAAGAAGTGGAGAGACAGAAGGCTTTGCAGAGGCTAGAGTTGGTGCAGCAGGGCTTGGGGCTTGGCCCCAACAACAGTGGTGGTGGCCTGGCCCAGATGCCTTTCTATAATTCTGACCTATCACAGGAATTCATGCAGACACCCAGGCCTCAACAGCAACAACAGCAAATGGGCCCAGTGTTCCCTCAACAAGGTAATATGCCATTAGACTTTGTAGGTCCAGGTCCAGCCTTTTTGCAAGGTGGCGAGCACAGACCTATTCCTGGTAATGGCTCCTTTGCCCCAGATATGGGTCGTAATTTTCAAACTAAGAACCCCATGATGCATGGTTTCTCCCCAGGTCAGCCACGTGCACCTGGGTTTGGAGGGCGTGGAATGCCACCCCACAGTGTAGGTTCCTCATTTGGTATGGATTCCACAACCCCTTTACCTCCTAATTTTCCTGGGTCAGGGCAGTCTCTTATCCAACTCTACTCCAACATCATCCCTGAGGAGAAGGGCAAAAAGAAAAGAAGTCGAAAGAAGAAGCTGGATGATGATACCGATTCGGTCAAAACTCCTTCCACACCACATTCTGATATAACTGCCCCACTTACGCCGTGTGTATCAGACACCTCTTTAACCCCTACACGTAGTGTTGGAATCATGGGAGACCTGGACACTTCAGAGTTTTCCAACCCTGCAAGTTCTGTGACTGGTCAGCCACCATCCTCTGAGCTGGAGAACCCACTCCCTGGAGGTACCTCATTTGGGCGACAGTCCAGTGTGGGCTCAGAGGCAGAGCGAGGCCTCATCCATGATATCAAGCTGGAAAAGTTAGAAGCCAGTATGTGCCAGAAGGCTGAGGGAGAGGCAGTGACTTGCAAAAGTGCAGAAGGAACTGGTATAGTAAAGATGGAAGAGGGCAATGAAATAATCTCCCCCAGCCCACCATCTCAGAATACAGCTCAGAGCACCAAAGTGGACACTGGAAATGAGTTACTCAAACACCTTCTAAAGAACAAGAGCACGCCTCCTTCCTCAACGTCTCTCACACATCAGATGTCAAATGACAGTATACGATCAGAAGATGAGGGCCTAACAGACAGCAAATGCTCTTTAAGACCAGACAGCACAGATTTTTCGGTAAGGTTATGGTTACCTCACTACACAGCTGGTTAAAAATGTGAAACTAAAAATCATAATCTTGAACATGTAAACACTTTTGAAAATGTAGATAGATGAGATCACATGAAATTGTTGAATTTTTGTTTGTGATGTTTAAAAATGTTAAAGATCTTTACACATCCATTTATAATTCAGTAATTAATTTGCCCTTTTTCCAAAATGTTTAGTGAAATGAAATGACAGATTTAATAATATGGCCATCTTTTCACATTTAAAGGGGGGGGTGAAATGCTCGTTTTCACTCAATATCATGTTAATCTTGAGTACCTATAGAGTAGTACTGCATCCTTCATAACTCCAAAAAGTCTTTAGTTTTATTATATTCATAAGAGAAAGATAGTCTGTACCGATTTTTCCCGGAAAAACATGACCGGCTGGAGGTGTGACGTGTGGGCAGAGCTAAAGAATCACGAGCGCCGGTAGGCTTTTGTGTTGAGAGCATGTGGAAGCTGTGACATTACCGTGAGGGAAAAACCATCATCCAAAACAAACCATGGCTTACAGTCAGATTCAGCCGTTTATTTATGATCCAGAATCAGATCCAGAGGCTGAAACTGAACGAGAGCAGCAGCAGCAACGACTCGCTCCGAGCGGGGCTCGAACCGGGTCTCCGGCATGGGAGGGGACGCACTAACAAGGAGGCAGAGATATTTGAAGCAGTTTTACTCACTGCCTGCGGTTCCAACACACGATCGTGACCCTTTTTCGTTGGGATTGCATCATCCTTAAGAAATAAACGATACGCAAATCCGTCATCAAACTGGGCCTTGTTTGTAAAACAAGCATCTTCGAAATGCAGGGAACAAACACAAACACTTGCACAACTCCGTTGATGCTCTGTAAAAATAAACTCCATCCACTGGTCCCTTAATGCTGTTTTTTTGGTAATCTGTGCAGGGTTGTCTTGCCCTGGCAACCAAAAACACACTTCTTTTGTGACTTTTCGCGACGCTCTCGCTCTGATCAGTGAAATGTCTGTGCTCAGCCTCGCTATACGGGAGCACGCGCTCTTCCGGCAGAAGTGCCCTCAGAACCCATATAGGGAAATTCCGCTCCATCTAACGTCACACAGAGCCATACTCGAAAAAAACTTTCCGAAACTTGTGACAAACCGGAAGGAGTATTTTGGGAACAAAAATACTCCTTCAAACGTATAACTTAATTTTTGAAACTTTGTCCATGTTTAGCATGGGAATCCAACTCTCCCCCCCCTTTAATACTTTATTGGTTGGTTGGTAATGTAGGATGTCAATAAAGTAGCTTTTTGCAAGTGAGGTTTGATTGTTTATTAGCTAGTCGTGGTCTCTCTTGTCTTCTTCGATTTGAAAGAGTTGTTTATTGGTTATAGGGCGGCTTAAATAGCCATTTGACAGGCAATCCAGATTTGGAGCCTTCTTTGCCAGAGCAATGCAAAAGGAAACAACGCAACAAGCGGACACCAAAGAATGGGGCTGAGAAACCACTGTCACGCTGGAAGAAGAGGAAGAAGGATGATGAAGAGAGACAAGCAGTGTACACCAGCACAGACACACTGATGACTCAGCTCAAGCAGGCAAATACCTACTACTATATGTTAATGCTGGACTTGAATTGATTAACAGTAGAGTATGCAATGATAACCAAGCTGAAGATATATACATTTGATGTGTAGACCAATTGATCTTTATGGTAATCTCTGGAAAGTAGTTTAACTAGAGCTTATACAGTTTATAACTCTTATGTCCATTCACAAACTTTATGGTTTATGACTGAAACCAGCAAAAATAGATGCTGGCATTGGATGTGACCATCATCGTTTGCATGTTGTTGTTGATTTCCATCAAATCATGTGTCCTCCATTCTCACCCTTACAGCAGCTGTCTATGCTGCCCCTGATGGAGCCTTTGATTGGGGTAAACTTTGCACATTTTCCCCCATATGGCAGTGGGCAGCTGGATGGAGAGAACAGGCTCTCTGGAACTTTTGGAAGTGCATCACTGGATGGCGTATCTGATTACTACTCGCAACTCATCTATAAGGTTTGGCTTTTTACAGTCTTCACTTCCTTTTCTATACAGTGTAGACATGGTGAATTTAAGTCGTTATTTTACTTTTGTTTATTTTTTTGCTTGTTTGATCTTGTAGCAGAACAATCTTAGCAATCCACCAACACCTCCCGCTTCACTGCCCCCCACACCACCACCTGTAGCCAAGCAGAAGTTGCTGAATGGTTTTGCCACTGCGGAAGAACTGGCCAGGAAGGCAGAAGTTTTGGGTAAGCATGAAGGTGTTGGTCTATTCTTAACGGCAATGTCAGTTTCAATCCCATTGTTTTATAACAGATTTAGACAGAATTTACAATAAAATGGCTTTCATGAAGGTAACTATGGTAAGGCCAAATTTATGGCATTACAGTGTAGGTATTTTTGTAAAATATTATAATTATATAAAAATGCCTTTTTGGTGATCAGTATTTATTTGTGATTATGTCTCAGTTTCTAAAAGCTTGGGTCAGAAGCAGCACACTACTCCATTCAAAGCTGAAGATGACCTGCTGGGACACACCATCACTCATGGCCCAAAGACTGTTGATGTTCCTGCTTCACTTCCCACTCCACCCCACAACAACCAAGAGGACCTTCGGTAGGTTTTCAGGGCTTTTTACACATTGTTTTGTCTCATGTAGCCAAACGTTTACCCATTAACAAAGCAATATAGTTTTTTCTGTTTTTTTTTTTCTTAAATAAGCATATATATCCTCAAGTGCATCTAGTTGCAATATGCATGAGATCACTTTCTGACCCTGAGACTACCCATTGTTGACCATGTTCTATCCCTGTGTGTGATTAATAGGGGTCAGGAGCATTGTGTCGATAGAGACACTCCAGACAGTTATGTCCCATCATCCTCTCCTGAGAGTGTGGTTGGAATGGAGATCAGTCGTTATCCAGATCTCTCTAGAGTTAAAGAGGAACCGCCATCCCCAGCTGTCTCTCCAGTCATACCCATACTTTGCAGCACCAGTGGTAAAGGTAATCTTAAGAGACTAATAAGAAAGACTAGTATAAACCTAGTAAGTTACCTGCTGAGATGGCATATTAAGACATTGTGTGTGTCCAATTGATGCTAAAGCTGTTTTAGAGTAATGACAGGTTAGACAAAAATAAAAGATAATGAGGTCACACTAATATAATGTGCTGGCATCTGTCTTCTGTATCAACACATTGAAGGAAGACATAATTGAGTGCAACAGTGCCCGCCCCTTTTTCAGTGACAGTGTTTTGGAAATAGTTTTCCAATAGGGATATTTAAATGTCTTTGTTAAAGAGTTATGAGCCATGAACCAAGCCAGCCAGCTACAAGGAGAATCACAACATTAAAAACTTTTTTGAAGCAAAAACAAGATACAAGACTGTGTACTTGCTACAGTCCCATTTGAAGCTTTGTGAATAACAATACTTAAAAATGATCGATAAATTTAAGTTGTTGGTCATATCTGCAGAAACAATTTTAAAGTTGCAAAACATGCATAAATATAATTTTAAGTATTTTGAGACCATAGGAAGACTCACTTGATTATGTCATTTATGTTGCTTAATGGGAATGAGGGGAGCTAAAGATCTCTTTTGGTGCACTTTGAACATGGCAATTCTCTGATTGGTGGAATATCCTGTACAGCATCATGGGTAATGTAGATTTTCACCACGAATTCTGCTGTTAAACAAAAATAATTTGAAGTAATGCAAACAGATGAGTTCATCAAAAATAGTTACAATCAACTGACAACCTTGAAGCTCACAACAGGTATGTCTTTAAAGGGAGGGTTTAATGCTATTTCATGCATGTTCAATTATTTAAACTGTTAAAGAGTTGGATTCTCATAGAATGACAGAATTTTCATTTTTGGGTGAACTATCCCTTTAATTCTCTTGCACAGACTCGTTCACTAAACTGAACATCCAATCAGAGTTCTCTCTCTCACCAATGGTCCCAACGACCCGACGCGATTCAATCATGTCGAATAGGGCAGACTACAATACCACTGATGTGAGCTCAACAAGAGCCGACAAGTGGAACACATGAAAAACCATCTAGTCCAACAGGCACTCAAATATGGCCCGACATTGGCCTATGGCCTGGTGTGTCCCAGGCTTAAAACACCTGCATCACAACCATGCAAATGTTTTGTAAAACAGCACAACTGCTTCTGTAATATTGTGTAAATATTCAATGCAGTAAAATATTGTTTTTAAAAGTTAAGTGTAATTTAATATTGGAAAGTCCAACCTTTTGTTTTGACTGTAGGTTCTGTAGCCAGGCAGTGGGAAGTCAAGACAGAGCCATCAAGCAGTTTCTTTGCATCGCAATTTGAACAGCGCTCTACATGCTCACAAACTGACCTGGTTTCTGTATCAGTTAACCTGAACCCAGCGGAAGCACAAGTAAGTGTCTGCAATTATATTATCCTTTCTATAGCAGTAATAACTTGTTCAATGCAAAAATGATTTAATCTCACGATTCTCACCTCTGACCATATGTCTGCTTATGCCCCAGAACATTCAAGGAGTTGTGTCAGCACTGTCAAACATGCTTTGTGTATCCATCTCCGGGAACATTGAGGTGATATGCTCTCCAGGCCCAGAGCACCGCAGCTCAATAGACATGTTGAGTGGACTTAAGGTACCACCTCATTCTGCACTGTTCCAACAACAACCTGGAATGAGGTTCCACAGACCACCAGGTGCCCCACTGTCACACCAGACATTCAGGGAGGGTGAGTATTTGTAAAACAAAAGAGGCACACATTTCACCCACATCAACAAATAGACTTCTAGATGCAAACAGCATTTTCTATTAACATTTTAAAGTACTTAATGTTTTAGTACTTAATGTCATAAAAAGCTGTTGAAGTGTTATCTTCTTTTAAAATAATGTTCATGTGTTCTTTTAAATTACAGTACAAAGCCAACAAAGAAGTTTTGGTTGATTTAAATTCTTAAGTTATCTCTGGTAATTTCAAATACACGTTCATGTTTTAAAGACAGAAGTTAACTATAAAAGCAATTCATTTGTGATTTATTTACATTTAAATAAGTGAGTGGTAAATACTGTTTTATAGATTGGTCGAAATAAGTTAATGGATGTAATGTCAGAAATCGTTTAAACTTAAGTTCTTCCAACTGCATCATTTGTAGGTTTGATTGATATGTTTTTTTATTCCAGGTTCAATTGTGGTCAGACCAGACTATCATTTGGGTGGAAGCAGTCCAGGGCCTAAACCCCAGTGGTGCTCCAATTGTAGGGTGGTGGTTCTTGGAAATGGCATTCGGAAGTCGACCAAAGACCTGCTAATAAATAAACAGGTATAAAACACAAAGTTAAGACTGCCAAACTACTCTCCCCAGATGACTCTCTTTTATAGCACATGCATTCTAGTTTCTCATGGATGTCTTGTTTAGTCATTAGATCTCATATCACTACCTAAGGGCTTCTTGTTTGCTCAGTCAGTTGGTGTTGGTCTAGACTACATCCTCTGAAAGTAGCACTGAAGAAGGCTGAAGCTAAGGGCCACAGAGCACTTGAAAATGTTCAACCCCTGCAAAGTCCCTCAAGGAGGCACAGAATAGTGCTCTAATTATGCTAATCCAGTCCCTAATGGGAAGTGAAAATCCACCCTGCTGCAGTCACTGGGTTACTGACATTACCCAAGGGATTGTGTGTACCAAGGCACTTTTTGGCCGAGAGATAGCCAAGTTCAAAAACAGTTAAGCCCATTTCAGGTCATTTAAATCATGGGACACCTTTGATGTCTCCCATCCTTACCCCCTCCCTTTCCATTTAATAGTATGCAAATCTAATTCCTTATGGCATCAACTAAGTTTTACAACATACGCAGGCTTTGATCTCTTGCCAGTGAGGCACTTCGATCTAATGATAATTTGCAACAGTAGATGGGAAATGGCATGCCGTTTCCACCTATTTTACAGCTTCTGCCTAGGGTGAGCCTGATCTTACAGATGTACTTTCTGCAGGGCCATGGAGGAGCTGAGAGGACCCTTGCCTTCTGCAGCCATAATTGCTTTGTTCTCTATTCAGCAGCCATGCAGACTAAATTGGTAGATGGCAAGGTAAGTAGAAACCACAACAAATCAGATTATGAAGTCATCGACTGCCTGAAACTATAACAGCCAGCTTGTGTTGTGCTTTCATGCTGAAAGTCTGGGATCTGCTGCTGTATTTAGAAAGCCATGTGATGCTGCTCACTCATGAAGTCTCCTTTAGTAATGACCGTAAATACTTGATTGGTTATCTAGAGACCAGTGCAAATTATCATCATCATTAAATTGAACATGCGCAAAGTATATTATCACTGTTAATTTTAAAACACCGTCTGAAGTTTAAAAACGTGTAAACGTCCTGAGACTTTAAGATGGTCTCATCAGTATTTTTAATATAACTGAAGTGGTACTGGTGCCATTTTCTTTAAGAGAACAGTCATATTGCCCAAAGAATGCAGACTCAAAATGTATTTTTGTCTTTGATGTCTCTTGTTCTCACAGTCAAACTTGCCTCCAACATCTGACTCTGAAGGCAAGCAGAATTCTACTAAGGTGCTTCATCAATACAGTAATAAGATATCAGATCTTGATGTGCACTGTTTGGCCCAGCTACAACCTTACCAGTCTCCATCTTCAACTCCGACAATATCCTTCCCCTCCAATACTTCTGAGACACTCAGAGGAGATAGCAAGTCTGATACACTAAAGGTCACAGTCAAGCTTAAGCCTCGGCCACGAGCAGTACATAACGGTGGGGATGACTCTCGGTATTTAATAGGAAAGCGCTTTAAGGCTCTACGCTGGAGAAGGTGGAGTGTTCAAATCATGTTGCCTAAGGGTAACTACCACCTGCCGGAGGAGGAAGAGGTTGATGAACTACTGAAAAAACTGGGGATGTCTCTTAGGCCTGAGCCCATGCCCAGAGACATGCGCCGCTGCTGCTTCTGCCACGAAGAAGGTGACGGGCACACTGATGGGCCGGCCCGTCTGCTAAACCTTGATCTAGACTTATGGGTTCACCTTAACTGCGCCCTGTGGTCTACTGAAGTCTATGAGACCCAAGCTGGAGCTCTCATTAACGTAGAGCTGGCCCTGAGGAGAGGCCTATCGGTTCGCTGTGTGTACTGTCAGCAAATGGGTGCCACAAGTGGCTGCCACCGATTGCGTTGCACTAATGCGTACCATTTCACATGCGCCCTTAAAGCACAGTGCATGTTCTTCAAAGACAAGACTATGCTGTGCCACATCCACAGACCCCGAGGAACTGGCACAATAGGAGGTGGGCTGGCAGGGAACGAGCACGAACTCCGCTGCTTTTCAGTGTTCCGCAGGGTCTACGTACAGAGGGACGAGGCACGTCAGATCGCCAGCATCATCCAGAGGGGTGAGCGGGAGCACACCTTCCGCGTAGGCAGCTTGGTGTTCCATGCTGTCGGTCAGCTGCTGCCTCAGCAGATGCAGGCCTTCCACTCGATGTCTGCCATTTTTCCTGTGGGCTATGAGGCCAGCCGAATCTACTGGAGCATGCGTCATGGCACCCGGCGTTGCCACTATGTGTGTTCCATCGATGAGAAAGATGGCGAACCTGAGTTTATCATCCGTGTAGTGGAGCAGGGATATGATGACTTGGTTCTTACTGGATCCTCGCCAAAAAGTAAGCAGTTGCACTTAACGGCATTTACACAGTTAACCAGTTCCGTTTGTTTTTTTGTTGTTGTTTTTTACTCCAGAGATATCTTGTATAGATCTAGCAACAAGTGTACAGTAGTGAACATGAATAAACAACAATGCTTACGAATAGAAATGAGTTTTTTCCACACCTTCTATTTCAGGGTGTTGTAGTTAATTTTGCTATCACATTAAAATATTATCTGATTCTTCTTACAAAAAGGGTTTGCACATCAGTTCTTGTAGTGTTAAAGAAGTCATTGTCTGAGAAAACACTATTGTTTTGAATTCTCCAGTTGTTTTCTGGGAGGCAACTTTTTAAGAATTTTCTCATGTTGTGGTGCAGGTGTGTGGGATAAAGTTCTGGAGCCCGTGGCTGAGAGAAGGAATGAGACGGGATCTCTGAAGCTCTTCCCAGTTTACCTGAAGGGAGAGGATCTGTTTGGACTAACTGTATCTGCTGTTACCAGGATTGTAGAATCTGTAAGTGATAGTCAAATAACGCTTTTAAGCAGTTATTGACTAACGAATGCTCAGGGCTGCGTTTCCCAAAAACATTGTGAGCTTAAGTACAATCTAGGCCCATTGAAACCAATGGAGCTACGATCAACTTAGGCTTGTGATACTTTAGGGAAATGCAGCCCTGATTTAGCACTCGATAGACCGAAATGTTTAAGACGTATTTTGTGGGTGTGGAAAGAAGACAGAAATTTGATTTTGAGAGGAAACAGCAAATTAGATTTCTAGAAGCACAAATGGACCACCCTTCTTTTAAATTATCATTGTTGAATGCAAGCTTACATCTCAACTTCTGTATCTGTTCCAGTACCCAGTAGTCTTTGCACATGACAGCTTTTCTACCTTAAGGATGTAAAGTTTGCATGAACACTGCAAGTGTACATAGAACTTCTGAATTCCCAAAGTTTTTGAGCTTTATTCACATATTTTGATTTTCAATACTTTTCACTTTAAAACTGAAGTTTTAAAAACTTCTAAATATCTGTTCAGTAGTCCCTAAGTAACAGACATGACAATTCATTGTGGTACTTAAAAAAAAAATCAGCTGCAAAGTTGATATAAAATAATAAAATATGATACTGTATCAGCAGTATTATATTTAGTAAATCATGTTTAGTAATTAAGTGTGCATTAAGGTCACTGAGCTTTGACATTCCATTTGTGTCTGGTACATGTGTTTTCGAGTGGCCAAGTCCATTGGTCTGGGTAACGGAACATATCCTTTGTTTTTTGTTTGTTTTTGGGATGCCATAAAATTCCATTTGCATTTTAATTATTAATAAATGAGATCTTTTCTGTAAACGTTCCTTTCTTGGTAATCGTATTGTAATCTTTGTTTTTAGCTTCCTGGAGTTGAAGCATGTGAGCAGTACACGTTCCGTTATGGCCGTAACCCACTGATGCAGCTGCCCTTGGCCATCAACCCTTCTGGATGTGCCCGCTCTGAACCAAAAGCTTGCACACATGTCAAGAGGTTCGTGTTAAGGTATTCTGTATAATTTAAACTTTCTTTCCCGTCCATGTTTGTATTGGATTTCCTGTTTTCCCTGTGGTCTGTGAGTGAACATCCATTCATGTCCCGGTTTAACCTGTGAGCTTGGTTTGCTGTGAGTTAATATGGCCCTCAATCAATCATTAAGCATCTATCTTTATATGAAACTACAGAGACTAAATGATGAGAATTGGTTTATTTTGAGTTGGACATGGACAAAAAGTAATGCAGTTCAGTGGAAGTCAAGAACAGCTGTTTCAGTGATTCAAACTAACGGATTACCAAAAAAAAGCTTTATCAAAAAGAAGTGAGTAATTTGTTTGTGAAATCAGACTACATTGTTCATGTTGCTTGTTTGTGTATACATCTTGTTTGTTTAATGTCTTGCATTATTTCATTGCAATCTTTCTCTGCACATTCAAAAATGGCTCAGATAAATTCATTTGTTTTACGATGGCACTGTAGATTCATCATAGCTGCAGTTATTAGAGTATAATACTAGGGTTGGGTACCGAAACCCCATGCCAATATGAATCAGAACGCAGATTTCGTGCCTCATCTCAGTGCCACTTAAATGCTTGAGCGATCGATTTAAGTACTTGTACTCTGTTTCTCCGAAACGGACATAAGGATCACTGACACCGCACACGAAAAATAATTTCACCAAATGAAAACATTCAGGAGCGTAAATAAAAAAAGCTCTAATAATACAAATCCTATACATCTTTGCTGTAACGCTGTTTACTCCGTTACATCTATAGGAATACCTTTGTCCATATTAGGGATTTCCTGAGTTCTATTCCTTCTGAGATGAAGATGTGGAGTTTCTGTGGGAGGGCGCCCTCTGGTGTCCAGTATGAATGAAACAGGCCAATCCAGCCTATTTTTTTTTTTTTTTTTTTTTTAATCGGTTTAGGTACCGATACCCTTTTAAAATGATCGATTTGACACCGGTATCATAAAAAACCCCAACAATACCCAACCCTATATAAAACTAGTATACAATTGGAGTGTTTCTATTAGTACATTCGGTCTACTTCAGCAGAATCTGCAACTGTATCATGCAACACCGATATCGGAATTTTCATTAATGGAAGTAAACCGCATAAATGTCTTCAGTTTGTTTTTTTTTTTTTATTATTACAGCGAAAAGTGTTCTGAACAGGACCAAATATAAGCCAGTCCTGTTTGCTTGTTTTTAAATGAGACTCGTATGATTATGTTTCTGATTCAGGCCTCATACCCTCACCAGCTCCTATAAGACCCCGCAGAGCGCTGGGATCCCGGCTGAGATGGGTGTTGCCCCATACAGCAAGCAGTTTGTCCATTCCAAGTCCTCCCAGTACCGTCGAATGAAGGCTGAGTGGAAGTCCAACGTCTACCTGGCTCGTTCACGTATACAGGTAGAAAGATCAGAATGGCTTAGAATATTAGAAAAAATAATGCTTGTGGGATTTAGTAGCTTAAAAGACACTGTTTGGAATAGAATGAATAAAAACATAACCACTCATACCACACACACACATATATATCCTCCACAGTATGCAAATGTAAAGTCAAGTCACCTTTATTTATATAGCGCTTTAAACAAAATACATTGCGTCAAAGCAACTGAACAGCATTCATTAGGAAAACAGTGTGTCAATAATGCAAAAAAAAATGTTAAGAATACCCAGATTGACCTTTTACATTTGACAAAATGTTTTATATACACAAGTACACTATGCCATATACTGTTTCCCACAACACAGCACTTAACTCATCCTTGTATTTTCAGTATGAAGAATAGTTAACGTGGATTTTTTTTTTTTTTTTTTTCACATTATTTAACTTATTACATGTTACAGGAAGAGGTCACCGTACAATGCCATAGCATTCTACCCATTTCAAATGTTTATTGTGTAATGCCTACTGTTACATTTGAATACAGTAAGCAGTAATATAATAATATAAATAAGTTAGCTAGTATTCCATTCTGAACAATCTTTTTTATGTCTTGGCTCAAACCTGTAGTAATTTGAGATTTGCATTATTTTAATTTAGGGTTTAGGGCTGTACGCTGCTAGGGATATTGAGAAGTACACCATGGTAATAGAATACATTGGTACCATCATTCGCAGTGAGGTGGCAAACAGAAGAGAGAAGATGTACGAGGCAACGGTATGCATTATAATAAAACTCAATCTAAAATAATATTAAGTCAAGTCACAAGTGCGACTTCTGTCCATGTGTTTTTATTAATTTTGATTTTTGTTATTTTTCAGAATCGTGGAGTCTACATGTTTCGCATTGACAGTGAGCATGTAATTGATGCGACTATTTCAGGAGGACCTGCAAGGTGGAAAATAAACTTGATTTTTATTGTTAGTTTTTAAATGCCAGCAGTGGTAGCTTTAGACACTAGGGACAAAAACATACTACACACAAACACACATGCTTGGCCAAGGCCTTGTGTGTGTGTAAGTGCTCATATAGATGCTGTAGCTTTTAATATCAAATGCAAAGTAGTATTATGCGATTAATTGATTTCTAACAGAACAGAATCATCACTCAAAATCAAGCTTCCATAGCTAACAACGTTTGCTTTCTCATGCTTTCTTGTACTATGTTTTAGCCTCACTTGCTTATTCTGGGTCTACTAGTCAGTTTATTTCTAAATTGTTTTTTTTTTTTTGTTTTTTCACCAGGTATATCAACCACTCCTGTGCACCCAACTGCTTTGCTGAAGTTGTAAGCTTTGAGAGAGATCACAAGATCATCATCAGCTCCAACCGCAGAATCCAGAGAGGTGAAGAGGTAAAGCTAGTTCATCCTGCCAGTCACATCTATGAAATGCGGCCCGTTCAAATTTAATAATGTGGTCACTTTTTTCTTATCTTTTTCAGTTGTGTTATGACTACAAGTTTGATCTGGAGGACGATCAGCATAAAATCCCATGTCACTGTGGTGCAGTGAACTGCCGGAAATGGATGAATTGATTGATATCAGTGAAACGATTAACAATTGAACATAGACATTCCTTTTAATTTATTTTTTTAGGCCCAGGAAATTACTTCAATTCTGATTTATATATATATATATATATTTATAAAATTACAGACAAAAAAAACTAAACATTGTCAGTGCATGATGTAGACCGCAGAACTGTAGGTGCTTTTAAAAGCATATCGGCCCGGTGTTTAAAATGAAAACGACTCCTGGGGACTGTTTCGACTCCGTGTGAGAAGAGTTGATGTAGTATGATTGAGCACCTTCACCTAAAAGAAAAAATAAGCTGCACACTGGTAACTCTGAATTGCAAAGACAATGTTAATGAAAAATGTATTTTTCCTGCAAGAGAGATGAGACGAAGCGCTTCGGCTGATGGCGAGCGAGTGGTAAACAGGATTTTCAGGTTGGTTTAGGCTTGAAAGTGCTGGCCACGGCCTTATTTAGATAAAAAGAGGCGGGTCCTCTGGGTAAAATATATACATATAAATATATACACACAAATATATACACACATAGTTACAGAAATGTAGACACCACTGAACAAGGAATGTACTGAGAAGACTTCCTTAGGGATAAAGCTAAGGGAATTATTAACTTGCACTAAAACAGAAAGATACAGTTTAAATACTTGATTCCATGAGTCAGTTTATTTTTTTCCTTTGTTTTGATTTCTGTAAAATAAGAGACAGCTTTTGTATTTATTACTGATCGAAGCTATTTTTTAAAGATGTGGAAAAGCAGAGAGTTGAGCTGCTGGGAAAGCCTTCCGATTGGTCAGAACATGTTACTTTATACAAGTGTAAATATTCGTCTATAAATGAACATTTTGAAATACTCGACCAAATGCTACCGTAACTTTATCATAGCTGGCTGAGTGACCTTTTGTTTGTTTTCAACAAAATGAAAAAAATAAAAAGTTAAAAAAAATTATTTAAGAAGGATGTCAAGATATCATTTTGAGAGTATATGTATTGTAAAAAAACGAAAAAAAAAAATCAATTGTACAGAATCTGTAAAAAAAAAAATGAATTCAGAGTATTTTTGTTGTATTTAGAATGTAGAATCAATATTGTTTAGAATGATCTGACCACTTGAAGAAAGGTTTCCTTACTTTTGCTTTTTTGCCATTTCTTTTTTATATATATATATTTTCGCAATCAAAACGAGCACCAATCATGCTGAGATGATTGTGAAATCTTAACTCTGTTCATCAGATTAGTGTGAGCTGTGAATTCCCATTTAAAGCCCATAAGGCATTTGATAGTTCCCAATAGCGAGCACTAGCTGTTCTCAGCCCTCCACAGCATAGACTCACGTTTAGAACTTCAAAGATGAAGTTCAATGCCTTTCACATTCAGAAAACTTAATGCGTAGACATTTAATGAAATGTAAAGTATGCTTCTTTCTTGTTTACATTTAATTAATAAAAGAAGACTTATTTTTGGTGGTGGTAAAAGTAAAAATCATGGTGTGATGTCACGCACTCAATGAAATAATTCAAACCTGGTAGTTGCACTTTGCACACCAGTTTGAAATGAAGTTTTTTTTTTTTCATGTGCACAACTAATGTGGACTGCAAATGTTGGTATTCTTAAACAGTCCTGAGCTTGTAATATACATGGCATGATGTATTTTTTTCAGTTTTCAGATAAATCAGTTGTACATAATTTCTGAGTGACTGGATGTAATAAAATTTGTTTCTTGGATTTTTTTTTTTCTTGTACAATATTCAGACATTTAACAGTATTTGTCTTTTTTCTTTGTCCTGTATAGTAGTATCCAATGTTAAAACGAAGATTCTTTTTTTTTTTTTTTTTAGTATACAACGTGTGGATTTTGGAGTTTGTGGAATCAGGTTTAGAAACATTTACAAGACAAAATAAAATATTTTACGTCATATTTCTTTTCCTGTCATTATTGTGAGGTTTAAAGGGGTGGTTGATTGCAATTTCACTTTTTTAATGTTAGTTTGTAATGTTGATGTTTGAGCATAAATTATATCTGCAAAGTTGCAGCACTGAAAGTTCAATGCCAATGGAGATATCATCTTTTAAAATGATGGCAGTTTAATGCCTATAAAAACGGCTGGTAAGGGACTACAACGAGCTTCTTCCCAGGTCCATTACGTCACAACCCCAGATAAACCCCACCCCCGGGAACACGCAACAAAATGGGTGGGGCCATGTTGAGCTGCTTTAGAGAAGAGGAAGAGAGATCTGGGGTGCAAGTAAAAATCTGTACATATATGAATTGTGATTCTGTCTTCTAACGATTCTAATGCAGTTACAAGTTTCAAAACCAATGTTCTAAAGCAGCGGTTCTCAATCCTGTTCCTTGTGTTGCCCTGCTCTGCTTGCTAGGTTCTGTGTGATCCTCTCCATTAATATTTGCTGTCTCAATCGGGCTCAAATTGATAACCTAGAGGATGTCATTGTTTACAATACAACCGGAGCACATTCTTAGCTTGAGAGGTGGGATGTTCAAACATGTTTAGGGAAATAACAACTACCAGTCTTAGCCCTTCGCGTATTTCTGAAGGATGGGCTTCATAAAAACAGGAAATAATCAAGAGGACTGTAGGAGAAGGGACGGATTGGTGTGAAATAAAGGTAAATTATGTGAAAAATAATGCGTAAAAAAAAAAACGAAGCATGAACATGTTAGACTGCACCCCATAAACACAATCAAGCCTAGAAAAAAAAATCAACCACCCCTGACTTGGTTGAGAAACATCTCGGTTACGTATTTAACCACGGTTCCCTGAATAGGGAACGAGATGCTGCGGTGACGTCACCGTATGGGAACACCCCTCGGTGTGACGAATATCTGAAGCCCTATACCATCCCGCCAATCCTATTGGCCAAATAGAGCTTGGCACCGCCCTACGCATGCGTCTTCATGAACTGAAGAAATGCTACCAAGGTACAGAACGGCCGGTACCGCAGCATCTCGTTCCCTATTCAGGGAACTGTGGTTACATACGTAACTGAGATGTTCCCTTTCATAGGTCACTTCGATGCTGCGGTGACGTCACCGTATGGGAACCCTATACCATCATGCCTGATGTACCTAATAGTTGGAATCCAAGGAAAGCATCTGCTCAAGCAGACAGACGCTGGGAGCCATCCTCACATCCAAACTGTAAACCTTGACAAAAGTGCTTGGTGAGGAACATCCTGCCGCAGCACAGACATCCTATATAGAAGAACCACTGAGAAAGCTTGTGATAAAGCCACTGCCCTCGTGGAATAAGCTCTAACTCTTAAGGGCGAAGCGAGTCTGCGCGCCTCATAGGCTAAAGATATAGTCTCCACCAGCCAATGGGACATGCGCTGCTTTGTGACAGCACGGCCTCTATTTTGTGTCCTAACAGACAAAGCTGGTCGGACTCACGCCATGGAGCTGTTCGATCAACATAAGTCTTCAGCGCTCTGACAGGGCAAAGACTCCTGACTCCGCCTCTGCAGGGGGTAAAGCCTCCAAGACCACTTGTTGAAAGTGAAAAGGGTTCGAAGCGACCTAGGGAAATAATAAGGCCTGGTGCAAAATCCATGCACGGGGGTGAAACAGAAAAAGACTGTAAATCCCCAACTCTCTTGAGGGAGGATAAAGCCACAAGAAGAACTGTCTTTAAGTAGGATTTTATCTGGTATAGTGTCAAAGGGCTCGAACGGATGTCCTGATAAACCTTGCAACACAATGGATAAATCCCATGAAGGAACTCGCACAGGGCGGAAAAGCCTCAGCCATCGCGCACCTTGTATAAAACGAGACACCAGCGGATGACGGCCCACTGAAGCACCATCTATATATACGTGGTTAGCTGAAATGGCTTTTAAACAGTTTTGAAGGAACCCCAGTACTGAAGCCACTGGGCAGTAAACCGGATTCAATTACGAATTCCACACCAGGTCGTAAACAGTTTCCATTTGAAAGCATATAAGCTTCTCGTAGAAGTTGCCCTAGAATTCATTATAGTCTCTGTGGTTTCAACAGAAAGACCGGGACATATTAACTCACTCCTCTCAGAGGCCACACCCACAGCTTCCATAGATCTGGCCTTGGTGCCAAATCATTCCATGTGCTTGCGATAGTAAGTCCTGTCTGAGGGGAATCTCCATGGAGAGCCCGCTAACAGACTGACCAGGTCCGCAAACCACGGCTGTGTGGGCCACCACGGAGCCACCAGCAGCAGCTGCTCCACTCTGTCCAGCCGTATCCTGTCTGGATAGCAAATCCACTCCGAAATTCAAACGTCCGGGGACATGAACCGCTCGGATCGACAGAAATCTGTTCTGAGACCAAAGAAGAATATTTCTCGCCAGCCTAGGAGAGCTTAATCACTCCGTGAGCTGGGCGCCCTTGACAAACAGCTTCCCAACCGGTCAAAGACGCGTCCGTTGTGACAGTCTCTCGGGAAGCAAAAATCCCCAGCCGAACTCCGGCTAGAAGGAATTCGGTTGACATCCACTGTTTTATTGACATAACACACCTCCGTGTAACCAAAATCGTCCGATGCAGAAGACAACGAGGTGAAATTTTAGGCTTGTCGTCCACCACTGAAAGGGGTGCATATGAAGTAAGCCCAGATGGATTACAGGGGATGCCGCTGCCATTAGACCTAAAGTCTGCGGCACAATCTCACCGTCACTGTGCGGCCCACTTTGAAGTGATGCACGCATGACGCGAGAGACTGAGCGCGGGAGAGATAGTCTTGCTGTCATCATGCGAGAGTCCAAATTTATTCCAGAAGGTTATCCGCTGAGAGGGAATTAAAACACTATTCTAGAAATTTGTGCATAAGCCCAGGCTGTTTAGATGATTCAGCACAAGATCCCAATGGGAGTGTGCTTGAGTCTGCGATTGTGCTTAACACCAGCCAATCATCCCGGAAATTCAATACACGAACGCCCTGGAGCCGCAACAGGGCCAGAACTGCGTCCATGCGTTTCGAAAATACTCGATGAGCCAAGGCTAAGCCGAAAGAAGAACACAGTATTGATACGCTCTGCCCTCTAAAGCAAATCTGAGAGGGGTCTACTTTATAACCCGCAGAGATGCTCCTGCCGCAGCACCACGATTGGTTAACAACCATGGGAGATTTCCACGGCAAAAAGGCGGGCCTTTCTGAACTCAATGGTGTATCCGTGACGAATTGTGCGTAACACCCATAGTGAAAATGCCGGGCAGGCGCTACCCTGCGGCCCATAAAACGTAGTGGTTTCCAAGCCTCCGCCTGCAGCGTTCCCACATGCATTAACGTCCAAGCACGGAAAGCTCACAGCCTCCGTAAGCAAGGAAAGTGCATGTGTAAAAAGTCACTACATTTCGTTGTGTCTAATCCTGAAGGCAGAATTAAATCCAACAAAATGAACATCGGTCACGCCGCTAGCGTGAATACAGCAGCTGTGTAGGCCGTCATAAACAGGCTGTCTTAGTCAGCCTCTTGTGCTGTCTCTCAAACTCTGAAGGCTGGATTGTGCAGAGTGTCTGAGGGGGGCGCTCAAATGATAGCTCAATCCAATGACGCTCGAGGTGCCTTTGCTGCGAGACAGTCAATGTTAGTGTGTGGGGATTGAGGTCGAGAGGCTTTCTCGTGAAGTAAATTTGCCGA